>NC_137457.1:177514426-177864897 GCF_964235325.1 Thermobia domestica
GGTAATTATAACACCGCTACGACGTCGTCGGTGGTAAATCCGGTGACTACTCCGATTGTGCAGGATAATATGTTAATTCCCAGTAACTATTCCCCTGCTTATGTTAGTATGGGTTCTAAGGTTTCGCAGAGGGACATCGAACGTTTTCCCACGTTTGATGGGAATATCACCAATGGACAGCCTCGTCTCTTCCTGCATAGATTGCAGCAGTGCTTGGAAATGTATCGGCTAACTGATAGAGAACGCTTGCAAATAGTTGAGAAACTTTTAATTGCAACATCAGGCGCATGGTTTGCCTCTATTAAATACAGAATCCATACATTTGACGATTTCCTGATCCTTTTTAAGGAAGAATACTGCAATGAGCATATAGAGAGGGTTCAGAAACGCAACCTCCAATCTTTAAGGTATGATCGAGCCAAGTATGGGTCCCTTTTGGACTATGCTTGGAAGATCATAGAATTGTACTACCAGATCGCTGAAAATCCATCGCAAGCCGAACTAGTAGACATTATAGTGAACGCTCTTCCACCAGATGAGTCGCGGGCGATTGCTTCCCATTTGTGCCAAACGGTGCGAGAAGTTACGTCACGCCTAGCTGCCCTGTGTGGGAAAGAAACTGGAGGCCCACCAAAGAGGTATTTCGCCCGGCAAGCAAAAATCGTGAAACCCGTGAAAAGCAAGGCAACGGCTAGTTGCCAAACGGACTTTCTGAGTTACACCCAAGCTGGATCTCGTTATCCGAGTGTGTGTGGCTCGGAAAGCAATCAATATAATGGTCGACGTCTGTACCGTAACCGACCGATGTTTAACAATCGCCGGGGTTATCACCCCTATGACAGCACAATGAGGGAATCGAACCCGAATAGATACGATAATAGGAGGAACTTTAACGGGGCGTACCGGAGGAGAGAAAACGGTAATGATCAAGGTAGTAATGTGAATAATAATAGTGCAAATAGATCTCAGAGTTCTGCCCCTTTGCAAATACAAACTAATGGCGGAAATGGAATTCTACCGAATCGAGGGATTGATAGTCGCGAGACTGCTGTCAAATCTTAAGCTTTTCAACTGTACCGAGGACAAAAAACGGGAACTTCTATCTCAATATCCAAAGTGAATGTTACACTGTCTCATTTGAGTGTATGAGAGTATGAGTGAGTAGTTAGTTTATTAGTATTATACATGTTAATTCTATTCAACAAAATTTTGTTATTCAAACAAAATTTTTTTAACGACGCCGGGGAACTGTAATATGCCATTACAGTCTAATGTGATGATGTTTTTAATAGGAGGGTGCCCGAAATTTTTCGCACCGACTGTACTTGACGTTTAACAAAAAATTTCTGGCTGTCCATATTATTCGTAATTTTGTTTGTTATTCTATTTCAAATTAACATGGAAAGCTGTAAAAATTCATTAGGAATTATAGTTTTGGGAATCAATATCTTTATTTATATATTAAATTAGTTATAAGTCTTGTATATGGATATGTAAATGGATTATTACAATTCTTACGGTGTCAGTGCGATCTGAAAATATAGATCCACCATTGGACGGAACTTTTCGAATAAATAACCAATCTAAAATTCGGCAGAATTTTCTGGACCACCCTTCACTTCTCTTTTATATACCTAGGTCCTTCTGAAATCTAGTTTAATCCAGATTTTACCAAATTTTATTTGTTTCAAAGCCCCACCGCCAAAAATGCTTTGTTTTGATTGGAGGATTCACCCACGCTATGATGTTAGAGCGCGATTATTCCCATTCCGTGCCTCGAATTTTGCTGACGACAGCCAGATCCAGATCTTCCCAGCTCAGAAAACTAGAAATGAGGTAGAAAAGCTGCATTGACAAGGTAAATTTAGTTTGATAATTGAGTAAATACCATGCAGGAAGCTACAGAGCCATAATTCATTAAGTTTCATAGTAAAAAAACGGACTGAAAAACTAAAATAGGAAGCATAACTCACTGACGCCATGTTTTGCAGATATCATTAGTGATGGACATGTTCTGTGAAGTGCATCAGTTTGTTAGTTGTTCATAAAGATCCACAAACAGTTTCGGAAGATTAGTGTTTTTTCCCTTAAAATACTTTTATCCTTAAAATTATTCCTTTTCGAGTTACGTAAGGCCTGCCCCACTGCCGTTTGTGTTCGTGTATGTAGTGAATGTGATTTCTTTTTGTACTTATTTAGTAGTAACATGGCGGTATTTAATTTCGTTGTAGTTAGGATAGCGATCATAATGCACGTGTAAAGTTTCAAGAGGGCTCCTGTCTACTCCTGACTTGAGAGTACGGCTTCCAGCGGGATGAGTTGAACATGTAGTTTGTTCCGGGTTCCTGCCCCTTCAGGGCAGGGGTCCTATTGTTAGTCAATACTTTGATATGTCCCCTCGGGGGCATTGATTAAACAGTTCAAAGAATGTGATTTGGTGAATACAAGGGCCAATTGGCCCTGTTCCTTTCTTTCCCTTTCCTTTCGTAAACCGATAGAGCCGATTTTTAAAAATAGTAAAATTTTGGATGTTGTTTATGTGAGTAAATAGTAATGATTCATATGCATTATAACATGTATTAATGTAGTTATGGATGTGGCATGTATGTGTTTGTAATGTAGTATTATTTGTAGCAATTGTAGTTAAGTGTTGGAAGAGTGTGTGAAATAATGAAGAATGGACAGTGTATCATTCGTATTTGATCAATATCTAAACGCAACATATCGATCTATAGTAATATCAAAAAATGAGAGTGTCATAGTATCAAAATTTCCGTGTACAAGGTCACATTCAGTGGTTCAAGGGTTGATCATATCGTCGCTAGCCCCCTAGTGTCAAAAGTCAGTACTAACCGTCATTCTTATGTCGATGCTCTTAGTGATTTAGTTTCCATGGAATTGACCCTTCTTTTCGAAATAAAACCTAGTAAATATAATTCCCAGCCCAAATGCATATACAGTTAGGTTAAGTGATCCAAAATTAATATTTTCTGAAAATTACAACATTCTGCTTAGTCTAGAAATCGAAATATTTAAGTAAATAAACAATACGTAATTTCTTGACAGAAGTTGGGCGATATGATGCTAGTTCTTCGCTTTGAAATTATAGTAAATGTTCATTTCTTTTTTTTTTGTGGCTGCAGAATAATTTCATTGTTGTCATAATTTCATAAACATTAAATATTATCGCAGATAATTCTATTTTTTAGTGAACATACGTATGATTTTTTTCTTTCTTAATAAAGCTACCAGGTATTATATAGTATTGTGTGTGTGGTGAAAGAGTCTTGAGTTCGAGTGAGGTTGTCGTGCAGTGATCGGAATGGGAAATGTTTGTAGTGACTATAGATTTTAAAGTATTATGATGAAATGTGGCTGGGCGTAGATAGAGGAGACAGGGTGTTTGTAAAATATAGCGTCGTAGTAAATGGAAAAAGATGATGATATGAATATATGAATATTTATTTGAATATGAATATGAATTATATGAATATTGTAGTAGATGAATATAGATGATAGGACACCCATATAGTTATATATATAGTAGCTCAGTGCATACTTCGCCACGTGTTGATATATATTCGTATACGTATTGAGTAGATACGTGTAGCTACAAACATCTCAGGTTCTGACCCCTGCACCGGAA
Organism: Thermobia domestica; assembly: GCF_964235325.1. Lineage (NCBI taxonomy): Eukaryota > Metazoa > Arthropoda > Insecta > Zygentoma > Lepismatidae > Thermobia > Thermobia domestica. The sequence continues at coordinate 177,518,073 of NC_137457.1, forward strand.
TATCACGCGGACAGGAGGGCGATATATAGTCGGACTATGGCAATACTTTGTAGTTTAATGTGTTATAGTAATGATCAACTATAATATCATCTGATAGCATGGGTAGCATCGTACAATCGCTGACTAGACATATTGAATAATAAATTATAGAAAGACAATAGTTATACAACGGGGCTGTAGTGAATTATATTTTTCGGTCGGTTTTAAAATAGAATATCCTGCTCCGTGATATTTTTTTTCACGTTACCTACTCGGGCTAGCTTACATTATTCATGAAGGCGACAGCTCTGACAGGGTTACAGAATCAAAACAATTAGTTATTGAAATTTATTTTACCGTACCCGGGCATCGACCCCACCCCCTTGAATATTTTCGTTTTCTTTTCTCAGTTTTCAAACTAGATAGTGATGGAAATTAATCGATGCCTCAGAATTTAGCGCATTCTGCGAAGGGGAGCTATCGGTGAAGTTTGGCAATAGAATTCACAGATCCAAAATCCAGTTTATTTAATTTTTTTTATTATTTTGGCAAATCCATAATTAGGGTCTCTCTCTTATTTCATTGCCTTCGGTCTAATTTTCGTACTTTCCTCAAGATCCTTTCTCAATTTTCGGAGAGGTCGGATAATTTTTTTTATTGTTTTAGAAATTTCAAAATTTAGGGCAGTGACATCTCGCCCTCCACCCTTTCTCTCTTTCGATTGTTGGTTTGGGCCGGATACGGTTACTAAATAATAATTTTACAAGCAATAACTTGTGAAGTTATTATTTACAAGACACAGACTTGCTTCTTTGCACCAGGTGTTTCCCCTTGAGTCTACGTATTTGAGTAGACCAACCTTTTGGCATATTAAGAATATTTTGGCTATGGATTTGTTGAGAGCGAAATTCGACTTCTATCTTTGTAGCGTTAGTTATTTCTCACTTAAGTCTTTGGCGCCCCTATTCTTCGTCTTCCTTCTTCTCTATCTCTCTCTCTGTCTTCATTTCTTCAAGTTTTTTTTTTTAATTTTTCTACCATACCCCCCCCCCAGATGTTGAACTTGTCGCTTACAATTTATTTAACGTACAACTCTGATCTGAAATTACCAGCTGAGATGTTACAAGATACAATTCGTGGATAGAGTAGATAATGATTGGGTCCTCCATCACATTTTGACCTATTGCCAAAATGAATAATGACTTTATATTTGACGACACTTCAATTACGTTCTTTCACCGCCGTCTCTCTAAGTTTTTTTTAATCCATTGGTCACTTTCCTTTCTGTTTTGGTTTTCATTTATCTTGTAGTTAACCTGGGCCCAGAAATTGTATTTCGGTTTATCTATTTATATCTTTAGGAATGTTCTGTGTTACGTGCCTGTCTCACAAAGTTTTTTTATTATTTAAGCACGAATTGAATATATGAAAGTTAAAATTTATAGACGCGCGGTATCAGGTAAAAATCAATTCTTTTTCCATATGTAATGTCGGAAGTCATTTGTTTTCTTGTACAATGTTTGTAACTTTATTAGAAATTATTGTTGGGGTTATTAATTTAAATGTGTGCGCATTTATTAAATATATATATAGAGAGAGAGAAATGAATACGTCGAAATGTACATGTACTTAGTATGTGAATATGATGTTAAAGTAAAAGTATGATATTAAATGTATTATATGGATATATGTAAGAGCGCTCGTGTCTGTCCCCCCCCCAACGTGTATTGGTTGCTATAGTTTACCAGTAAGTTTCCGACGAATATAATAATATAGATTTTTGTCAAGAATACCGCCGTGCACTCAAATAATTTTCCTTTCTTCTGAATAGATGTAAATAATAACCTAGGTAATCATTATTTAATGGCATGTACTAAGAAGTAACGGCAGGTCTAAATGTAACCCACATTATAATGAATATTATCCCTGAACTACCAACCTAAAACCATTGTGGAAAGTGTACCTTTAATCCCTCTCACCTGCATATGTAACCTGTGACTTGACCAGTGTTTTTTTTATCCTCAATGTAAATCATCATAATCCTTAGACCTGTGGAAGATCGTCTTAAATTCGAACCATATATACATATATACAAACGTAATCCTAAGGAAAGGTTTCATGACGTGTCCCAGTGTTAAACAAATAACTTGAAATTATATAATTAATAAATTTGGAAATGGACTGACTAAGAGGAGAAACATCCTCTGGCGGAAAGTGATTTTAAAATCACTAGATTGGTATAAACGTTACAGTATGCGAGTGCAGACGTAAAGTGCTAATAGTCACAAATTAATATAGTTGATGAATGTTTTTTTATAAACCAATAGTTATATAATATAAACACAAACTAAGTTAAATGGAGCGAAATGTTTTGGACGCTACAAGTAGTGCGCGATTTGTGATTTGAACGCTCAGAATTTTTAATATTTTATTGCTCAATGTGAAGTAGAGACTCATAAGTTCTATTACACCCAAAAGTTTTTTTCTTTTCTTTTTCTTTGTCCATTTTTTTTAAAAAGTAAAATAAGTGTCTTCTTTGCGTATGTCGCAAATCATAATTTCGCTTTAGCATGCCTAAGATATAATATGTGTAATTATTTTTTTCCCATTTGTCAATATGATCAAATATATAAAGACTTACTAAAGTATAATTCTATTTATTCTATTGATATATAACCAAGAACTTGTGCTTTTAATAATTTTTTGTAATTATTTCTCTTTTTTCACTATGAATGTAATAAACTATTTGTATCTGTAGTTAGTTGGTTTCCTTTAAAGATATATACACTGTCCTGAGTGAGTGAGCGAGTGAATGCATGATAGATTTAATTTAAGTAATTTTAGTGATATCATTTGTCATATTAACATATATAATATATGTGTCATGTTTTAATATATGTGTTAAGGTAAATAACCTAGGTCATGAAGGACCGCTACTAACGGTTTAAATCGGCTCTAGGAGTGAAACGAAAATAGCAGGATGAGCCTAAATACGACATTTTTCTTCCAGGAAGTTGAAACCCTTATTGATGCGATACATAAATTTATATTGAGTTTACAAGTTTGATTTTTTGCTTTCTTAGCTAATTCATATGTGTGGTCGATCCTAGAGAACAGAGTTCAGATGCTGGATGGTTATCAATCATCGTTTGGAATAACTTTACAAAGAATAATTTCGATTTTCTCCTTTCCTGGTGTAGGTCTGGGTCACCCCACGAACGTGGTGCCTGGAGCTAGGTCGGGGTGGTATGGAGGAACATGTGTCTATTCCGAAGCATTCTAAAATTGATCAGTCTTTAATAACGCTTGAAATGATTCATCTTTCAACGACTTTACCGATTCCGTACTATATTTCCGGAAGTATCCAGTAATATATTTCTTATTAAAATACTCTATTTGTTTTTTCTTTCTTCCTCCCTTTTCCTACTTTCTTCTTTTAACCTTCTGCTTTCTTTTCTTTCTTTTCTATTTCTGAATGAAAGAAAACGTAGTAATGACTGAGAGTAGTCGCTATTGGCGCGGTCAATAAGTTGTTTCGATAAGTTTCTTCGGAAGTCCGATATGGGATAATTAACCATGAGATGAGTATGCATTGAGGGACGAACAATAACAAGAAAGTTTATTGAATTTTACTTTATTGGAAAATAATCATGGTTTCAATTAGTAGGTGATGTTTAGTAATCGCCCTCGTTAAAAGAAAATTATTTTTTTAGCGACTCCTCTTCTCTACACTCTCGACTTCGTTTACTACTTTTTTTATTTTTTTCCCGTTTTCTTTCAATTGGCGACCGTTGACTTAGGACAGTTACCATGGAAACAATTGTTTTACCTGGTAACGTATCTGAAATTATTTATTAAACGCTGTTTAGGATCGAGCACATATTGACTTGGCCACAAAAGGGTGAATAATTAAAAATGGTCACAGTGAGATTAAATAATTATTGTCATTGGCTGTTCTGCTATCTTTGTCTCTCTCTATAGAAAGCGGGAAATGAAGGAATCTGTCAAAGTTTGAATTCTAAAATTTGAAAATGCTGGAAGTTGACCCAAGGAGGGAATCAGATAGGAGTCCTTTAATCTATGAACAGTATCTGGATAGTAACTTTTGTTAGTCTGTAAGTATATAATTGCATGTGCGTTTATATTGTGTCCTTTTTGTACGGAAGCTATGGCAACCAATAGAGAAGTTGTCGTATCACACGAGAACGCGGAAGTCTCATTTACACAATGTACGTTAGAAAGTAATGAGAAAAGAGCTCGCGTCTCCCGTAGGCTAGTGAGGTGTCACGAGTGTGGGCTGAAATGGATTCATTTCAGTTGTGCCAATTTCGAGGATACTGCTGAAAATGCAGAAAAGGTCCGGGCTGGTGAGATAATTAAATACTGTAAAGAATGTGAGGGAAAGCTCCACCAGTCGCGTGAACCCATGAGTCTATCCTCTGAGAAAGAAATTGAACATCCAGATTCAGACGGGGAGCGAGGGTATAGTAACCCGAAGAACCGAGGCCAAATATCTCCAGTGGAGATATCTGACCTCGATGATGATGAAAGAAATGGGGATTCAATTGGTGATAAAACCAAAGAAGAGCAAAGGAAGACTGTGTCATCTAATAATGATGCTCACCTCCTTTCATTACAACAGATGTTACAAAAAATAGATCGGGATAATCAACAGATGAGGTATAAAATAGATAAGAATAGCCTGGAAATAAATGAAAAAATAGATAAGAATAGCCTGGAAATGAGACGCGAAATAAATGAAAAAATAGATAAGAATAGCCTGGAAATGAGACGCGAAATAAATGAAAAAATAGATAAGAATAGCCGGGAAATGAGACGTGAAATAAATGAGAAATTTGACACCTCGAACCGAGAAACCGAATCTCGATTCGAGGTACTAACTCAGAAAATAGACAACATATGTTCGGACTTTGCTTCCTCAATAACCACATTGAGAGAGCAAATGTCTACTCAAATTGATCTCGTCAGATGCGAGGCTCAGCAATCTATAAAGCAACTTCAACAGGAAACTGAGGGTAAATTCGATCATGTAAATTCAGAATTTGAACAAATAGATACCAAATTACATAAGGTCAACAATAAACTAGAAACACAGCAGGCTGAAATTGATAATTTAAAGTCCACTTTGTCAAATTTATCACTGGAAACCAAACGGGAAGTAACTGACCAAAAAATTTAAAAATTCAGGATGAAATAGTGAATATTCAAAAAGAAATAACGAAACCCAGTCGCGAAAAATCAGAGGTAACCTATCCTTTCCCCGGTAGCGATTCCCCGGAAATATTACCTGCTATAACAACTACCTGTAGCGCAGGAAAAGAAAATTCAATGTCAGTCGATGCACAGGATATTGCGACGCACTACCCCATGCATCGGTCAGAACTAAAGTCGTGGTTTAATTGTAATAGTGTGCCCAATCAGTCGAGTGTTGTGACGACTACGGTCACTAGCGTGAGTGCTCCCTCCTTACATGGAGGTATACAATCATATAGCGTGTTGCCGGGAAGAGGAGATGGGTACCATCCTGAGTCGTTGTTCACGGGTGCGGTTGGTCCGGGGATGGAGCCCAACATAGTCAATACGACCAACAGAATCCCTTTTAATTACATGGGTAATTATAACACCGCTACGACGTCGTCGGTGGTAAATCCGGTGACTACTCCGATTGTGCAGGATAATATGTTAATTCCCAGTAACTATTCCCCTGCTTATGTTAGTATGGGTTCTAAGGTTTCGCAGAGGGACATCGAACGTTTTCCCACGTTTGATGGGAATATCACCAATGGACAGCCTCGTCTTTTCCTGCATAGATTGCAGCAGTGCTTGGAAATGTATCGGCTAACTGATAGAGAACGCTTGCAAATAGTTGAGAAACTTTTAATTGCAACATCAGGCGCATGGTTTGCCTCTATTAAATACAGAATCCATACATTTGGCGATTTCCTGATCCTTTTTAAGGAAGAATACTGCAATGAGCATATAGAGAGGGTTCAGAAACGCAACCTCCAATCTTTAAGGTATGATCGAGCCAAGTATGGGTCCCTTTTGGACTATGCTTGGAAGATCATAGAATTGTACTACCAGATCGCTGAAAATCCATCGCAAGCCGAACTAGTAGACATTATAGTGAACGCTCTTCCACCAGATGAGTCGCGGGCGATTGCTTCCCATTTGTGCCAAACGGTGCGAGAAGTTACGTCACGCCTAGCTGCCCTGTGTGGGAAAGAAACTGGAGGCCCACCAAAGAGGTATTTCGCCCGGCAAGCAAAAATCGTGAAACCCGTGAAAAGCAAGGCAACGGCTAGTTGCCAAACGGACTTTCTGAGTTACACCCAAGCTGGATCTCGTTATCCGAGTGTGTGTGGCTCGGAAAGCAATCAATATAATGGTCGACGTCTGTACCGTAACCGACCGATGTTTAACAATCGCCGGGGTTATCACCCCTATGACAGCACAATGAGGGAATCGAACCCGAATAGATACGATAATAGGAGGAACTTTAACGGGGCGTACCGGAGGAGAGAAAACGGTAATGATCAAGGTAGTAATGTGAATAATAATAGTGCAAATAGATATCAGAGTTCTGCCCCTTTGCAAATACAAACTAATGGCGGAAATGGAATTCTACCGAATCGAGGGATTGATAGTCGCGAGACTGCTGTCAAATCTTAAGCTTTTCAACTGTACCGAGGACAAAAAACGGGAACTTCTATCTCAATATCCAAAGTGAATGTTACACTGTCTCATTTGAGTGTATGAGAGTATGAGTGAGTAGTTAGTTTATTAGTATTATACATGTTAATTCTATTCAACAAAATTTTGTTATTCAAACAAAATTTTTTAACGACGCCGGGGAACTGTAATATGCCATTACAGTCTAATGTGATGATGTTTTTAATAGGAGGGTGCCCGAAATTTTTTGCACCGACTGTACTTGACGTTTAACAAAAAATTTCTGGCTGTCCATATTATTCGTAATTTTGTTTGTTATTCTATTTCAAATTAACATGGAAAGCTGTAAAAATTCATTAGGAATTATAGTTTTGGGAATCAATATCTTTATTTATATATTAAATTAGTTATAAGTCTTGTATATGGATATGTAAATGGATTATTACAATTCTTACGGTGTCAGTGCGATCTGAAAATATAGATCCACCATTGGACGGAACTTTTCGAATAAATAACCAATCTAAAATTCGGCACAATTTTCTGGACCACCCTTCACTTCTCTTTTATATACCTAGGTCCTTCTGAAATCTAGTTTAATCCAGATTTTACCAAATTTTATTCGTTTCAAAGCCCCACCGCCAAAAACGCTTTGTTTTGATTGGAGGATTCACCTACGCTATGATGTTAGAGCGCGATTATTCCCAATCCGTGCCTCGAATTTTGCTGACGACAGCCAGATCCAGATCTTCCCAGCTCAGAAAACTAGAAATGAGGTAGAAAAGCTGCATTGAGAAGGAAGATTTAGTTTGATAATTGAGTAAATACCATGCAGGAAGCTACAGAGCCATAATTCACTAAGTTTCATAGTAAAAAAACGGACTGAAAAACTAAAATAGGAAGCATAACTCACTGACGCCATGTTTTGCAGATATCATTAGTGATGGACATGTTCTGTGAAGTGCATCAGTTTGTTAGTTGTTCATAAAGATCCACAAACAGTTTCGGAAGATTAGTGTTTTCTCCCTTAAAATACTTTTATCCTTAAAATTATTCCTTTTCGAGTTACGTAAGGCCTGCCCCACTACCGTTTGTGTTCGTGTATGTAGTGAATGTGATTTCTTTTTGTACTTATTTAGTAGTAACATGGCGGTATTTAATTTCGTTGTAGTTAGGATAGCGATCATAATGCACGTGTAAAGTTTCAAGAGGGCTCCTGTCTACTCCTGACTTGAGAGTACGGCTTCCAGCGGGATGAGTTGAACATGTAGTTTGTTCCGGGTTCCTGCCCCTTCAGGGCAGGGGTCCTATTGTTAGTCAATACTTTGATATGTCCCCTCGGGGGCATTGATTAAACAGTTCAAAGAATGTGATTTGGTGAATACAAGGGCCAATTGGCCCTGTTCCTTTCTTTCCCTTTCCTTTCGTAAACCGATAGAGCCGATTTTTAAAGAAAATAGTAAAATTTTGATGTTGTTTATGTGAGTAAATAGTAATGATTCATATGCATTATAACATGTATTAATGTAGTTATGGATGTGGCATGTATGTGGAAATTTTGATACTGTACGACTCTCATTTGTTGATATTACTAGAGATCGATATGTTCGTTTAGATATTGATCAAGAAGATCATTCGTATTTGATCAATATCTAAACGCAACATATCGATCTATAGTAATATCAAAAAATGAGAGTGTCATAGTATCAAAATTTCCGTGTACAAGGTCACATTCAGTGGTTCAAGGGTTGATCATATCGTCGCTAGCCCCCTAGTGTCAAAAGTCAGTACTAACCGTCATTCTTATGTCGATGCTCTTAGTGATTTAGTTTCCACGGAATTGACCCTTCTTTTCGAAATAAAACCTAGTAAATATAATTCCCAGCTCAAATACATATACAGTTAGGTTAAGTGATCCAAAATTAATATTTTCTGAAAATTACAACATTCTGCTTAGTCTAGAAATCGAAATATTTAAGTAAATAAACAATACGTAATTTCTTGACAGAAGTTGGGCGATATGATGCTAGTTCTTCGCTTTGAAATTATATTAAATGTTCATTTCTTTTTTTTTTGTGGCTGCAGAATAATTTCATTGTTGTCATAATTTCATAAACATTAAATATTATCGCAGATAATTCTATTTTTCAGTGAACATACGTATAATTTTTTTTTCTTTCTTAATAAAGCTACCAGGTATTATATAGTATTGTGTGTGTGGTGAAAGAGTCTTGAGTTCGAGTGAGGTTGTCGTGCAGTGATCGGAATGGGAAATGTTTGTAGTGACTATAGATTTTAAAGTATTATGATGAAATGTGGCTGGGCGTAGATAGAGGAGACAGGGTGTTTGTAAAATATAGCGTCGTAGTAAATGGAAAAAGATGATGATATGAATATATGAATATTTATTTGAATATGAATATGAATTATATGAATATTGTAGTAGATGAATATAGATGATAGGACACCCATATAGTTATATATATAGTAGCTAAGTGCATACTTCGCCACGTGTTGATATATATTCGTATACGTATTGAGTAGATACGTGTAGCTACAAACATCTCAGGTTCTGACCCCTGCACCGGAATATCACGCGGACAGGAGGGCGATATATAGTCGGACTATGGCAATACTTTGTAGTTTAATGTGTTATAGTAATGATCAACTATAATATCATCTGATAGCATGGGTAGCATCGTACAATCGCTGACTAGACATATTGAATAATAAATTATAGAAAGACAATAGTTATACAACGGGGCTGTAGTGAATTATATTTTTCGGTCGGTTTTAAAATAGAATATCCTGCTCCGTGATATTTTTTTTCACGTTACCTACTCAGGCTAGCTTACATTATTCATGAAGGCGACAGCTCTGACAGGGTTACAGAATCAAAACAATTTGTTATTGACATTTATTTTACCGTACCCGGGCATCGACCCCTCCCCCCTTGAATATTTTCGTTTTCTTTTCTCAGTTTTCAAACTAGATAGTGATGGAAATTAATCGATGCCTCAGAATTTAGCAGTTTGGCAATAGAATTCACAGATCCAAAATCCAGTTTATTTTTTTTATTATTTTGGCAAATCCATAATTAGGATCTCTCTCTTATTTCATTGCCTTCGGTCTAATCTTCGTACTTTCCTCTAGATCCTTTCTCAATTTTCGGAGAGGTCGGATATTTTTTTTAATTGTTTTAGAAATTTCAAAATTTAGGGCAATGACATCTCGCCCTCCCCCTTTCTCTCTTTCGCCTGTTGGTTTGGGCTGCATACGGTTACTAAATAATAAATTTACAAGCAATAATTTGTGAAGTTATTATTTACAAGACACAGACTTGCTTCTTTGCACGGGTGTTTCCCCTTGAGTCTACGTATTTGAGTAGACCAACCTTTTGGCATATTAAGAATATTTTGGCTATGGATTTGTTGAGAGCGAAATTCGACTTCTATCTTTGTAGCGTTAGTTATTTCTCACTTAAGTCTTTGGCGCCCCTATTCTTCGTCTTCCTTCTTCTCTATCTCTCTCTCTGTCTTCATTTCTTCAAGTTTTTTTTAATTTTTCAACCTTACCCCCCCCAGATGTTGAACTTGTCGCTTACAATTTATTTAACGTACAACTCTGATCTGAAATTACCAGCTGAGATGTTACAAGACACAATTCATGGATAGAGTAGATAATGATTGGGTCCTCCATCACATTTTGACCTATTGCCAAAATGAATAACGACTTCATATTTGACGACACTTCAATTACGTTCTTTCCCCGTCGTCTCTCTAAGTTTTTTTTAATCCATTGGTCACTTTCCTTTCTGTTTTGGTTTTCATTTATCTTGTAGTTAACCTGGGCCCAGAAGTTGTATTTTGGTTTATCTATTTATATCTTTAGGAATGTTCTGTGTTACGTGCCTGCCTCACAAAGTTTTTTATTATTTAAGAACGAATTGAATATATGAAAGTTTAAATTTATAGACTCGCGGTATCGCGTAAAAATCAACTCTTTTTCCATATGTAATGTCAGAAGTCATTTGTTTTTCTTGTACAATGTTTGCAACTTTATTAGAAATTATTGTTGGGGTTATTAATTTAAATGGGTGCGCATTTTTTAAATATATATATATATATAGAGAGAGAGAAATGAATTCGTCGAAATGTACATGTACTTAGTATGTGAATATGATGTTTAAGTAAAAGTATGATATTAAATGTATTATATGGATATATGTAAGAGCGCTCGTGTCTGTCCCCCCAAACGTGTATTGGTTGCTATAGTTTACCAGTAAGTTTCCGACGAGTATAATAATATAGATTTTTGTCAAGAATACCGCCGTTCACTCACATAATTTTCCTTTCTTCTGAATAGATGTAAATAATAACCTAGGTAATCATTATTTAATGGCATGTACTAAGAAGTAACGGCAGGTCTAAATGTAACCCACATTATAATGAATATTATCCCTGAACTACCAACCTAAAACCATTGTGGAAAGTGTACCTTTAATCCCTCAATGTGTTTTTTTATCCTCAATGTAAATCATAATAATCCTTACACCTGTGGAAGATCGTCTTAAATTCGAACCATATATACATATATACAAAAGTGATCCTAAGAAAGGATTCATGACGTGTGCCAGTGTTAAACAAATAACTTGAAATTATCCAATTAATAAATTTGGAAATGGACTGACTAATAGGAGAAACATCCTCTGGCGGAAAGTGATTTCAAAATCCCTAGATGGATATAAACGTTACAGTATGCGAGTGCAGACGTAAACTGCTAATAGTCACAAATTAAATATAGTTGATGAATGTTTTTTTATAAACCAATAGTTTTATATATATATATATATATATATATATATGGATATAGATAAGTATAAATACAAACTAAGTTAAATGGAGCGAAATGTTTTGGACGCTACAAGTAGTGCGCGATTTGTGATTTGAACGCTCAGAATTATTAATATTTTATTGCTCAATGTGAAGTAGAGACTCATAAGTTCTATTACACCCAAAAGTTTTTTTCTTTTCTTTTTCTTTGTCCATTTTTTTTAAAAGTAAAATAAGTGTCTTCTTTGCGTATGTCGCAAATCATAATTTCGCTTTAGCATGCCTAAGATATAATATGTGTAATTATTTTTTTCCCATTTGTCAATATGATCAAATATATAAAGACTTACTAAAGTATAATTCTATTTATTCTATTGATATATAACCAAGAACTTGTGCTTTTAAGAATTTTTTGTAATTATTTCTCTTTTTTTACTATGAATTTAATAAACTATTTGTATCTTTGTAGTTAGTTGGTTTCCTTTAAACATATATACACTGTCCTGAGTGAGTGAGCGAGTGAATGCATGATAGATTTAATTTAAGTAATTTTAGTGATATCATTTATCATATTAACATATATAATATATGTGTCATGTTTTAATATATGTGTTAAGGTAAATAACCTAGGTCATGACGGAACGCTACTAACGGTTTAAATCGGCTCTAGGAGTGAAACGAAAATAGCAGGATGAGCCTAAATACGACATTTTTCTTCCAGGAAGTTGAAACCCTTATTGATGCGATACATAAATTTATATTCAGTTTACAAGTTTGATTTTTTTTCTTTCTTAGCTAATTCATATGTGTGGTCGATCCTAGAGAACAGAGTTCAGATGCTGGATGGTTATCAATCATCGTTTGGAATAACTTTACAAAGAATAATTTCGATTTTCTCCTTTCCTGGTGTAGGTCTGGGTCACCCCACGAACGTGGTGCCTGGAGCTAGGTCGGGGTGGTATGGAGGAACATGTGTCTATTCCGAAGCATTCTAAAATTGATCAGTCTTTAATAACGCTTGAAATGATTCATCTTTCAACGACTTTCCTGACTTCTTACTATATTTCCGGAAGTATCCAGTAATGTATTTCTTATTAAAATACTCTATTTGTTTTTTCTTTCTTCCTCCCTTTTCCTACCTCCTTCTTTTACCCTTCTACTTTCTTTTCTTTCTTTTCTATTTCTGAATGAAAGAAAACGTAGTAATGACTGAGAGTAGTCGCTATTGGCGCGGTCAATAAGTTGTTTCGATAAGTTTCTTCGGAAGTCCGATATGGGATAATTAACCATGAGATGAGTGTGCATTGAGGGACGAACAATAACAAGAAAGTTTATTGAATTTTACTTTATTGGAAAATAATCATGGTTTCAATTAGTAGGTGATGTTTAGTAATCGCCCTCGTTAAAAGAAAATTAATTTTTTTAGCGACTCCTCTCCTCTACACTCTCGACTTCGTTTACTACTTTTTTATTTTATTTTTTCTTACCCTTTTCTTTCAATTTTATTGTGTGTTTTTCCCTCTGGTGATGACCAAGTGTATTTACGAACTCCTTGATTAGGGAATTTTGTACTCTTCACGATTAGGTTTTTGCATGTTGCAAAGTTAACTAGTCTAACACCGTTGTCACAACTTCAATTTTGTAGACTTTCGTTCCCTATAATCGGTTTGAAAATATCCTCTGGTCCTACCTTCGCATTGAAATCCCCTAATAGAATTTCCATATGGTATCGCGGGACTTGGTCAAATACCTGTTCCACTTTTTCGCAAAAACTGTCTTTTATATTGTCATTCTTATCTTTAGTTGGGAGCATGTACTGTCTGTCAAGAAAGTAAATATACACCTGTTTCTTTATAGTCTGGCATTTATGCGCTCCATCCACGAAGAGTATGAGAATCAAATCAATCAAATGTTTACTGAGGGGCAAGAGGAAAAGTCTAATCTGGATAAGATATTACAGAGAGGCACAAGCTGTGAATACGAATAGTGTATAGCGTAACTAAAAGACGATACCGAAAAAGAAAGCCAGAAGCAGCTGCTTAACGTAGAAAAAGAGTGAAAATTGTCGAAGTGGGAACATAAAACATAAATAGAGCGAATACGACGGCAACTAAACGTTCACGAAGCCATGATCTTGGTGTACTGGTTCAGGTGTTGGCTTACAAATGCAAAAAACGCCAGTTTGAATCCCCGGCAAGGACATTTTTAAAAACTTATGTTAATAATACATACAGCTCATGAGAAATAGTAAAAGAGGTCTATTTAGACTTTCGTAGAAATTAATATTGTTAATGTTTAGTACTGATAATACTTTTTGTCTTTGCGTATTGCTTGTATTCTTGTCTTTATTTCCAAAGAGAAGAATATCCGAATAAATGCTACCAAAATTCCTCTTATTTTGAATGTAAACGCCATTTGCAATTAGTAAAGAATAAAAATTGGACGTTCCGACGTAGCTGCAAAAAGAAAAGAAAGCACGGAAGTGGAGGGGTTCGAAAGCCATACTCATGGTTATTAAAGATACAATCACTATATGCCTTATATCTCTCGACCATGTTTCTACGTTAAATACTAAGAGGGTTGTGTTTTGCTCAGGCTGGTAATTACGTTTTGCAAAGAGGCACGGTATAGCACTGACGCAGCATGAGTGCGAGATGGGAGAAACGTGCTAGGATTTTTTTCTCTCTATCTTTATCTCTCTCCCTCTGTGTGTCTATCTATCTATGTATCTATCTGTACATATACAACGTTACTTGTGAATGCCACAGCCACCGTAATTTCCAGCGGATTGAGACGAAACTTGGCACAATCATTAATTTTTGAAATATCTTGAGTGAGTTCGTTAGCCAGAATAATCAGATGAAAATGTCCAAACGGCGGCAATTCAAAGTCTTAACAGGTTCGAAGGGAAATATATTTCGGCCATAAATGGGTATCCACAATGTTCGAGTGACTTTTACTGAGATATTTGTGTGCACGGACTTATGCTCTTCTATTGAAATATTGGAACCGATTAATCACCTAAAGAAGGTTCACGCTCTTTCGCTACAGTCAGGCTTTTTTTGAAGGGGGAAATTTTCCTATCGGAACAAGATGATTGTTAATGAGAATATGAAGTGAAAGTTAAGTAACTTGTGAAACGTGTTATTTGAAAGAATAATATAATGAATGTGCTTTCCCCTAACACAGAGAACTGTAAATCATGTATTTTGAGTTCGTGAGTGTGAATGGCGAGGAGTACTATTTGATTTGTTTTCTGGTAACACATAGCATTGCAAATAGTGTTAGGCAACATTAGTGGTAAGTAAAATAATAATAATAATAATAATAATAATAATAATAATAATAATAATAATAATAATAATAGTAATAATAATAATAATAATAGGTATTCTTTATGCACAAGGAGCTCCTCCGTGGCTAAGCGGTTACCGTACGCGCCTTTGGCGTGGGAGGCCCGGGTTCGATTCCCGGCGGGAGCTCATGTGGTTCGGATTCCACGTTAATCAGTAGGTCCACGTCTCATATAGCCTCGCTGCTGAACGGGACGTTAAACTCAAAATCAACTCAACTCAACTCAACTCTTTGTGCAAAGGCAATATCTTCCTCAATTCTTCTTCAAATGTAATGATTCTAACGTCATATCTTTCATTCAAACAAAATTTTAGCAATTTATAGAAAGAGAACATAAAATTGCAGAGTGATGGGAGCGACGTTGGACAGTATGCACTCATAGCACTCAGAAAAATAATCGATTTCAATGCGAAAAGAACGAACAATCATTTTCATGTCCAGTCATGGGGCACGGCAAAGCCCTCTTGAGGCAAAATGTCGATAACTTATACCGACAGAACATTTGATAGTGGGATGGGACCAACGTTGGACACCGTGTAGCCATAAGGTGCATCGAAAAAACAAGGGGGCGCCAATCAGCCTTACTTATTTCCACACGATAATATAAAATTACATTGTGCGAAATACACGAGTTAGCTAGTAATATTTCATGTTATTATTATTATTATTATCAACACCATCTTTTGATTACGGGTACATGTTTGACATAACACCAGAGACAATCCATCATTCGTAAAAAGAATAAGAATAGCCAGTTACCTGAACTGTGAAGGAAGGCGAAAAATATGGGAAGAATGACTACCTGTCATATAATGCTTTCTCTCAAAAAAACAATACTTTCTCTTAAATGGATAAAAAATCAAGCCAAGATAGATTCGAACTCGCACGGACGGCGCGAAAAGCCAGTGCTTTCTCCAATTTTTGTTTTTTAACTGACTCACCGAACGTGTTTCACTAACTTCTTATTGCTAATTTTAATTGCTTCACTCGTTTAACTTGCTTTTTCTTATAATTTATAAAGACAGGAAACGAACATAGAAACATCGAGGACAATTAAAAATTGTAAAGGCTCTCCCGCCAGGAATCGAACCCGGGACTTGGTTCACCAAAGTCCCACGTGCTAGCCACTAGACCAGCTGGGAGGGCACCAATCACACAATATGTCGTTACGGATTACTATCACTGTATTACCAGCTATCACTTCTGTGGGTTGTATACTATTATCACATGTTCCTTCTTTGCTGGAAGAGTTAAACCTACATTCTGTGTAATACATGAAGTATATATACCTACATTTTCTTCATTTAATTTTATTAAAACGGATATGCTGGGAAAAAGAAAAAGAACATTCCTTGGACAAAACGAAAACTATTGGCATCAGAAATATTTATCTACGAGGCATGCGCAATAATATAATTCCGAATAGTTATTGTTTAGTTCAGTAAACGAAGAAAGAGTATAGAAAGCAAACATGTCGCGTCAACGAGATCGACCAGAGGTGACAGAGGCGGAACCAGATGTGTAGTAATACAACAACTTGATTAAATTGATAACTCGTTCTGTATCCTATGCTAGATCGTATCACAACTTTACGGGAGAGCAGACAAAGACTTACTAACCCTATCATATAGAAAGCTTTATTAACCCGAACATATAGACATAAATTGATATAACTGTAATTATTACAGCTTGGATTTAACGAAAGTCGTTTCGATATTCAGTGGTTTGCAGGGTTGTGTAAGACACAAAGGATAAGACACAATACAATTCTTCATAGCTCAGCTTCCAGTAGCCAGATACATACAATTTCTGGTTATATACTGAAACTGCTGTATGATTGTAATACATGGCGTATTGCAGGATACAAGATGCTTTGCGTTACTTGTTTGTTTGTAGACAGCTATTACCTTAATGTTCTGAAAGTTTGTGTGTAAACTAGAGATTACTAATTCCGGAATTTTTACTTTCCGGACTCTCGAAAGTAAAACCTGACAAATTCCGGATACGGAAAAATCCGATTTTGGAATAATTCTGGAATTCGGAAAAATCCGGAATTTAGAAATTTCTGATTTCGGTAACATACCGAAAATGGAAAAAATCGGGTTTTTCGGAAATCCGGATTTTATTTTCAATTAAGGAATTTTCTAAATTCCGGATCCTTTCCGAGTTTCTTTTTTCTGAAATGCGGAGTTTAACTGAATTCCATAATTTTTCGAAATCCGGAAAGTGAAGCTTCCGCTTCCGAAAAATGAATTAATTTTGCTTAATATGTATCGTGGTGGAAATAAATCTTTCACCAAGTAATGGCGACTGCTTTAAAAGAAATGTAGAGTACGATAATTCAATCTGTCATATCTGTAGTTTCGTGTGGAGAAAAAAAAAACTTCTGAACCAACGGTATAACAATGAACTCAAGTTATTAATATAAACTTTGCCGAAGATTATTCAGTCAGAAGAATACGAAAGATATTTTGAATCGAAGAAACATAACATACAAGATTGCAAGCGGAGGCAACAAAACCTAACGGAACCAGACTAAAGACGAATTGTTTATCGCGTAACGATCGCAGTTCAGTGGCCAAGATGCTTGTTCGAATGCACGTCGCACATTTTTTCTTTAAGAATTTTGATGGCGATTGATCGGCGATGACATACGTTTTATTATATTCAGATATTTGAATACTCGGATGTTTCAATACTTGAACTATCAAATCTTCAGGAATAATAATAGTAATAATAACAAAATAATAATAATTATTATTATCTCGTTGAAGATTAAAAGCTAGGAGCTACTTATCACGCAGATCATACCATTACAAGCAGGAACGCGTAATGGTAGATCTGAATCGAGATGAGAATCGAGACGAGACGAAAAATGCCGTAAACGTGTTTTGTCTTGTCTCGATTCTCGAAATAGTGTATGTCCATTCTTTAAGAAGCAATTGCTCTGTAGACTGAATCTCAAAGGCTATTTCGTTACTTTGCATTTCAGAGCTTATTGAATAGTGGTCTTTGTAGGTTTTATGTAGCAAAGCTTTTACATTTACCTCTGCATATCCTAAAAATCAGTTTATTATATTTTTTATTGTTGCGTGATATTGAGTTATTTTTATTACAGTTATTTTCCTTAAAACATACAGAAGGATTCTTTCTACATGAAATGCTAGTATAACGCTCTAGTTTAAAATTTTGATAGTTGCATAGATGTGTCTTTAAGGTACGGAACCTTTTCCCCGAAATCTCTACTTTTCAGAATGTTTTGCCAAAATTTAGGGCAATTTTAAGATCTTTGATATTATTATTATTATTTTTATTATTATTGAAGTGTTGTTAGTTGAATGATTTACCCTATTCCACCCAGTTCCTGCCTAGTATGCATTGTGCTGAAAAAACAACGTGTGTGTAGGTTTTCTCCGGCTTCCTCCCACTTTCTTTATTCCAAAATTTCTTTCATTCTGATCATCGACGTCTTCTGTAGCTTAGCCGGCATAACCATTACTTAAAAGCAAATTTTCTTTGGACCCTTGTGAGTTCAGTAGCCTTACTTTCTACATGAAATTTGCCTGGAAACATTCGTTTTAAGATTTAGCTAGTTATAAGGACATATGCAGAGGATATGCCCTAACGATCCTGACACTTCTCTCCAATCCCGACAATTTTGTAACTTTTGCCTAACGCTAGGAGCGCATTTATAGATTTTAATACAATCCGTCCTCATAAGGAATTTGTATTCTATATTATTATTATTATTATTATTATTGAATATTTGACAACTCAATATTACCTCCTATTAAAATGCAAATAAGAATACAGAAGTTAAGAAAAATGAAAAGAAATTTTTTGGACTCTCTACAAGGATGAATTATCTTATAAGAGATACTTTGGAAAGAAAAGAAGGTGTTTGCTCCTGGTTAATACGACAATCGAACGTTCGGATGCCTTAACAGGAGCTAAGTAGAATTGTCTTCATCACGATACATATTATTGCCCTTTCTTTGGGTAAAAGACGTTGGATTATGTTTGCGTTATATTTATATTTTAACAAAATATGCATACAAATATAAGAAAGAATAGTACCAATTTACAAATTTTGGTCCAGCAGATATACGGAACGTATAGGAAATGATGAAGGAGATAATAATTATTACTTCTAATAAGAATGGAAGAACTTAGAAACAACTCCACAATCATAAAATAACGTCCCAGACACATTTATGACACATACTTTATGTATTCATGAATTGCTTGGTAAAGACGCCAAGGTTTCAGAGATTACGAATCGAGATAGTAGAATGTGACGTCATATTGTCAGTATTTTCCCTGTGAAGGAAGTCGTTTCAACTCTAACTTGTAAGAACGAGATAAATTGCCTATTTTTCATGGTAATATAAGTCAGAAATATCAAAATTGAAAATGATAAAATAAATCTATTTATTTTTTCCCAGGGAATCGATCCTCGGACACCTAAATTTCCACACGAATGCTGAAATAACTACCCTAAGACTACTGTGTTAAGTAAGAGTGAAGACGAACTCGTGTATGAAGAAAATTGCACATGTTTAGTATTCCAATATTTTATTAACGATGAAACACTGATTTCGGTGATGATAAAATACTATAGTCCAGGGAATTCAAATTTAAATTAAGAACGACCTACAAACACGCAATAAGTAGGACATGTGGAAAGTAGGGTTACAAAATCGTCGGAATTGGAGAGAAGTGTCAGGATCATCAGTACATACCCTCTGCTTCCTTTCTGGAACTAGCTAAATATTAAACGGAATGTTTCCAGACAAATTTCGTGTAGAAAGTAGGGCTGCTGAACTCAGAAGAGCTCTAAGAAACTTTCCTTTTAAGTAATGGTTATGCCGGCTAAGCTACAGAAGACGTCGATGATGACAATGAAAGAAATTTTGAAATAAAAAAAAGTGGGAGGAAGCGGAAACCGGAGAAACGTTACACAGACGTTTTTTTGTCCAGCACAATGCCTACTACGCAGGAGCTGGGTGGAACAGGGTGAACCATTCAATTCACAACACTTCAGTTATAATAATAATAATAATAATAATAATAATAATAATAATAATAATAATAATAATAATAATAATAATAATAATAGTAATAATAATAATAATAATAATAAAAGTTTTAAACTTGTCCTAAAATTTAGAAAAACTTACTTAAAGATAGAGATTTCAGGGAAGAATTTCCGTACCTTCAAGACGCACCTCTCTAACTACCAAGATTTTAAACTAGAGGTTTCCACTACAGTTTCTGGTAGAAAATATTCTACTGTATGTTTTAAGGAAAATAACTGTAATAAAAATAACCGAATATCACGCAACAGTAAGGTATATAATAAACTAATTTTTAGGATATGCAGAGGTAAATATAAAAGGTTTGCTACAAAAACACCTACAAAGACGTCAATTCAATAAATTCTGAAATACAAAGTAACGAAATAGCCTATGAGATTCAGTCTACAGAGCAATTGTTCCTTAAAGAATGGACATACACTAGTTCGAGAATCGAGACAAGACAATACATGTTTACGACACTTTTCGTCACGTCTCGATTCTCATCTCCAAAGCGAGACGATAATTTTTAGTTAGCCTTGTCCCGTCTCGAACGTGAAATATTAATTCTAAAGTTATTTTGTTTGTTTTAGAAACGAGATGAGAAATTCCTCTTCTGGTGAGCAACATTAAACAAAACTTAAATAATCTTTCCATATGGCACGTTTCTGCTTGTAATGGTATGACCTGAGCGATAATTACCTCCTAGCTTTTAATGTTCTACGTGGTAATAATTATTATTACTATTATTATTCCTGAAGATTTGATAGTTCAAGTATTGAAACATCCGAGTATTTAAATATCTGAATATAATAAAACGTATGTTATCGCCGATCAATCGCCATCAAAAATCCTAAAGTATGAAAAAAAAAGTGCGACGTGGATTCGCACAAGCACCTTGACCACTGAACCGCAATCGCTACGTGGTAAACGATTCGTCTTTAGTCTGGTTACGTTAGGTTTCTTTCCCTCCGCTTGCAAAGTTGTATGTTATATTTCTTCGATTCAAAACGCCTTACTTTTTTTTCATTAAGCTTCGGCAAAGTTTATAATAATAACGTGTGTTGTTCTTAAACCTTTGGTTCACGAGTTTTTTTTTTTTTCTCGACACGAAACTACAGATAGACAGATTTAATTCTCATACTTTGCATTTGTTTCAAAGCAGTCGCCACTACTTGGTCGAAGACTTGTCCGCCAGGTTACAGATTAACCAAGAGAAATTCATTTTCCGGTAGCGGAAGTTTCACTTTCCGGATTTCGGAAAATTAAGAAATTCGGTAAAATTCGGGAATTTCGGAAAAATTTCGGAACACGGAAAGAATCTGGTATTTAGAAAATTCCAAAATTCAGAAAAATCAAGAAATTCGGAAAAATCCGGATTTTTCCGAATTACGGAATGTTTACAAAATCAAAAGTTTGTAAATTCCGCATTTTTCTGAATTCCAGAATTTTTCCAAAATCGGATTTTTTCGAATTCCGGAATTTATCCGGTTTTACTTTCGGGAGTCAGGAAAATGAAAATTCCGGATTGGCCGTCCCTAGTTTACACACAACCTTTCAGAACACTAAATTAGTAGCTGAATACAAACTAACAAGTAATGCAATGCATTGTGTATCCTGCAATACGTCATGTATTACAATCTGACAGCAGTTTCAGTATCTAACCAGAAATTGCATGTATCTGCTGGAAACTGTATAAAGAATTGTAATGTGTGTTATCTTTTTGTGTCTTATGCAACCCTGCAAACCACTGAATATGTAAACGGCTTTCGTTAAATCCAAGCTGTAGTGCTCACAGTTACATACATTTGTGTGTATATGATAGAGTTAGTAAAGCATTCTATATGATAGGGTTATAAAATCTTTGTCTGATCTCCCGTAAAGTTGTGATACGATCTACTACAGGATACAGATCGAGTTATCAATTTAACAAAGTTTTTGTATTACTACACATCTGATTCCGCCTCTATCAACTCTGGTCGATCTCGTTGACGCGACATGTTTGCTTTCTATGCTCTTTCTTCGTATACTGAACTAAACAATAACTATTCTGAATTATATTACTGCGCATGCCTCGTAGATAAATATTTCTGATGCCAATAGTTTCCGTTTTGTCCAAGGGATGTTCTTTTTCTTATTTCCAGCATGACCGTCTTAATAAAATTATATGAATAACATTTAGGTCTAAATACAACATGTATTACATAGAATGTAGGTTGAACTCTTCCAGCAAAGAAGGAACATGTGACCATAGTATACAACCCGCAGAAGTGATAGCTGGTAATACAGTGGTAGAAATCCCTAACGACACAGGGGTTGAGTGACTGGGCTAGTGGCTAGCGCGTGCGCCTTAGGGTAAGGTGTCCTGGGTTCAATTCCTGGCGGGAGAGAATTTACGATATTTAACTGTCCTACATGTTTCTGCTTTTCGTATCGCTGTCGTTATGTTATTAGAGTTAAACGAGTGAAGCAATTAAAATTAGCAATATGTAACTTAGTGAAACACGTTCGGTGAGTCAGTTAAAAAAAACTAAAAGTGGACAAAGCACTGGCTTTTCGGGACGTCGATGCAGTCCGAATCTATTTTGGATTGATTTTTTATCATTTTCAGAGAAAGTATTGTTTCTTTTCGCTATAGCTTTTCGCTTTTCGCTATATTCTTTTCATATTTTTCGCCGTCCTTGACAACAGTTAAAGTAACTGGCTATTCTTATTCTTTTACAATCATTACGTTTGAAGAAGAAGAAAGGAAGAAATTGCCTTGCCGCAAACAACTATTATTGTTATTATTATTATTATAATTATTTTACTTACCACTAACGTTGCCAACCACTATTTACAATGCAATGTGTTACTAAAAAGCAAATCAAATATCACACTTCGCAATTCACGCTCACGAATTCGAAATACATGACTTTTTTACAGTTCTCTGTGTTAGGGGAAAGCACATTTATTATATTATTCTTTCAAATAGCACGTTTCACAAGGTACTTGATTTTCAATGTGTAATTTCATATCATCACTAACAATCATCTTGTTCCGATAGGAAATATCCCCCCGGTAAAAGAAAATGCCTGACGGTAAAGAAAGAGCGTGAAACTTCTTTAGGGGATTAATCGGGTTCAATATTTCAATAAAAGAGGTTACGTCCCTGCACACATTTTAGTAAAAGAGGGAAAGTTACTGAAACTTTGTGAATACCCATTTATGGGCGAAATTTGGTTTCCTTGGAACTTTTTGAAAGTTTGAATTGCCGCCATTTTGAACATTGTCATCTGATTATTCTGGTTAACGAACTCTCTCAAGATACTTCAACAATTAATGTTTGTGCGAAGTTTCGTTTGAATCCGCTGAAAATTACGGTGGTTATGGCATTCACAAATAGCGTTAGATAGATATATATATAGATATAGGTATAGATATCGATATATATAGATATAGATATAGATATAGATATAGATATATACTGACAGATAGATAGATAGAGAAAATGTGTCTTGCACCCTTCTCCCTTCTCGCACATGTGCTGCGTCAGAGTTAAACTGGGAATCTTTGCAAAACGTATTGACCAACATAACCAAAACACAAGCCTTCAATAGCTAATGTAGAAATGTGGTCGAAAGGCTTAAGGCATGTATTGATTGTATTTTTAAGAACCATGAGTATGCGATCAACTCTCCCCACTTCCATGCATTTTTACTTTTTGCAGCTACGTCGGAACATTGAATTCTTATTCTTTACTAATTGCAAATGGCATTTACATTCAAAATAAGAGGAATTTTGGTGGCATTTATTCGGATATTTATCTCTTTCGAAATAAAGAGAAGAATAAAAGCAATACGCAAAGACAAAAAGTATTATCAATACTAAACATTACCAATATTAATTGCTACGAAAGTCTAAATACGACCTCTTATACCGTGTATCATGAGCTGTATGTATTACTAACATATTTTTTTAAAAATGTCCTTGCCGGGGATTTGAACTGGCGTCCTTTGCACTTGTAAGCCAGCACCTTAACCACTACATCAAGTCATGGCTTGGTGATCGTTCAGTTGTCGGTGTGTGTTTGCTGTATTTGTGTTTTATGTGACCACTTCCACAATTTTACTCTTTTTTTCCTTTTAGCAGCTGTTTCGTGCTTTATCTTTCGGTGTCGTCTTTTAGTTACGCTATACACTATTTGTATTCACAGCATCTTCCCCTCTGCAATGTCTTATTCAGATTAGACTTTTCTTCTTGCCCCTCAGTAAAGATTTGATTGATTTAATTCTCATACTCTCCATGGATGGTGCTCAGGAATGCCAGACTCGAAAAATAGATCTACATTTACTTTCCTGACAGACTATACATTTAAAACAATAATATCACACCACTCTCCGTTAACAGTAATAAAATAAAGTCTGTCGGTAACAAATTCAACCCGTTTAATTGCTGGTAATATTCGTCTATGAACGAAAAACCCTGTTCCTAACTGGTGATTTTTATCTCCTTCCCCGTAAAACAACGTGAAATTTCCGGAATTCACAGATCGATTTCCTTCCCGCCTAACTTCCTGAGCTCCTACTACGTCCATCCTGTATTTATCTAACTCACTGGTTACGGATTTTAACGCGCCTGTCCTATAAAGACTTCGAATGTTGCATGTTCCAAATCCCATGTCAAATTTCCTTTCCGGAGGTCGTGCCAAGTTATTAGTCCTTGTCCCAGTCTTTCATGAATATTTCTGAACAAGTGCTTTTTTTTACAGTATCAGGTTGTCAGCATTGCCCAAACCTCCAAGCTGGAGGACCACTCCTAGTCGGCTGTCCGCGACTGCTTATTCACTATATTCAAACCTAATCTCTATATCTAGAGGCCTTCTCCTCAATCCGCAACCTGAGTACGCGCCATGTTGTGGTGACAGGAACACACGTTACACGGTTTATAAATATATAAACATAATATATTATTATGTTGTCATGTAAACATAAGAAGCGACTGACATATATCTATTCTATTTCTATCAAGATACTAAGCTATGAATTTTTCTCTCCTTTTTTTGTCGTTCCGTCATTTTTTTCTCGAAAACTGAACTTTTGATTTTAGAGATCTACAGAATAGAGCGTTGAAGACGACAACGTTCTGGACATAGCTTATTAAATAAGTGATAGATACTATTGAATATTCCATTACTTAACTCTGTCCAAATTCGTCTTATATTACAAATTCATAGTACTGTAATTGAGAAGTTATACACTGATGCCAGAACCCACTCGAGCTTTCTAACTTACTTGAAAGATTTTGTAAAATGGAATTTCTGTAACACGTTCAGGCTACAGTCCCGTTAGTCTTAATACCAGCATATACTTTTAGTGCATTGATTTCAACGGACTCTTGATCCTTGATTAAAGAAACAGTATTGTATTCGGCGTCATTGAAAACAATGGTAGTTGATGACAATGCGTAATGTCCTATCGACCCTAAAGATGTTGCGGGACGGAAGTAATATTCGTGTCTATATAAAAGCACAGGTTAGCGAAAAACTCAAATTCAAGGCCAAGGCGAAATACCTGGTAAGTAGTAGAAAAATGATCGATCTGGGCCAACCTAGCTCAGAAGAGAACAACTCACAAGCCCCTGGGAAAATGACCATCGTACACCGTGAGCCCACGGTCTTTTACGACCTCCATTTTAGGGGTGAATTTATTCCCTTTTATGAGCACTTTTTAGGGGGTGTACTCATTCTCTTTTATGAGCCCATTTTTAGGGATGTACTCGTTCCCTTTTATGAGCATATTTTCCAACCCCTATTTGAACATAGCAGAATATGAACATACAGCAGAACAGATTCGTTCCCATTTATGAACACTCTTTCAGGAGTGAACTCGTTCTCTTTTATGAGCACATTTTAAGGGGTGAACTCGTTCCATTTTTCAACCCCTATTTTAACATAGCAGAAATTACATAGCACAGCTAATAAAAGAACATGGTTTATTTCCCAACATAGCAGAAATTACACTGAGACTGCGTAACACACAACATCCTCCATTTCAAGGGTGAATTTATGAGCATATTTTCCACTCCTATTTCAACATAGCGCATCAGACAGAGACTACGAGCACCAGCCAACAGATAATACGTAAGACTCGTTCCCTTTTATGAGCATATTTTTCAACCCTTATTTTAACAACTGTGATTATGAACACAGATCAGAGCATGGCTTATTTTCCACCATAGCAGAAATTACACTGAGACTACGTAACACACAACATCCTCCATTTTAGGGGTGTACTCGTTTTCCAACCCCTATTTTAACATAGCATAGAATACACTGAGACTATGAACACACAGCACAACAGCTAATAAAAGAGCATGGCTTATTTTGCAACCCTTACGAACACATAGTAGAGCTGATAATAAACACAACAACCTACATTTTAGGGGTTGTATTTATTCCACCCTTATTTTAACATAGCACATCAGACAGAGACTACGAAACATAGCGAAGATTAGATAAGAGTACATAACATAACATAACAAGGGAGTATTCATTCTCTTTTAAGGGATGGACACGTTCTCTTTTACGAGCACATTTTTAGGGGGGTGAACTCGTTTTAACCCCTATTTTAACATAGCAGAGAATAGAAGTGTGCTCGTTTCCAACCCCTATTTTAATGTAACATTATTTTCTTTTACGGGGGGTAGATATACCCCCAACCCTCCTCCTTTCTCATCCAGGGCTTGGGACCGGCAATGGCGGAGTTTAAAAAAATAACATGATCATACTATCATAAATGAATAAAGCATAATATCATTAGCATCAATTTGGTAAGTGAGAATTTGTTTAAAAAATCGTACAACGAATAACCAGATGCACGACATGCTAAATATAGGAAACAGTAATGTCCACAAAATTGAGATAAATCACCTTGAATACGTCTATTATTCCATGTATAATACAGACAGTTTCGTTTTAAAAAATTTATATGATGTTGTATATAGGGAGGTATACCATAGCTATCGAAATACTCTCCCACACACATATTAGATATATAAACAGCAACCCAATGTTCACCAGGCTTATCACTAGAATCAGTATTTATAATTATGGCGGCTGGAAATGTATGAATAAACAAAGGTAACTCATTAGCTGCATACACACCAATAAAATGATCTTTATTCAAATTTTGTTGTAATGCTTCATAAAGCTCAATTGTATTTAACATTTTCTTTCTTTAATTAATATATATTTTTCTCTGGAAATCAAATTCTAATTCTGAAGGGAATTCACCATAAATAATTGTTGTTACAGGAGATGGCAGTGCTTCTTTAAAATGAACCTCTAAACGTACACTTCCTTGCCGTTGCGGACTAGTATGAAATGCAGCACTTGCGCTTGAATCAGGAGTTAAATCAAACACCAGTAGAGTATAACCATTAGGATATTCAGCGAGTGAAATATTATTACCTTTATTAGAATAATAAATACCTGAACCTGTAAATAACGTAGAATATGCTTGTACATATAGCTTATTATCAAAATCTGGTTGTAAAGTTTTGAAGGGCATTGGATTTCCATCAACATACAATGTAAAAAATGACATACTAAAATGTTGAAAATTGAATGGATTTGCTTGATAAGTACCATTGAAAGCAGTATTAGTAACAAAACCAATAATAATACGTTTAGGCACTATGCCTGAAAACAGATCTGGAAGTGTACTATCCATAATTCCTTGTGGCAGAGTTTCTGTCTTCACCTGCACTTTTGTTATAGGATATTTTATTCTAAATTTAGGAGTTTGTAATACTTTATTTTGTGCTATTTTAACTGCTGGTGATACATCAACCTTTTTCACAAGCAATGTTGCATCTGTAATTACAATTTTTCCATCAGCATCTGCGTCACCCATTAGACAAAATGTAGGTTTAGCTGGAATTAGTTTAATACGCAATTGTACACCATTCAGTAAAAATTTCTCCTGATTGAAAATATCAGCATGAATATAACCCAATAATTCAAATGACTGACTTAAAGCAGTGAGAAGAAAACGTTGTTTAAATCCTACATTATCATCGGCCACACTGTCCATATGCCCTGCAGTATCTTTAAACCACATTGATGTTTGAAGATGCGTTGTTTTAGCTTCAGCATTATAGTTTAGTAGTTTTTCAATATACGATCGATATGGATATGTATGTGAAGAGTAGGAAATAATTTGATTATTTAAATGTAATTGCACTTCACTGAACATTGCATTGAGAAAATCATTTACAGGGCCGATTTTCTTATCGGCAGAAGTTAAATTAGAACCATCTGATTTAGTAATTTTACCTTTAACATATAACATTGTGTGCGGTAAGTCAATATAGTCATCCCCATGACCGGGGACTACAAATTCTATTGGTGCATTATCAGCTATTGAAGACACAGGCTTATATGGAACTATTTTATTACCTATAATACTGGTTTGAGTGGGTAAACCAGCAAATAAATCTAATTCTGATTTCATACATTCGCACTGCATTTTTCTCTTTTCTTACTATTAATATTCACACATGGTAAAATTTACAATACCATATTACGTCTACGAAAATGTAATTTTACACATACACTGCCATATTGGAAAGGAAGTGGATTACCTGTACTATCTCTTAAATCAATAATAATTTGATCAAATTGTTTACGTTGCACGGTGACATAATGAGGATTATCAAAAATATGTACATTATTAATACCATGATCTGTAATATTTGTATTTATAATACGTAACAATGGAGCTACGGTGTCACCCACCATTTGTGGTTCTACAATATCACTGTAAATATACATAAGTGTAGGTAGCGCTTTTTGTAAATCAGGTGGATAACGACCATGATGAACAACTGCAATATCTTCTTGCTGAATATGATCAAAGCCTAGTATTCTGGCTAGTTCAGGAGATAGGCGTACTTGTATATGCTTCTCTTGATCTTTTATTACTTTATTAACCTCAATTCGTTTCACTGATGCTTTGACTTTTAATTGTAAATTTAATATATCACTTTTATGATTAATTTGAGATAGAATATCATCAACATGATAATAGTCGAATGGTAAGATTTGAGTTATGTTCCAGTTTTTTGTATTCATGAGACAATAATAAATATTATTTGTATATTTGGAAACATACTGAAATGAACTTGTATAATGCACTTCAACAACAGCTGTTTCCCACACTCCCTTCTCCAGTACAATAGGTTGATATAATTTAGTAGTATAACAAGCAAGAGTATTTTGAGGAAAATATTCCATAGAACTATTGCTAGGAACTATCACGTTGCTCCATAATTCATCAATCAATCAAAGATATCTTTGGATCTTTTTATCCCTTTCACACAACCACCACCACCATTAAAATGAACTTTCTTTCTTTTTCTTCTTCCAGATCCTTCCAACACCTGATTTAATTTATTTTGAGCTTTATTTTTTAAATTTGTTTTAGCTTCTTCCCATCGATCATGCAAAGACTCTTCAATAGGTCTATTATTATCTAGTACATCTCCTGCTACATTAATTTCTGTACGTATCAATTCTTTACCAACAGTTTTTGCACCTTGTTTTAATAAAGGAAATACAGTACGAAATAAACCTCCTAGAAAACTACCAATGACATAACCTTCTTGATATGCTGTACATCTATACACGTTATAATTACCTCCTGCTTGATGTATGTAATAATTAAGGTATGGCTCATTCATCTTTCTTTCTTTCTATATACTTAAAAATATCAATAGATTACAATAGAATATTAGTATTATTGCTTATAAGTACACCATTTGCGTTTACGGGGTGGAGGACCATCCTTTTCGTCTACTTCGTCTTCTGTTAGTTTTCTAATATAATCTATTCGTTGAGGATTACCAATGTACTCTAAGGGTATATTGGCTTTTGCTAATAATGTAGCAAAAGGTTTCCAGCCGGCAGCTGAAATATTTTTCTTACGACATCTAACAAAATCGGATATCAAATCCACTTTATTTGCACCTGGAATTAATTTATTATTAATATTCACATTTCCATTATCGTCCCATTGAATATTTGGATTTTGTTTCAATTTACGTAATAAAGGTCTTGCTTTACGTTTACAAATTTCAGGGAGAGTAGATATTATTTCATCATCATCCTCCTCCTCCTTGTCCTCTTGATCTTCTTCCTCCGTAGTAGTAGTAGTAGTTGTTGTTGCTGTTGTTGTAACTGCTGCCGGTTTTTGAATTATATTTAAATATTTTTGTAAGACTTCTCTATATTTTGTCCATTTTTCTTCTGCATTTAAACTTTTATTATTTAAAATTTCTTTGATTTCATCATCAAGATTAGATATCGTTTGATAATGATGTAATTTTTCTGGTGAGATTAAAATAAGTTTTTGTGCGTTTTGCATAATTATTTAATTAAACGAGATAGTATACCTCCAATAATAGGTGCAAGCAAAGCAGTAAGAAAACCACCTTTTGTATAATTATTCGTTTTTTCTTTTGTTTTAATGACGGACCTTTTTTCACCAAATATCTCAGTTCCTTTTTATATTTTTAGCTTATTTATCTCTGTTTTATTTAATGGAACATTTCCCTGTAATACGTTATAAGAACATTCACAAATAGAGCGAATTAAATCAGGATCTGCATTTTGTAAAATTGCCTTACGTGCTTTCGGTTTTGACTTTGCTAAAAGTTTTAACATATGTGCATTTTCCTTACTAATCATTTTTACGGCTATTAAAGCACAAATAGTTGTTAGAATATAAACCATATTACAATTATTATTTTTTACAGGTACATAAACATAATTAAAAGAATCTGTTGGAAATATATTTGTTCGATCTCGCTGCTCATCAGGAGTATTTTGTTTTAAATCAAAAAGTAAATAACCATGTGCAATTCGAGTTGATATGCTTCTTGAATAAATTTTGTATTACCTGGATACAATTGTCGTGCGAGATAATTAATTTGAGCTTGGTCTCTAGGATTTTTAAAACAAACAATATAATGACAATTTATCGAAATATCCCGCATTCCTTTTTGTTGAGGAAAAATATTCTGTGTTATAAATATTACACTTATATTTCTATGATGGCTACCCTTAGTAAAAATATCTACAATCCGATGATCACACTCACGCATTAAATCATCAATAATGACAAGGTGTGGACCTTCGTGTGCTTGAAATTCATTATTTTGAAGTAAACCTGCTTTAAACGTACAGTTTGAAAGAGTATCATACAACGGTTGCCTTTCACCATAACACCATACAATATTTTTAAATAACTTGCTATAATGGTCAAGAAATGTTCTAACAAAATATGATTTTCCACATCCTGTAGGACCTGCTACCATACATGTAAAAGGAATTTTCCATTCCATCTCTATTACAGATATATTGCTAGAATTTAAAATACTTGTGACGACTTGCTTCACCTATAAATTCTTGACTTCTCTTTTTTTTACAATATAGTATGTTTTAAATCAATCCAAGAATTTTGACTTTTTGGCAGACCTAACCATTTCACATAGGCCTTATTATTTTTCTTTCGCAAAACTTTTTCAATTAAATATGTTTTTGGAAATTTCGTTAATTGTAATTCGTGTCCGTAAAATCTTCCTTCAATAGGTTTATTATTTGAGTCTACTAAGTGATATGTCGGAGGATTAGTGAAGAAAACTTTAGCAAATTTCTGTACTCCAATTGCGTGTAAAACCTCTATCAAAACCAGGACGCTTAAGTTTACTAATTCTTATATATTCACCTATCTTAAATTTACTTTTTGTTATTATCACAGAAAACTTTTTGCAATAGATGTTTGTCAATAGATGTTTTTCATTTTCTTTTTTAATAGCGTCGATAGGTTTCATTTTAATAGTGGAATGAATAGTATTATTATATTTATGTAGTAATTCCGGCAGAATGCCAATCCATTTATAATTTCCCTGCAGTGTAAATTTTCTCCACATTAAATTACGTAATGATCTATTAAATCTTTCAATAATACTTGCTTTCACATCACTGTACGTGGAATAATGTTTAATGTTATTTTGGTTCATCACCTTCTGAAACTCTGAATTATAAAATTCTCGATCCCTGTCAGTTTGTAAACATTTAGGGCTTTTGTTTGCTTTTCTCAGTACTGTTATAAATGCTTGTGTAATTTCTTTCCCAGTTTTATTTTTCACAGGAATAGCCCAAGCATATTTAGAGAATGTATCTATCACAGTTAATAAATATTTGTAATTTCGATTAATCTTTGCTAGATCTTTTAATTTTCCACTATTCATTTCAACTAAATCAGCTTGCCATAAATCATGAATCCCTTTCGTTATTACGGGTATTCGAGGATAGTTTCGTCTTGCACTTGTATGTAATTCTGCAACTATTTGTTCTCGAACTGATTGTGACATATTCTTTTAATACTAATATATCCAAAAAATTATATCATATTTACAATATACAAATCGTACATGTTAAATCTTTATTATGATACCCCCAAGGAACAGTGTGTATATTACAATTTAAAATTTTTCTTTTGTCATCATACGGATCTAACGCTAATTTTGTCACCTGATTTGTTGTTAAATTAAGGTATTTACTTTTAATTTCAAATTGTGTTTTATGAATCGTTTCGTTTTGAAATACACATGATTTATAATCGTCAAACGTAATTTGTTCTTTAACTACATTTTTCTTAATCCCTTTACATTTTTTCAATTCTTTATTTTCACCAGTTTTTATTGCATAATTTTTTGCTCGTAACACAACATATTCAATCATAGGAACTCCACCTAATTCGTCTTTCATTTTACCCAAAATGGGTTTATTTTTTGTGCTATATAAAGAATTATTTTCAGGATAATTTGAGGTATCAAAATAGTCATTCATATTTTTTATATCGTTATAAATATTGTTAGTTTTAATATAGTAAATGAAAGAGTCAGTATCCATATACGCAATTCTAATTTTATCCCCATATCGAGGTTTCATTATATTATAGTGGAAGTTATATAGTGCTAATTTTGATAATTCTAAAACTGTCGCTCCTACGTAAATTGGTTTTTTAAGGGTTACACATTTTTTTGCCATATGAAACAATGCCCAATTATCAGCCAATTTTACCCAATTTTGAAACTGATTTTGCGCTACTAATTTTTTACACTTTTTTTCATTGTTAATTAATTTTATATCAATTCGTTTTCGTACATTCTCCATTGTCTTTCCGTATACAGAATTATTTAATAACTTATAGGAATCTTTTTCAAATTCAATTGTAGCATTTGCACGGCGTTAGTATTTTCTTGAATATAAGATGCAAGCCATTTAGATTGACGAAACCATAATATTTTATGTACTTTTACCAATATTAAACCTTGTTTTAGATACAATTGTAATACTCTATAATGCAAGATATAATTCGATTTCGATTTAAATGTCAATAGTAATTTTGAGTATTTACCATTCGGTGGAACTTCATTAGTGGGAGCACACGGAAAATCAGAATGGTATTCGTGTAAATAATTTGGATACCCTAAGTCCACTTCTAGAAAAAAAACCATTCACTATCCGTGGGCCAATTGATAATTTTATGTTTGTCTTGCCAATTGTCAATTTTATCCTCCCACCGAAAACCACCACATGGTAAATAGTCAATCATTGATAGTCCGTACAGATTGTTCATGTCAATATAGAGTAAATAAGATTTTTCTTTTTCCGCATCAAAATCATGTACGTAAGGATTATTAGCTTTGGCATACCTTACCACAGCTTGAGTAATACCTCCGCGAATCGATTTTCTACAAACATATACATATTGATATCTGATAAAAGTTCAAATTCAATTTTTGTTCTATATAACATGGCTTGCCATGCCAGCCCAGGTGCAGTAAAACAATTAATCGGATCAATACAAAAAGCATTTAAACATGTCTTTCTAAAATTCTCCAACACATCTGCTGTGAAAAGTACATCACATTTTAAATATAGATCGTGGTAGTCCCCTAAATTTTCACATTAAAACACACGCCAAATCAGTTTTGCATATTGACAATCAGTCTCGGAAATTTGTGTTCCATTCAATTTGCTACTAAACGCCTCTCTTCCAGGAAATTCAGTTTCTTTAAATGTATCTAAATTTGTTATGTATTCATAAAAATAAATTCCCTTAAGGAGAATTAAAGGAAACTTTTCATCGGAAAAATATTGCTTTGTATAGACAAATTGCTCAGGTTTTAATTTTGACACCAAATTTTCGAAACTGTACGGCAGGAATTTAAATAGGTCTACAAAACGTAACTCGATAGGTCTACCATTAAAACTACAGTGTTTAGAGAAAATTATGTATTTCTCAGTGCTTTCAGCAATTACAGAAATATTTCCAGGGGTGCAACCTAATTATTTCACAAATAAATGTGCATCATACCCAGACAAATTATGGAAGAAGACAGGGATAAAATTACTTTGACGTTTAATTTGTTGCACACCGTGGCAATAAATTGACCAGTTAAATGGTTATGATGTTTAACTTTTCTATTGTTACTCGTATATTTACTATCGCAAACCGAGCATTCAGTGGATAGGTTAAACTCCTGTAACTGAGAACTATTTAATGGTATTAATGGTTTTTGTTGATCTAATATGTTTATGATTTTTCTTAATTCATTCTCCATAGCAGACATAAACTTCATCGATACATTTTCTCCCAGATAAATAACTAAATCTGATTTCATATAGTTGTTGCTCCAACATACAATATAACCAAAACTGCATGGTATATGTTGGTGAATTTGTATTGTATGAGATCCACTTTGTTTATTTATAAGTTTTAATAAACTTTCCATATCTGCAATTATTATCACATCATTCTGTAATAACAATTTCAATTTTCGAAATTTTAAAACTTCTTGTTTCGGCATGTTAATTTTGGTTGGAGTGTGTTCTTTACATAGTTTGTCATGTTCATCTAATTTTGATTTATATAAAAAGATATTAAACATCGTCTACAAATAAATGTTTGATGACTACCTAACTGATGTCTGACTAAACCATTTAAATTTGTAATTAAACAATAATGAGAGTTTAAATATAATAAATCAATATGTTTACCTACAGATGTGTTTTCGCTTATACGTAACGAAAAAAATGTTTTATTATCATAATTAATGCCATATATATTAATGGAAATTT
This sequence comes from Thermobia domestica, assembly GCF_964235325.1. Classification (NCBI taxonomy): domain Eukaryota; kingdom Metazoa; phylum Arthropoda; class Insecta; order Zygentoma; family Lepismatidae; genus Thermobia; species Thermobia domestica. The sequence continues at coordinate 177,553,196 of NC_137457.1, forward strand.
GTTCCTTCGTAAATACGGAATTATACATATGTTCAAATTTGCTTATGTGTTCTATGTCGACTGGAAATTTTATATTCGTTTTTTCAAATAACGGTATTAAAGTATTTATATATTGTATGTAATTATTCACACGATGTGGATGTTCTTTTGCGGGATGCAACGCAGCTAGAATACTATACATAAATCATCTATTATCGTTATTTTCAATATTTATAACACATTTTGTGGATAAAATCCATTGAGGCAATTTTACGTAAGTTTTCTCTTTATGACTCTTCAATAACGCATTGAGATTTTTTACTAAGCAATAATGAGTGTTGCAATTTTCTTCACAATACAGTAAATCTATATGTTTATCTACAGCTGTGTTTTCGCTTATACGTAACGGGAAAATAGTTTCATGATCATAATCAATGCCATATATATTAACGGAAATTTGTTCCTTAGGAAATACAGAATTATACATATGTTCAAATTTGCTTATGTGTTCTATTTCGACTGGAAATTTTATATAATTTTTTTTCAAATAATGGTAATAAAGTATTAATATATTGTATGTAATTATTTACACGATGTGGATTATCTTTTGCGGGATGCAACGCAGCTAGAATACTATACATAAAACATCTATTATCATTATTTTGAATATTTATAACACATTTCTTTTTGGATAAAATCCATTGAGGTAATTTTACAAAAGAAGAAGCGGAAAGAGGATCATATTTACTGATTTTAATGACTAAGTGATGGTTTGGTTCAGAACATATAGACCACCCTGATTTCTTAATTGCTCTATTTTCTTGTTCAACTAAAATTTTATTAAATAGTTTTTCTATTATAGAATTCACATCTGTACTCGGTAAAATAATTTCGTTACCACTATTTACAAAGAATCGACATGTTTCTAAATCTACTGGTTTTACAAAAGTTGTAGCCAAAGAAAAATTTACTTTAAAAGATGAATTATCTTGTTCCTGTTTTAATATATCTAAACAGTCGTTTCTTTTATTCTTTAAAAAACATCCACTATCCTCATTTAAATCAGTATCACATTTTAAAATAAATTTTTTAAAATTATTATTAAATAGAGTATCAGAATTGATAGTATTTAACTTTTTTTTGTTGACATTTTTTTAAACTAACTCAAAGTTAATATAATAATTTTGAACTGAGTTTTTATAATATAATATTATTATTATTATTATAAAATGTCTTACTTACAAAAGAAAAAAAACACACTAATAATAAACCACACACAAAAAATATCTGAGCTTTACGCTTCAAATAGCAAACAGGAAGTGATTACAAAAAAAACATGTCGGTCAGTCTTTTATACCTGTGTGATTGCATTGCGTATTATTGCGCAATAGGTATGAGTCATGCTCGGGAATTCCCCTCTTTTTTTATACCTTTGTTATTGATTACATTACGTTCAGGGATTCCTATCGTTGAATGACCGTATTGTCTGTTAAAGAGAAAACTAGTTCAATGTTTTTAAAATCCGGATGAATGAAGTAATGAGAATTATCTACATATGGCGGAAGTTATTATGTAACTGATAACAAAACACGGAAGTTTCGCATTCCTCTGCAATCTTTAAATAATCTTTGTTATGTTCAAATATAGGTTAGAACAAGTTCACTCCTTAAATGATCATATTTACTATAGAGGGTTAGAGCGAGTTTACCCTTTAAAAATGGACTATGCTCAAATAGGGGTTGAAAAATAGACCAACTGCTATGTTACATTAGAACGAGTACACCCTTAAAAGGGAACGTACTCTGTGCTATGTTCATTATGTTGAAATAGGGGTGGAATACACCCCCGAAAAGTCTTATGTTTGGAAAGGGAACGAGTCCACCCCTTAAAAGAAAATGAATACTCCCTTGTTATGTTATGTTATGTACTCTTATCTAATCTTCACTATGTTTCGTAGTCTCTGTCTGATGTGCTATGTTAAAATAGGGGTGGAATGAATACAACCCCTAAAATGTAGGTTGTTGTGTTTATTATCAGCTCTACTATGTGTTCGTAAGGGTTGCAAAATAAGCCATGCTCTTTTATTAGCTGTTGTGCTGTGTGTTCATAGTCTCAGTGTATTCTATGCTATGTTAAAATAGGGGTTGGAAAACGAGTACACCCCTAAAATGGAGGATGTTGTGTGTTACGTAGTCTCAGTGTAATTTCTGCTATGGTGGAAAATAAGCCATGCTCTGTTCTGTGTTCATAATCTCAGTTGTTAAAATAAGGGTTGAAAAATATGCTCATAAAAGGGAACGAGTCTTACGTATTATCTGTTGGCTGGTGCTCGTAGTCTCTGTCTGATGCGCTATGTTGAAATAGGGGTGGAAAATATGCTCATAAATTCACCCTTAAAATGGAGGATGTTGTGCGTTACGTAGTCTCAGTGTAATTTCTGCTATGTTGGGAAATAAACCATGTTCTTTTATTAGCTGTGCTATGTAATTTCTGCTATGTTAAAATAGGGGTTGAAAAATGGAACGAGTTCACCCCTTAAAATGTGCTCATAAAAGAGAACGAGTACACCCCTGAAAGAGTGTTCATAAATGGGAACGAATCTGTTCTGTTGTATGTTCATATTCTGCTATGTTCAAATAGGGGTTGGAAAATATGCTCATAAAAGGGAACGAGTACACCCCTAAAAATGGGCTCAAAAAAGAGAACGAGTACACCCCCTAAAAAGTGCTCATAAAAGGGAATAAATTCACCCCTAAAATGGAGGTCGTAAAAGGCCGTGGGCTCACGGTGTACGATGGTCATTTTCCCAGGGGCTTGTGAGTTGTTCTCTTCTGAGCTAGGTTGGCCCAGATCGATTATTTTTCTACTACTCTGGTATGGCAAGCAGTGGACGCTGATGGCAGGGCTTTGGCACCTCATATTTTGATGACCACAATAACCGCAGGCATTTTAATAAATGAATGCATTAAGAAGAGATTAGTTCCTTTTTCAAGGGTTGCAACGTCCTTTTCTGGCGGTACATGACAACATGTAACTACGCTACTGAAGTCGCCGACTACCTGAAAGCAAAAACCATCGTCTTCATTGAAAAAGTAAGACAAAGCGTGTAAAATTTCCCAAGCAAGGCAGCTTGAAAAATATAGGGCCCTCTGTATAGCTGAGCATCGAAACAGACCAGAACCAGAAGAGAAAATCCAACTTCCTTCAATTAGTGCATCCAAATTAGCAAAAAGTAAGGAAAAAAGTAGTAATAAGTTAAAAATTGATACCGATGTTGGGAATGATTTTCTAAACGATTCCAGTAAAATCCCAGGTAGTCTTCGCCACCATGTTAGAAAATAGCCGAAGGAAGTGTTAAATGACCAACAACCAGATAAAATAGCAATATTTTTCTTATGGTTGATTAGAGCGTAGATAATAAAATTTTTTAAAGAAAAACAGTTTTTCATAAAACGCATACTTTTTGAAATATTTAGCTCTAAATTATAAAATTCCGAAAACCTCCGTCAAACTGATTTAAAATTTTATTGAACTTATTAACAAGTTAAAACTTGACATAGATGATGATAAAGATTATTTAAATGACATACTAAAATCCCACAACTTCTTCAGTCGTCTTATTGGAAAATGCACAAATGTCCGAATTTATTGACAGATCATATTTTGTTAAGTGAAATATAAAATCTGCACCGGGCTAAATATTTGACAAACTATAAATCTAGTCGATCCGAAACCAATTCCAGTTGATCCGATGGTGGTACAAGGGGAAACATTATGAAGTGTTTAAGGTTGTCTTCCGCCATTTGGTGACTGGCATCTTGGATAAACTTGTTTATTTTAAATAGCAACATAGTCGTATGACACATTAAAGAACATATTCGTTCGAAGAGAATATCAATGGTAAGGCTATTTTTCCAAAACCAACAACTGTTTTGAAGTTTTGAATAGATTTAGGAGATGTTATGTGTGAAATGCTGTGAAATGTGTTGTGCGAAGTTTAGAATTCAAGGATACAGATAAAACAAAAAGCAAGCTTTGTAACATCTCACATTATGTATCTTTAATAACCAGGGAAAGAGAGGGCTAATACACATGAGACAATTACTATCACATGACATGTCCAACATGCGCAGAGTTCTGTTATATGCACATATCTTTAACCGCATGATTCTGCGCTTAGCACTCTGTGAAGCATAGTTGGTGATATTTGTTCACAGACAGTAATAATTCTCCTTTTCAGGTAGGCAATGTCAATAATTTTACAGTGGTAGATAATAGCTTTAAAATGCCCCCAAAGATAGAAATCAACAGAGTTAGGTGGCGGAACTTGTTGGCCACTTAAGTGGTCCATGCCGACCTATCCAGCAACCGGGACAGTATTCATTGAGCCATCGGTTACATTACGAGTATAATGCGGTGCCAAATCTTGTTGTCATTATTGACAAAATCACCCTTCCTCTTCCAACAAAAGTGGCATAAGGTGTTTTCAGGCATATCTCCATATTGTGCAGCATCCAAGGTTCCATCAATGAAAATAGGTCCAATAAGTCTCATCAATGAAACCAGGTCCAATAAATTTTTCGCCCCATATTCTACACCACATCATTACCTTTTCTGCGCCTTGCATCTTTGAGGCATCTATCTAATTAAGATATGTATTAGCTCTGCGCCGAACAGTTTGCCCAATACCAAGAAATCATACGGTAAAGCCTTTTCTTCCAAAATCTGCAACAGTTTTGAAGTTGTGAATTGATTTAGGCTAGGATATGTTATCGTTTATAGTTAAATATTCTAAAGTGTGGAAGTTTGTATAGACGGGAACCGACTGACTCGTTATATTTTCCTCTTGTAGGTAGGACAGGATGCTCACTCTTGAGGAAAGAATCGAAATCTTTCTTTCGACTGGAGAACGCAGTTCAGCAATAACATCCGTCTTTAAAGAGCCACATCCCAATCGCGAGCCGGTGTCAGAGAGTGCTGTAGGAAAACTAATCCGCAAATTCAATGCAAAGGGAAATGTTGATGATTTACCTCGATCTGGACGACAACGAAATGCAGGTGATTCAGACATATGAGAAGCTGTGTTGTGTGAATTAGTGAAACGTCCTGTGGAGAGTGTGGACGTCTATCAAGTGTATATAATGTTAGTGTCAAAAGTGTTCAAAGAATGTTAAAAGGGAAAAAGTGGCCCAACTAGAATTAAAGTTCAAACAATAACTGCCAGAGGATGATTGAAATAGACCAATGGAGTTTTGTGAGTAGGCCTTGGCCCAGATAGTTCGTAACCGAGCGTTTCCTCATAACATTGTTTCTAGTGATGAGCCGGATTTCTATGTAACAGGTGAGACTAACAACCAAAATGACCGGTACTGAGATAATAAAAATCTTCATTGGATAGATGCATCAAAGATACAAGCTGCAGGTAAGGTAATGGTGTGGTGTGGAATATGGGGCGAAAACTTATTGGACGTATTTTCATTGATGGGACCTTGGATGCAGCACAAAATGGAGATATGCTTAAAAGCACTGTTATGCCACTTCTGTTGGACAAGGAAGTATGGTTTCATTAATATTGGCAACAAGATGGTGCACCGCGGCATTTTAGGCTTAATGTAATCGATGGTTAAATGAACGCTTTGCCAGTTCTTGGGTAGGCTGGCATATACTAGTTGAGTTGCCAACAAGCTTCTTCGACCTACCTACGTTGGATTTCTATCTTTCAGGGTACTTTAAAGCTATTGTCTACCAATGTAAAATATGGACATTGGCTGCCTGAGAAGGAAAATCATTACTGTCTGTGAACAAATATCAACAACTATGCTTCGGAGAGTGCACAAGCACTGTGTCTGAAGATTAACGATATGCATAGAACAGAATGGTGGGCTGAACATGTCATTAGGTTGTAATTGTCTCATGTGTGTTAGCTCTTTCTTTTCTTGGTTATTAAAAATAATTAATGTGAGATGATACAAAGCTTGCTTTTTACTTTATATTTATCCTTCAATTCGAAACTTCGCACAGCACATTTCACAGCATTTCACATGTAACATATCCTAAATCAATTCACAACTTCAAAACAGTTATAGCTTTTGGAAACATTACGTTACCATTAGGTTTCTCTTCGAACGGAGATGTTCTTTAATATGTCATATGACCATGTTGCCATTTAAAATAAACAAGTTAATTCCAAAATGGCGGTCACCAAGATTTCGGAGGGCAACCTTAAACATGTCATAATGTTTCCCCCTTGCACCACAATTGATCGCAATTGGCTTCGGATCAACTGCATTTACAGTTTCTCAGATATCTAGCCCAGTCCAGATTTTGTATTTCACTTAACAAAATATTATCTGTCAATAAATTCGGACATTTGTACATTTTCGAATATGGCGAACGAAGTAGTTGTAGGATTTTAGTATGGCATTTAGATCATCTTTATCAACATCTATTTCAAAGTTTAACTTGTTAATAATTAAATCCTAAGTTCAATAAAATTTTAAATCAGCTTGACGGAAGTTTTCGGAATTTTAGAATTTAGAACTAATTATTTCTAAAAGTATGCGTTTTGCGAAAAATTGTTTCTCTTTCAAAATTGTATTATTTATGGTCAATATAACGACACTAAGTGTATTTCTTTATGTTCAACGATAGCACAGATATTGCTATTTTCCAATATGGCTGCAAAGGTCATCTGTGATTTCAGGGAACTTTTAGTATGTTGTTTAGGACATTATTTCAACATATGTATCAATTTTCAGCCTGTTACTAATTTTTCATGCAAGAAAGGGTCCCAGCAGAGTGCCAAGACTCTTCTGGTGGATGTGGAAGGAGACTTCTGAAAGAAGGAAGAGAAGGAATTTATGGCCCACTTAAATAGTATTCCACGTTGTTAAAGAATAATACCAATTTTTCTTTTTAGTCCTTCCGTCTGCATGCTACAGTGTTTTCGAAACATGCCTTAGTTTAGATCGTTCAGAAATTTAACCTGTTAGTACTTCGTAATTTAAGCAAATATCACCGATATAGGATAAATAATTTTATTCATTATTATTACTATTGTTATTATTATCGGTATTAATATTATTATTTTGGTGCTCACAATCGTTGTTTGATAGCCACATGTTATAATGTAATATTAAAAATTTAGTAAGGAATTTGCAAGTTAACCTACTAGCTCTCACTTGTAGTCGAAGTAAACGTGATTAAGACAGGCTATGCAGTTTTATTTTTTGTATAATGCGTTTAACCCTCAAGAAGTCGCGCTGCCGAAGTAACGTGAGTAGTCGAGCGTGGTCAAAGGGACCGTATGAACATTATATGTTGCAAATAGTTCTAAACATATTTTCTTGTATCGGAAAGGTATTTTTTATGTTTTTCATTAGGAGGGAAAAATATTTATTATTATGATAAGTTTTACTGTATTAACTATTAGACAAACCTACAGCTAGTCTTATACTATTTTTTTAAACTCTTATTTGGAACAAAATTTATTTTTATTTGTTGTATATCTCATTAGATGGATAACTAAGGACTGGTTTTATTGAAAATTCAAATTCGGATGATGTTCGTTTGTTATTGAAACGGAATACTATATTTCTTTGTATATAATAATACATCAACTCGTTGGTTAATCTAAAATTATAAAAGCGATATTAAATTAATAAAAGTATCTGAACTTAACAATAAATCAAAATTTCACAGGGTATTTAATAGTCAATTAGGGCTTACTCGTAACTAAGCGGTTCGCATATGCGCCTTTGGCTTGGACTTCCGGGTCCGATTCCCGGTGAAAGCTCACGTAGTTTGGATTCCACTTTAAGCAGTAATTTGTCTGATATAGCCTCGATGCTGAAAGGGACGCTAAATTGAAATCAAATTAAAATCAAATTTACATTGAATTCCTTTACGGTCCTGTTACCAGTACTTTGAAGTTTCACCTATACAGCAGTACATTGAATTATTTTACGTTATCCTCAATTTTAAACTGTTTTACATTTCGTCGACGTTTATTTTCGTCTCTGCTGCTTTGACAATATTCGGAGAATCGCTGTTCATTGCTGGGTTTAAGGTCTTCAAACTCGCTTGCAGACCCCTTACTGCCACTTTCGTTTTCGCGCATTTCTACATTATATTTTTTATATAATTATCGTCAAACAAATCTTCCAGGAGATCATCTTGGATGATTTACCCAAATAGTCCTTTTTCTAACATTTCCGTCCGTTCTTAAGGTGTTAATTTCTAATTTCTTCTTTTTTACACTTTGTATAAGTCTGTTAACTATGTCGACTTTTCCTTTGTCCATTAAAAATATTTACGTGTATATACCTTTAAAAATCTTCAAAGCAAAAGCCACGTGCGGAGCGAAGCACAGGAAAAAACAATACACTCGTACACGTTTAGTCGCGCGCAGTGAAAAGCACCGCAGAGAGTCACTACTCAGTCACTACTAGTTAAACTCAACAACGGATAACGAGGTATTGAGCAGGAATGTTCGGGAAGGTAAGGGGGAAGATTAGTTGAACGATGGAGTCTATGTGACAAATATGGTGGACACACGATAAAAAATTCCTTTGTGATGCTTTTTACCGTGGCGGGACCACTCAAAGGTTAGACGACATCATTCGGCACTTGATCGCTATTTTTAATGACGCAATATGGGAAACTGTGTAGACTGTTGATCTTAGGAAGACGAAGAATGTGAAATATGCCCCACTGTTATGTATTACTTTTGCTCTGAAAAATATTATTTTAGAGTTTGAATTTTCTTCCAATGCCTTTTGTTAATCTAAATGCATTTTTAAAATAGAATACCTGTTCTTGAGGTAGTATTAGACAATGCAACAATAAGTAAGAAAGTTGCAACAATCAAGAGGGGAGGAATATAAAATATTAAAATATATCTATATATAGTCGAAAGTCACAAAAATATTGTAATTGACATTGAGGTTGACGATGAAACGATATTATTTGCTATTACTAGAAGTGAAGTAATATTTTTAATATTTGTGACTAAACTGTTTGGAAATCTAATTAATTTGGGTACGTATTAGATGTAGGTATATATATTTCAGAGTTGAAACTTATCGACCCAAAGGTTTTTTATAAAGGTAGCAGTGTTATAGGTTTCACTCTTCCACCTGTCACTCTAAAATAATTTTCGCCTGTACAACCCACTCTGGAACATGGTTATTTAAATAGAGATTGTACTAGTTCATCTAATATTTATTTAAGCGCCTATGATATCTCTCACAGATTTCGAGCAGGCCCCCTCAAAGTTACAATTTTCTCGATTTCGGCATCTCGTAACTCAGAAGCAACGTGTTTTTCCCCTATCTTTATATGGATGTTTTTCTTATGATTTAGGTATAAAAATTTCACTAGTGAATTTTTTTTACCAAAATAAATGTACATCCTGTATATATATATATATATATATATATATATATATATATATATATATGTACTAGGAGAACGTATATATATATATATATATATATATATATATATATATATATATATATATATATATATATATATATATATATATATATATATATATGTGAACAGCAGGTAGCTTGAAGGACGTTTCTATAATATCTTTTTTCGTACAAGTCAAGGACTTAATTAGAGCAAGAGAGACTGAGTGTATTGTTGATATGTTCAGATTTTTTTTCATAAAATTGGAACATGTAACTGTCAAATATAGAAAAATGACAGCAACAACCGAAACTTGAATCTACAAGGGAAAGGGAAATATACAAATTTATATGTCTCCTATCGATAATGGGTTCAAATATTTACATTGAACTACCTACATCAAACTTATACTTAAAACTTTCAAGAAATATATACAAAGAAACAATCAGTCATAATGTATTCATAAAACTACTATAAGTGTTGTGATACGAATACATAAGGTTAGAATTAAAATAAGAAAATTAGATATATTTGCTCTACATCAAAACATTTTCCACCAATTGTGTTAGTATTCATGAAATACACTCACAAGACCTATGCCTAGTTTGTGTCATAAAAGTATTCATGAAAAATAAACCAGACAGTTTTGGTATTCTCTTTATGTCATGAAAGAGAGGAATAGATGTCATAGAGCAAATGGTACGACAATATTCTATGTTTCTAACCGATGGAGAGAATTATGCTTTTGATGTTCTATGTCCACAAACACAAAACGGTGAAGAATTATCTAAAGTAAGTAAGAACACAAAGCTTAATGTTTGGTAATTTTGATGAAAAACTTCATGCAAAATCAAACAGAATTGAGTCTCATGTGCAAATATGGACAACTACTCAAAACACCTTTTCAGCAACTTAGGTATAATGTATAGCACTACGGTATAACTTTAATAGGGTCTTCATAAATTATCTATGCATTGATTGGAAGATGAAGATATTATAATATACGCCCTGGCATCGACTTAACAGTGCCAGCTCTAATATAGTAACTTGAAACGAAACATTACTGCATTTTCAGTAGCTTGAAAATTTCTAAACAAATGCACCAATGGCCAGTATGGAGACCTACATTTGTAACATTACGAAATAAAATAAACCTCCAAAAGATTTAAGATATTGGTAAAACTATTTCGCACTAGTAGAAGTCAATAAAACCACTAAAAATATATTACTAAGGAATAAATATATATTTCTTAAACGCAGCAGAAATTGACATATGCTTCGTCTTGTATATGAAAGATTATAACTCCGGTTCTCTTAGCTTCAAAGTAAATCCATTGTTTCTTACATAGCTACACTAGATAAATTTATAGTTAAACTCTGTTATATTCACTGTGAATGTTTGCGTTTGGATGCATACTACGCAAGGAACATGGACATCTGTGTTGATTCTTTCGCCACATTTTACACATTTAATGAAGCAATCAACATCCTGCAGACATTCTTTTAGCACATAGGTTAGGTTTGGTTGTGTCCAACAAAAAGGCTGTCAATTCTATCGGAAATGTACCCCAAAAATGGAAGCAGGACGACAAAGAAAGGAAGGTGCAGTCTACTTGCAAAGACGCTCCACCAGAAATCAAAAACAATCAAGGTTGCAGCAGACCTTAGCAGCAAACCTCCAAGAAATAACGGAACACCAACTAGAGAAAAGGTACAATGTGAGTGGTTTTAAAAGCATATATGTCTCAAATTTCTAAGTAAGTCACCGACAGTATCAGCGACAGCGGAATGGAGACGTTGACACATTTGAACTGCAGGATTTCAAAATGTGGAAGTTGTGATGGACATCAGTCGTAGAAACTTTAAGAATGACCACAGACTTTCTAACGTAGTCCTTCTTATGAAAGTTGTAGGAAACACATTCTACAGCATGGAAATATATAGTTACTATTCACTTTCAATGGGAGCAATGGTGTTGTTGGAACATATATATTGTGAATTATTGCAAACCATAATAAGATAATAATGTGCGTCTAGCAGTATGACTATCCATCAGATAGTAACTAGGACTGCTCCAGTCGTTAAGAACAACGTTGATTCAGCTAACAGTTTTTTCTATCTGACATGAAATCTTCATTAAACATACGACTCATGAGGCTACCAGAATATGACGAAGATCTGCATTCAGATTTCTGAAACATAAGCAGGATGGAGATCATACAGGTATAAAACATGGCCATTTTTTAGATGGTGTATAATATGTAGCAAACAGGCAGAATTCAATGCACTGAATTGCAAACCGCTTCTAAACAAACGCTGGTCATCATTTTTTATCTCTACAGGGGAATAAGGAGGCAATTCAACTTTTAATAGCTATAAAAATGCCCTGTTTTCCACTGACTTACCTCCTTCTCACATTTAGGCGAAGTATTTAGCGTTAAATTGCTTAATGACAAATCTTGTTCCTACGGTGGGAGTTGCTGCATGCAACCTACACCTTTCAGGCTGCATAATTCTTATGTTAAGTTATTTAGATCATATCTTGACTTACTTCCTTTTTCTTTGGTCTCCATATGAAATAACCACAAACGGAACAATGAATGAAATTATGGAAAACTTACAAAACCAAAATTTCAGTTACAAAATGCTCATATATTAACTTTGAACAAACTTTTATCCCCGTTTTAGGACAAGCCAAAGAGGCAAAGAACAGTCCACAATCCAGTTGATGTATTAATTGAATGAGAAACCATACTCGTGAGCTCTCACTACGGTGCTCCTCAATACAAAAACAAATTATTTCCCCGGTTACATCCAGACACGATTTGATTACTATGTCCTAAGGAGAAATAGAAACGTTTGAGAAGTAAAATGGGGTGGCAGTATTACTGTTGTCCTGAGAAATCATCAAACATATTACACTTATGAACTGCAACTTGACTAACGAATGACGTTACTTGTACACAACCGATTTGAGTGGGGTCTGGATATGTGTTACGGGAGACCAAAGTAGGAGACATGTGTTTTGGCGTTTGGGCCTATACGCAGAAATTTTCGAAATACGGGGCCCCAAAGTGGCCCTACATGCTATAACTAGGAAGCGAATGACGTTACTTGTACACAACCGATTTGACTGGGGTAGGGATATGTGTTACGGGATACCAAAGTATGAGACACGTATATTGGCGTTTGGGTCCATACGCAGAAATCTCCGAAATAGGGACCCCAAAGTAGTCCTCCACGCCATAAACAGGACGCGAATGACGTTACTTCTACACAACCGATTTGGCTGGGATCCGGATGTGTGTTACGGGAGACCAAGGTAGGGGACATGTAATTTGGCATTTGGGCCCATACGCAGAAATTTTCGAAATATGGGGCCGCAAAGTGGCCCTACATGCCATAAATAGAAAGCGAATGACGTTACTGGTTCAGAATGTTGGCCTGGGTTGGAATATGTTATAATATATCCAAAGGTGTGAGACTTGTGTTTGTTGTTAGGTCCCACAAAAAGGAATGTCGAATGTACAGGGTCCGATATTGGTAGATTTTCCATAAGGCCATGAAGTTGGCGTATGTGGTACCTATGCAATTCTGAAAAGATGTTCAGCTGAAACGAACCGTCGAGGGGGATCTGCTGACCACGAGGGTGTCAACGGAGCGAAAGAGTGTTTGCGTTTTTCGCTTGTATTTCTATGGCTAGGATATGTGGATATCAGGCGGTACACTTTTGTGCAAGAGAGTGAATATTAATATTTAATCGATACGGCGTGTGCTGTAAGGAAATCGGCACTGTGGCGGAAATAAATTTTGCCGCACTGTCAGGTTTTGTCGATAGATAAAGTACATGTCTTCGACTTGGGCTTATAAGAGCCATATCCGGATCTCAGTCAAACCGCTTGTGTACAAGTAACGTCATTCGCTTCCTAGTTATAGCATGTAGGGCCAATTTGGGCTCCCGTATCTCGGAAATTTCTCCGTATGAGCCCAAACGCCAAATTACGTGTCTTCTACTTTGACCTTCCGTAACACATTTCCGGACTCCAGCCAAATCGCTTGCGTACAAGTAAGGTCATTCGCTTCCTAGTTATGGCATGTAGGGCCAGTTTGGAGCCCCGTATTTCGGAAATTTCTCCGTATTTGCCCAAACGTCAAATTGCGTGTCTCCTACTTTGGTCTTCCGTAACACATATCCGGACCCCAGCCAAATCGATTGTGTACAAGTAACGTCATTTGCTTCCTAGTTATAGAATGTAGGGCCACTTTGGGTCCCCGTATTTCGGAAATTTCTGTGTATGGTCCCAAACGCTAAAATACGTGTGTTCTACTTTGGTCTCCTGTAACAAATATCCCGACCCCAGCCAAATCAGTTGTGTACAAGTAACGTCATTCGCTTCCTAGTTATAGCATGTGGGCTACTTTGGTGCCCCGAATTTCTGAAATTTCTGCGTGTGTGTCCAAACGCCAAAATACATGTCTCCTACTTTGATCTCCCGTAACACATTTCCGGACTCCAGCCAAATCGGTTGCGTACAAGTAACGTCATTCGCTTCCTAGTTATAGCATGTAGGGCCACTTTGGGGCCCCGTATTTCCGAAATTTCTGCCTATGAGCCCAAACGCCAAAATACATGTCTTCTACTTTGGCCTCCCGTAACACATATCCCGACCCCAGCCAATTCGGTTGTTTACACTTAACACCGCTTCCTCTTTAGGGAGTGATGCAACATTAAGAACTCACATTTAAGTCGGAGCAGACTATACTTAGAGGGTGTTATACATGAAGTTATGTATGGAAAATCATATATTACGTCCGAAAAGGTAGAAAAATATTTAATGAATTCTAGAAAGAAATTACGTATAATTAGTTACCTTGTACATAACTGCTGATTTGTAGATAGAAGGGCAGCATATATATATATATATATATATATATATATATATATATGTGTGTGTGTGTGTGTGTGAATTGTCAAATGTCAATAGGATAACCTCTAAATGATCGAACGAGTTCAAAATTAAAAGTAAAGACACAAACTTGACAAGGATCAGTCACATAAACGTGAACGTTCTTTCTCTTACCTAACGAATTGAGCCGTCCATAGATACAGTAAGAGGATACTGGAAGTGTTGTTGATACCCAGGTCGTCATCTTGTGTGTTGTAATACATCCCCTCAGCAATTAATTAAAATCAGTGTTCATTGTTCTCTTGTGGTTTCTTGACACACCAAAGTTGATGAAGACCTGTCACAAATATACCATTTACATTGTCAGGAACAATGTATACATCTTTCTTCCGTAGCTATGCTGAGGGACGAAAAACAAAGTAGTAAATTTTTGTATGGCAGTGTGTTTTAAGAAAGAGACAACTGTACAATTTAAGTCTAAGTGTCAAGCCTTGTGTTCTATAAGAGAGGAAAATTATCTGATAAGTCTTCGCAACTATTTGTTAAATCACTTCTTGACATTCACAAATACATTAATTTGAGACTTGGAAATTAGGTCCAAAATAATGGCTTATATTAATGGGAATATAAAAGACTGACCTTGGCTATATTTCAACACATTAATTATTGGGCTATGATCTTTTAAATATTCTGTTGAATTAAGGTAATAGGAGCTAAATACTGCGCATATAAATCTAAGACATATTTTGAAAATTAGGTTCAATTTGTAGAATAATTTTTAGTTAGAAGTTTATTCTAAACTAAGATATACATTAAAATGTTATTATTCAGAATGGTATGGTTAAGTAATTTATTCCGGTTACTATGTCCGCATCATTCGTAGTTCTCAATTTATACTACTGAGTCATAAGACATTTGAAATTTTCGTATTATTTCCCATTTCAGTAGGACTGTAAGAGCAGAAAATAACAAGTAATTTCTAGGGTTGTTAATGTTACATGTAAGTAGTTTTGTCAGAAATGGCGTTTAGGTATCTGCAGAATAAGTAATATTATAACAAACTTAAGTCTACGTATGCAATTTTATATAAATAATATAAGTGTTGAAAAACATATTATGATTTTTACATTGAAAAACAGCTTTGGTCATACACTACGTTTGATCGAAATCCCCCCTATATATGACTATGGTATTATGAAATTATATTTACAACATACATACATTATAATTCACACATTTTATCATATTCTAGTTTGATCATGGAATAACATGTATATCTGCACGTGCATTGTGGTACTAATATAGCTTTAAGTAGTGTAATTGCTATAAATGTAATGTCTTTGAGCGTATAATAACAAATGGAGATAAGTTCTCAAATACACGTATTCAAAAAGTGTGGTTCCTATGACAATTCCATAGTACGTTATTATTACTACAATACAAATGTGTTTGCATGGTATAGTAACTTGTAGCCTCGTATAAACAGAATAGAGATAAATACATTTTATTCCTATTGGGAATAAGTTTCAAATACATACGAATACAACACTTTACAAAATTAAATTATATAGCATAGATTGTAACGGGAACGTAGATTTCAACCTGGCAATATGTGTTTATTTATGCGTATATAAATTAATGTATTTAGCAGATAATGTACTATTCTTAGAATCAGTATCATATTGTAGTAATAGCAAAATAATTATATTTCGTAAGAAGCAAATTTAAGGGCATAAAATGTAATGTCAATACACGTGCGTTTAAATATACGTTAGAAAAAAGCGGTTTCCTTATATATAATATCCTACGGAGATATTCTAAAAATAAAAACTACGTTTCGTTTAGAACTGAACTTTAATAATAACATTTTAGTTTAAAAAATAAACATTGATATATTATGAAAACAATTTGAAACACACAATAGTGATTTTTTTACGTAGCTTAAGTTATGTGTAATTTATAAAAGTGTTTCTCTATTGTTTGTATTTTACTTTTCATATGAGCAGATTCATGTTTAAGTTTGTCATTTTTGTATATATTGGAGCCAAGGAGTCTTAGTAGAAACACTTGTTCAGTAAGAAACGTAATAGCCTGGTATAAGTTCAATTTATCTTAAGGCATATAATTACGTAAGGTAAGTTGTAATAGCTTATAAAGTCGGGTCTAATTCTGGTTTCTAAACGTTACATTATTAAATATATATTACTTTGCAACCCTAAAAACTATTTTCACTAAGTATATAATTTGTAAAACCATTTGTGCATTGAATGCAGTTTCTATATGGGTTAACTGCCATACTAAGCAACGTTGTTTTCGTGTATTTTCAATTTTATTGATTATAGGAATTTTTATCAAGAGTTTGTTGTTTCTATTTCATTATTCAGATGATATACTATAAAATCATTTAGGCAATGCTTCCTTCATAATTGCGAAGTGAGAATTAACGTTAAAGCTACAAACAAAATACCTAATTATCTTAGTTCAATGTCACTTCCATTTTTAGCATTTTTCGAAACGACATATCCCTCAAGTTATTTTACGCAAAACGAAATTGTCATTGTTTTGTTCGAGCACTCGACTTCTAAAATAACTACATAGAATAGAAATTTGTAATTATTAAATCATTATGCAATTACTAAACTCTAAATCATTAATTGAACAAGTTAAAGCACATATGTTGAAACAATAGTTCATGAAAAGATGTTATCTTTTTTAGCGCAGTAACATCAAAATTTCACACACAAATGTTGTATCAGAATGAAAGTAGCTATGGTAGCAGTGATGATAAGGAAATACTACATTTTCATTTTTCACCTTGTACTTCAATGGAAATAAGTGCATCGATACACATTAATAAGTCATTGGTCACTCATTGTAAATTACCGAAATAAATGTAATTTCAAGAAACGACTTATCCTATTAGAGACAAACTATACTATAAATTATTTTGAACATATAACTAGGACTGTCTCACATGTAAAAACGGTAACATATAACTAGGAAAATAGAACTGTCTCATCTGTAATAACTTTAATGATGAGTGTTAAAATTCATATTTACTGGCAGCCCATTTCGAAAGTTGGGATAATAATTTACTTAAGCAAAGTACATCAAGCTGTATAATATATAGGCTCCAAGTTAAAATTATATATTCGAGAGTAGCTAGAATTAGCAGTAATGATCATTTTTATGTTATTATTAGCTCATGTTCAGTACATTCGATCGAAGGTAAATGTTATGGAAGTTTATAAACTTAGAACAATACTTCCAATTTACGCATCTCTTCCTCGATTCACCATGCTTTTCTCGAAAATTATAAATATTCAAAATATGTAATTCTGGACAATGTAAATATCTTTTATCATAGTTCATAACGGATCGGGCGAGAAATAAGATAAGCATAAGGTTAAAAGTAAACATAATTTAAAGAGATATCAATATAATTCTTGGAGCATGTAGTATACATTTACTTTTCTAGAATTGTGTACTAAAATTGGTGTTCTCACTATGTAATTTTATATAGTTATCAAAAAATTGGGATTTGCAAAGGAAAAATAATCTATTCGTTCTCCAAAAGTTGGAAATATGACAACTTTTCTTGGTTACTTGTATTAAAGAACGTAATGCCAGTTGAAACCCAATAAGAATGGATTCTTTCCTAGGATGCCGTGTGTGTGTATGGGTGTGTATGTGTCTCTGTGTGTGCAAATGCTAATTCTTATGGTATTGTATATAACACTTAACAGCGAAATGTGTTATATTTAGCAAGCATTATTCATTGCAATATTTGAAACTTATCTTTCAAGGTTCTTTATAATTGTTTCATTCATCAATTCTTTAAAATTCTGCGTAATCAGATAGAAAAATGACGAGATGCATATGCTGTATTTGTGAAAGTAATGATATATCATTAATAATAAATGCATTTGTCTTTTGTATAATTTTAATGTTGAATATATATATATATATATATATATATATATATATATATATATATATAGATAAAGTCTCATTCTGAGAAGAATATCTAATATTGGTTGCGTGAATTGAGAATCGAACCCTTGACTATAGGCCCTCCGTGTATCTACATCTTAAGTTGATTTATCACAGAATATTGTGAGAGATAGAGACAGACATGGATTAAAGTGAATAGAAAACTGATAATTCAATCATAAAGAGGTTTTAATTTCATTACTAGTTCTTATAATGAGAATAATGGTTTTGAGATATGAATCAGGGAATCTGTAACTATCAGAAAAGGTAATATGGATAGGCACTTACAACATGATCCTTAAGGTAGTTGTAGGAAACATTGAAGACTCCTCCTTCTTTGTAGCTTTGTAACTCCTAAGGGGAATGGCAATTCTTAAAATAGGAAATTATTAAACAATGTTTTAAACCTAGCGGTATATTTATCATATCTCCAGAGCGGATTAAGACATGGAACGACAATATGATATTCACAGTTGTTGAAAGACATTCGCCGACTTACTTATCTAAGCATTTTTCTCCAATAAAAGTTTTGAAAACAATACACTTTTCAATTTCTTGCGTCTTTGTTTTTATTTAATCACAATCCGTCATAAAATGATCCTAGTATCTCCCACGAAAACACTTTCTATTCGCAGTATAACAGCCATTTTACTTACATTTCACTGGGAAAAAGGAAGCCAATATTTAAATATGTGTAATATTATAAAATTCTTAGTTAGCAACATTAAAATATAAAATTAATTGCAGTAACTTTTTTAGCATGAAGATTTAAAATATTGTAATTTGTAGTCTGTAGAAAATAATTAGGAATATTACCGAAATGAAGATGAATGTTAAGGTGTGGCATAGTACATAAAGTTTTATTGAGAAAGGTTTAGCCAACAATTTACAAATATTTTATACTTTTCTCCCTGCAGTATTGTAATAAAGACAAAAAAGAAAATATTTCGCTTCTCTTCTGATAAATGTTGTGAAATTTTCCTGTTTTCCTCTCGGGAAAGTGTACATTCCCTCAACTTACACAGAATAAGAAAAAACAGTTAAATATATTTTGAATGACATATAGTTTATATCTATGCTGTGTTCACAACCTGTATTATAGTCAGTTAAAATGAACGCTATGGTTTCCACGAAAACTTTGGTCCTGAGAAATAGCTTTCACAATATGGGGACAATAGTGAATTTTTTCGATCTTCTCTGGGTATCTGGATAATTTTAGAAAAGGTTTCGGCTCGTATTTTTAGTTTCTTCTTAATACAGGGTTATAATAATAAATAAAAAACTCAAATTTTCATTTCTGTTCTGAGAAATTTTGTAGAATTTCCCTTTTTTCATTTTCGGGAAAATGTACATTTTCTCAATTTTTACTGATTAAGTAGAACAATTTAAGTTTCTTTTCAATGAGGTATGGTTTATATCTCTGCTGTGTATTGTGACACTGGGTCCAAAAATATGGTTACGTTACTCTTTATTGAAGGAATTCAAAAAGGCTATTTTGGATTAATGTGCATTTTACATAACAGTTTTTTCTTTTAGCTTGTCACAAGCTAGCAACAGAGAAAGAAAATACGCAAAACCTCGAAGGTAACTGTGGTTGCTTTGACTGAGAAAATTTCGTAGGATGTTTACTTGTTGAAGGATATGGTTGGTTACCAATAGGATACACCATCACGATTTTCACAACGTAACCCCGCATTAAAGGCGGAAATTTGGTTAACAGTTTAGGATCTATGGACAAGTCATAGAAAGATGTAAATAAGTCTAGAAATCATGTCATTGAAATCTTCCGCCGGTAATACTCACGATGTCCACGTCTGTACAAGTGTATCACGCCATGTATCCTGGGTGCGGTTTCTTGCTAATAGCCAATCAGAACGCAAAAGAGCAATAAGTTTCCATATTTGTGTATCTGACGAAAAGGGATATACTGACTGATATGAGGTTTGAGTGTGTCCCTTGTAAAATAATAAAAAGGGACCTCAAGGTCTTAATGATTGATTCGGACACGCAGAGACGCAGAGATTCGGAGCTTCGGAGATTCTAGATCCTGCAATTCGGGACGTCGGTTATCGAGTTGCTAAGTGTTAGAAGACTTCTACTGCAAGGTATGTATGAGTACTTGTTGCATTATTGATTTCAAGTTAAGAGATGTCATGCAGTCCTACAAAATGACTTGTCAGACTATCGTAAAACTTTGAAGGTTGAGAATTGAAGTCGCATATTCGTATTTAGTCTTCCATTTCCAATAACTCAAATATTCCAATAACTTGCTTGATAATGAATCTATATTAATGTACCTAACTATCAATGAACTATCAGATATCAAATTACTCTTGTTAAATCATTCAAATGTATGTTGTTGTATATTAATTATATTTCATTTGTGACATCCGCTACGGAAATAGCGTGAGCAGTTCTTTCATGAATGTGGAATTTAACGAGCTAAGTAAACAGAAAGAGACCTACACATCGTCACAAATGGCGGATCGTCCACAGCCTTTCTTCGTTTTAATTTTTCTGGACGAAAAATTTTGTGGTGCTGCTATGACATCCTTCCTTTTCTGTTTTGTGTTTTTAGTTTATGTTTTAGTGTCATGTTAATTTAAGTGAATTATGTAAGTTGTCGCAATTGTGTTATTTTGCATTCTAATGATAATTAGTGATATGATTATATTGCTCATAGTGCAATACCCCCAATAATTTTTGTTTGTTTTCTTATTGTTAGTGGAAACAAAAAATTAATGAAGTAATTCGAAATGTCTTTCCATTGGTTCCAATTTTACAAACCTATGAAATCTCCACCAAAGTTTCATGCGTGGTATATTGGAAAATCGGGTGAGGCAAAGCTCTTGCTCAGAAAATCGTGCTCACGAAGGCCTTGTGCTGCGAGTTATGTCCCATGGCAAAGGAAGTAACAGATTTGCCAATGCAGCAGGCCAGTTTGCCAGTACCCAGTTTGCCTACCTTACTTGAACCGCGGAAAAACCATCCACAGCAGTATAGTTTACCGGAACCTGTGGATAGGCAATCGATAACGCAAACGCAGGAAAATTTAGCTAAGTTTGAAGAAACTTGTAATAAAATGCCATCTTTGACTCCTTTGGACAGCACACAATATAAACCAGTGGTCGCGAAAAGCATAATTTTCGTTAAGCCAGAACAACTGACTAACCCTCCTAATGAAGGTGCAGTTAGTTCCTTTGAAGAATCTCCTGGCATTATGACGAGTGACTTTGAGTTCGATCACAAGTTAGCGTCAACACCTTTAAAGACAGAGAAACAGCAGCAAATAGTTGCTTCAGAAGCTGTCGAGGATGAAGAAGTTCATTTTCCATTTGATATACCACCTCACGTGGGAGAACCCTTGAAAGGTAAACTCCCAGCAAATTCACCACCTGAATCAATTAAATATGATTCCTATGACGAAATTAAACAAGGGCAAAGAAGGAACTCTATCAGGAAAAGACCACCCGTGAAATTCTAACTCCGAGTACTCTTTCATATGACTCAGGTGAAGAACTCAAGGAGTTTATAAATGAAGAACCTTGTATTAAGAATTTATGTTTTCCTAAATATCCGCAAATTGCTTCTCACCCTCCTCAACTGAAATATTCCCCCACTGCTGATAACGCACTTGCACTATTATTATATAAGAATACTAGGGAAAATCTTTTAGATAATCACAAACTGAAGACTCTCTCATAGGATTCATTACCCTTGGACGAGAATAAGGCAATAAATTTTAATTTACCCCCTCCGAAAGGACCACAATTAGAAAATAGACAAAATCTTGATGAATCAAGTGCACGGGAAGAAACAGGATATCGAGTACGGGAAGAAACAGGAGACGACTCCCTCCTCGTTTTCCAACTGATAACTTTCCGTATAGTTTAATACGAGACTGGAATTCGTAAGACCTGAAATTGGAGAAAGATTTGTTACGTCTTCTATATAAGGCGTTACCTTCCAATTATGTCCAGGCCTTAGTCTTAACAGAAGTATCAACTATAAATCAAGCTATTCATCTGCTGCGATTATTGTATTTAGCTGACATTTATACTGAATCTCATCGGGAAATGAAGAGAAAATGTAGAAAATTAAAACGAACAAATCACTTAAAACCTTCTATGGGCGATAGAACCAATTTCGTTGTTAAAAGAATGTGGATGTATAAACTCGAAATCGGGACAAACGGTAAGCCAATTGAAGTGAAAGGAGCTCGAACGAATTTGTGTGACCAAAGATTGCCCACGATTCCTATTCGAATTTTTAATAGAAAGGTAGATGCTTTGTCAGACACTGGTTCGCAGATTTCTGTTTTGGCCGAAAAAATGATTTCTCAGAATTTCCCCATTGCTAAGCGAATGCGCGCCACAATTCCTTTGCGCGCGTTACAAAATAAGTTAACTCAACCACTTCCCGTGGTTCGGTTAAGTTTCCAAGTTGGAACCTATTATCGAAGATCGCGTCGTTTATAGTTAAACGTAGCATTTGTCAAACAATCTCAATTAGACGAGAAAATGGTTTTAGGAATAGATTTCATTCACCGTTATACGTACGGCATAGGGTACAGTCCATTCTTATTAAAGGCAGTCAAAGACATGCAAACATGAAGTTTTATGTTCAGTATTTGCCAAGTCGCAAGGAACAAAGAGTACTGAATTCATCACAGGTTCAGTTTTACAACAAAAATGGTAACTCTAGGACAAATAGAAACGTTAGCTCAACATATGTATCGCGTACGAACATTGACGTGACTAAAAGCAGTTTAGAAATCCATGATTCAATCTCCTTTTCTGAAGACGCTCATTGTGATTCACAACCAGAGAACGAATGTCCTATTTTGAAGATCAATTGTATTGAGACACCATCATCGCGCAATTTAATCAAAACTGCCGAGTGCATGTAAATACCTGCTGGGAAAGTTGGTTTAGTGCGAGTTAAGCCAAGTTATCCTATAAGTGGAGATCATTATATGGAACAGAATGATGTTTTGCATCGATCTTACTCATGTTTAATACCACCTACAATTTATGTAGAAGAAAATGGGTATGCCAAACTGCCTGTGTTTAATTTGAGTAAACGGGACGTGACCATACCAGATGCTCAAATCATATGACATTTAGAGGAATGTGTTCCTACACCGGAGGCAAGAGTTAACATGGTTAAAGCCGGCTCATTTTCCGCTGAGAAAACTGAGGAACCGAAATCTAAACTACAACACGATATTGGTAAGGAAATTGATATTTACCAGGACCTGCCCCTGAAGATCGAAAAAGAGTAGTAGATCTATTAACTGAATTTCAAAATATCTTATCATGGACAATAGATGATATGACCGTAACGCACGAATATGAGCACAGCATTGAATTAATTTCAAACATTCCTGTATTCTCACCTCCTTATAGAGAGACCTTAGAGGCTAAGAAAACCATGAAGGAAGAAATAGAGTCATTGTTCAAACAAAACATCATTTCTCCTTGTAGGTCCCATTATGGGTCTCCGGTTATATTAGTCAACAAGAGAGATAATTCTAAGAGATTAGTAGTGAATTACAGAAAGTTAAACCTTATAATATTCCCGACTGCTACACTCTTCCATTAATCAACGATATGATAGATTTGTTCACAAAAATTCAATTTGTAAGCTCCATGGACCTGAGATCGGGTATTATTCAAATCCCCTTAAGGGAAAAGGATAAATTAAAAACTGCATTCATCTGTAATGCGGGCCTGTATCTTTTTAACGTGGTCCCACAAGGACTGTCCACTTTCCCATTAGCATTTCAAAGAATGATCGATAAAGTGTTTGCCGGCTTAAATTTTTGACATTATAGCTTGTACGATCTGATTGTGTTTGGAAAATCAATAGACGAAAAGTGAGAGAGACTTAGAAAAGTATTCACTCGCTTTCGGTAAGCTAACCTAAAACTAAATCCATCAAAGTCTCACTTCATGTATTCCGAACTACCTATTCTAGGATTCGTCGTAGGACACGACGGGGTAAAAATAGACCCTGAGCGAATCGAGGATATTACTAACTTACCGGAACCAAAACAGTTCGTGATGTTCGCAGCTTCGTTGCAATGGCTAGTTACAATCAAAGGTTTATTAAGAACTTTTCAGCAATCGCGAAACCTTTTAATAGATTTGACTAGGTCTGATGTGCTCTTTCGTTTTGGAGATAAAGAACGTCAAGCCTTTAATACCTTAAAAGAGAGGTTAGTTACTGCCCCTGTATTAGCCATCTTTGATCCGGAAGCAGATACTACCGAGTTGTACGTAGATGCATGTGAGTATGGAATTGGTGCAGTATTAATTCAGATAAAAACGGAAAAAACCTATTGCTTATTATAGCCGAAACATTTCAGACCATGAGGCTAAGTCCTTGACGATAAAAGAAAAAGAGACCATAGCTTTAGTACAAGCTGTGTTACATTTCCATGAATATCTAATAGGAATGCCTCACTTCACTGCATTCACGGATAGTTGTTCCCTTTGCTATTTAATAAACATGAAAAACCTAAAAGGCAAATATCTTCGTTGGTTAATCAGGTTACAATCTTACAAATTTCGATTAAAGCGATAAGAGGCAACCCCACTAATCGTCATAGTGACTGCATGTCCAGGTATCCAACGAAAACCGTAAGTGAAGAAGAAAATGCAAATCGAAAGGAAGGCCTTTATATCAACACAATGAAAATTGACACAACTACGTAATCAAGCCCAAAATGAAGACGAATATTTTGCTAGAATACGCGAGTTGTTAAAGTCTGACCCTCCAACAATGAGGCCCGTCCTTATGTATTAGTAGACGAGGTATTATATCGTAAGTCTAATCATGATATAAAACAATGTTTTCCTCGAAATATTGTTCCTAAGGTTCTATACGCTATCCATACTTCATGTCTAGAAGGCTGACATCTT
Organism: Thermobia domestica; assembly: GCF_964235325.1. Classification (NCBI taxonomy): domain Eukaryota; kingdom Metazoa; phylum Arthropoda; class Insecta; order Zygentoma; family Lepismatidae; genus Thermobia; species Thermobia domestica. The sequence continues at coordinate 177,578,418 of NC_137457.1, forward strand.
GAAGAACGTAAAGTGTTTTCTCGTGTCAATGAGGGATTTTACTGGCCTCGAATGGGATTTGATATCAAAATGTATATTAAGACATGTCGCGAATGTCAAGAATGCAAAGAGCCAAGCACTAAGCTATTAGTGTTGCATGAACCAATTAAACCAATAGTTCCTTTTCATACTTTAAATTTAAACCTGTTTGGCCCAGTGCCCTCCTCTAATGGTTATAAGTATGTCATCACCGCTGTCGATATGTTTTCAAACTATGTAGTAGCAAGACCATTAAAAACCATAACAGCAAAGAATGTCGCACTTTTTATTGGATGATATAATCTGTTATTTCGGACCTCAGCGTTATCTCTTAAGCGATGTTGGGTCCAATTTTGTGGCAGAAGTGACGCTTGAATTACGGGTGTGCTGGGCTTACCTCAAAAGTTCAGTACCGCCTATCATCCTAGGACAAATTCACGAGTGGAAAGATACAATCATACTTGCTCAAAACGCCTTAATTAGGCAATAGGAAAAACAAAAAGTCAAAATTGATAAACATAAGTAAGCCCATACGCTTTATGAAAACGATTTAGTCCTCATTAAAATATGACAACTAAGCCGGGGTTATTTCCCAAATTAGTAAGGGCTCGATATTCAGGCCCTTATAGAATTATACGCGTACATCGGAAAAACGTATGCGAAGTGCTGCATGTGAATGGGAAAATTCAGCCAAGGGAAGTCAATGTTGAACGAATGAAGTTGTATTATCCTAGTTCTCTGGTTCCGAACCGGATTGATTTTGTTCGATCATCTTCCCAATAATGTTATCGGGATAGGTGTAAGAACTTCTAACGTGAGATTCCCTAATAGAGCAGGCTTTCTGAAAGAAAGAATAAATTATTACATAAACAAAGAAATAAATACAAAAAAGTAATGAATAAGTAGTGGAGTTTATAAGTATATAAGAGATTCATAGACAACGTTGTCATGACAAGTAAAAGTACAGAGTATAGGTTTTGGTTTTCAAATCCATTAATGGCCGGAAACCCTGCTATTGAAAAAAAACTAAACCAAACAAATAGGATACATTAAATACAACTAAGGAAGTAGATTTCTTACCTTGGGAAGGTATTATTTTCCTGGTGTTGACAAATAAGTCTAATGGCCAGACAGACTGACAGACAGAAACATAACACCAAGTGAAAAAAATTAGAGAATCAACAAAGTTTTGTTTAAAAAGGGATTAAACTCCGTTCGTTAGAGAGAAAAAACCGATGGTTTTTAAAAATAATCAACGATAACAAAATATAATGAAAGAATATACTTAAAATAGCATACGCCTTTCGTATTATGTAGGTTCAATTAAGGTGGTTACTAACATCCGGTTACACCAATACCGATGTCCAATGGTTCTTCATTTGTTCGCAGACCAGTCAGGACGAGAAGTAAGTGTGACAACAAGTGTGTAGAAACTCACATTCCTACTAGTTCTCCCGTGAAGGAAAACGTATTAAAAACAAAAATAGAAACACATTTAGAAATAGCTGGTATTACTGTAAATAATAAACAACCTTCCATCACAATTTCTCCCATTTCTGGAAAATTAAATCAGGTCACATCTCAGTTTCTTGATGCGTATAAAACATGTTCGAATATCTATTCGTGGCCAGACTCCGAGCAACGGAAGTACCTTCCCGTGTATTTGTAAGGGAGTGCCGCAGACTGGTATCACATGAAAAAGACTATTTAGTGTCGTTGGCAAAATTTGAAGATTTAGAAGTTCAGCTAAGAAAGGCCTTCGCAGCCTCAGCTGAGCTTGGTGAACCTTTTGGATTATTGGCAAGACGGAATAAAATCCACCATGAAAGTTTTTCTGGATACATTTATGCAGTTTTGAGACTGTGTAACAAAATAGATCCTAACATGAGTGAGACTGAACGCAAACGACACATATTAAAAGGACTGGACCGACGTGCAATAGAATTTGTCATTACTCGTGAGCCAGATAGTGTGGACGAACTCGATAGATTGCTTAAATTGTATGAATCTGCTAAAGTTATAGCAGGCTTACGTTGCCTTTCTCATGCTCTCTTGGAGCTTCCCAATGTAGAAATTGGACAACCCAAATTCGAATTAAACAGACAGAATATCGATAAATCGAGGAGGACAAAGATTTTATAATAAAAGAGTTCGTGGTACAAGAGGCCCTCGCTTTAATCTGATTTGAAGATTTCAGAATATAAACATTAATAACATACAATGTTATGCGTGTGGTAAATCAGGTCACTTTGCACGCGAGTGCCGATCTCGACAAAATCAAAATCAGTATTGGAATTAATCCAGTAGACCCCACCGCGAAAATCAATATTCAAATAGAGGTTAACCGATTAAAAGAGGACAATCTTTTGGAACACGCCCAAATAGAGGGAGACAAATCAACAATGATAGAACTCAAAATGAAGATACTTCAAATAACACTCAGAAATAGATATGTTTTGAAGTTCATTATATTTGTTGACCTTTTCTTTTCTAACACGTAATTTGTATAATGCACATGTAATTGGAAGAGACAACTAAAGAGATAAATATTCACTGACAAGAGATTGACACAATTATTTATATACTCTTATATTGTAGGACAACCAACTATGAACTACTATACGATTCATCCCCGGATAGGACAAATGCGAGCATTTCCGAATCCCATAAAATCATTAGTCGAGCACTGGTTGAAGGATACCTTACGGCTATGTTTTGAAAATATCCCCGAAAGGTATGTTAAACTCATAATACCCCTTGAATTTTCGACAATCTTAGCCACTGAAGCTTATTTAAGATATGCACACCTTCGTTCCGGATGTCTATTTAGACTTTGCCTGTATAAATCAAAAAGACAATTAGTTTCCATAATTCGTAAACTTCGGAAAAAGTATGGCATTGCCTTCAAATTAATATTCAGAATAGATAGAAGAACTCAGCAAGGAATATTGTTTGTAGTATGAAGAAAAATAACATGTCATGAATTTTTAATTGGTAGTTAACTATGTTCTTTACAGATGGGATTTCTTGTAATAGTGTCTATACTGATCATCTTAGGGTTATTAATAGATGTATAATCACCGTCTTCAGGTAACCAATTTACTGTCTCAATTACAACAGGTGCATTTTGGAATAACATTTCAAAGGTAATTCCCTTTCAGGCTACAATTCCATTAGTTTACCATCAACAGGTAACCACTATACCCAATGATGAAGGTCAATTGGCTTTAATTCATAAGTTAACTCAGGAAGTATAATTCCAGCCAGAAAATGTAACATTCTCATATTGTTCTGTAGTCCAGCTGATAAATGAACTTGCTATGCTAATTAATGAAAATGATATAGCGCAGCTTGATTATAATATATTAGATCAAAGAGTGAAAAGTGTATAAATTTTATCGCATCTGCTCTTTGGGGGTGTTGTTCAGTAGCTACAGTGTCATTGGTAGACAAAGTGGCTATTCGAATCACAGAAATTGAGCGAGTCATTGAAAGAATCAAGAGATATCAAGACCATAGAAACATAGTACAGTTCGTAAAAGCGGAAAAAAATTTCAATTCGCAGTTAAAGATGAGGATATCCAAATTAGAAACCCAAATTAAGTTGACTCAGAGAGCATTAAATCGTGAGTTAGAAGAAGGTATTCCTGAAAAACAGTTGTTATTAACTTTGCAAGTCGCTAGCTTACATGGAGCATTAATATGAGTTATAAAGGAAAATGAATACCAAGCAATATTAGCTCTTTGTATGTCACAAAAGATACCCCCTACTAAGATCACCCCTGATCAGTTAAAGGCAAGTTTGACAAAGTTGCAAACTTAATTAAGACGCTATTGGTACATATTAGCTGTACTATTATGGGTTATGATGAAATACTATACGTTACCTATTGCATCTTGCCACTACGAGAATAGTGATTTAACTGTAATAATTATGGTACCTATTACTCAAAATCCAGGCAATGTCAAGGTATATGAATTAATAACATTACCTTATAAGTTCGGGAATGCTATTTGCTTAATCTCACATCAACCATCAATCGTTGTGAAGCGAACTAACGATATTTCAGTATTGGCCACAGATCTATTATCTGCTTGTGATCCTAAGAGTAGTGAGTTATGTTACATTCCAAGTTATCCCGCGGGTAATTTCCGTTCAACAGGTTGTGCAAGAACATTATTTCATTCTGCCTCAGTAGCTGAGGTGAGTAAATATTTTGTCTTTCGATGAGAAAAGACGAACGGTTTATTAATCACTGAAGTAATACCTGGACGATTTGCTTTAACCAACCCCCCACTGAAATTTTTATAGAGTGCCCAAAATTCAAACGAACAATGCAACTCGATTATACTATGCCTGGAGCTTATCAGTTATCATTGCCTTGTGAATGTAAAGCAATTATTACTAAGACTCATGTTTTATCTCCTTCCTTTCGCTGTCCAGAAATTAACGAAAAGGAATTAGAGATGAAAATCATAATTCCCGCTCCTTGGACGCAAGTCCCAACCTTAAAATTGAAAGGATCAACTTCTGAAAATTCTGAATTCACACATCTCAATCAGTGCTTAGACCAAAATTGAACTGTCTGGGTATCCCATTTCAAAATTTCAACAATATTATTTTCAGTTACGCAACTGAATACTCTAATCATACCCTTTGAAAAAATTCAATCTACTTGACCATATTTAACAATTTTGTTCGTGTGGAATGTCACTATTTCTTTAAATATTTTATTGCTTTGGATATAAATTAAGGAGTCACTTGGGTATAGCCAACCTTATTTTAGTACCAATCCCCGCAGAAGCAACATTATTGCACGATATAGCAGAAGTAGTTTCATATACTGTTTTACAATTGTTATATTTGCACTATGCCTTTATGTACTGTATAATATATGTTTTGAACATCTGTGTCCACTCTTCGCTCAAATGAAATCGCAAAATAATATAGAATCGGAAAATGCAGGAGACACAATTTCAGTAAAAGCATTAGCTACCCCTGTAGCTACCCCTAGAACGGCGTGGCGAGGAATTAATCCATCAGACTGTATGGCTACCACAGCAATATGACTACTACCGGTGCTTTGTGTTATTGATCATCCTGTACAGTTATTATCAATTCCTACGTTAGCACATGGCGGATTGTCTATTGTTCCATTTGATTCACCAATTCTCTATGAATCAGCGGTAGTAATTCTCACAAAACTTACTTATCCACCAACCATTATTGAGCAATATGAGTTTGAAAATTTTGATCAAACATCTTATCTGAAACCATATCAGCTGATGACCCCTCAACAGGATCGTTCTTTCATACAATTACAAAACTACATACTAAGCGACTGCTGTTGACTAAGGACAATTTGTATTATATTTATAAGAGGATATTTCAATATTCGGAAGAACCATGGATTTTTCAATTATCCAATCGGCAATTAAAATCTGAAACTGAATTAGAAAAATTATTAATTGGCTGTCAGCGACGAATGGTTCATCCGCAATTGATAAAGGTAACTGAATTGTCTTATGTAGTAGAAGACATTCAATATCGGTTACAACAAAAAGGAAAAAAAAAACATTGAAGATAATTCAGCCAGACCCCGCTTCTATATATGATTATCCATTGGCTGAATGTCTTATATCGACTCAGTATGCCATGTTAGGAATAAAACTTCCAGTCACTGACTTATCTGCTAACGACAGTGGGTACATCATTTCCCCTCTTGCCTTCAGGCGACATCATCAAATCTGTCATTTGAATGTACCATCTTTGTTCATAGTCTATCGCCAACTTATAAATCAAATTCTTTATACTACTTGCAATATCCACACTGACTTATTATGTCTCCTAACCACCCCTCCTGTTCATATGTTACAGTATATGGAATGCATTAAGGCCCAATTATGTGGTAGAAAGAAAGATATTGATCAATACTGTAAATGGAATCGCTTTAATCATTCAAAGGATATTTCAATTTCATATATAAACTTTACTACAATATCTCTATTGATAGCTGAAGAACAAGATTTTACTATTTCATGTCCAATGGTAGATACCCTTTGCATTCCACCCCTAAGGTAGGTTCTGTATTCGTACATTTAGGTTGCGATTGCAAATTAATGTTCAAAAATACGACCGTGACTTCTAAATTTCCGTGTCTTTCCTTGCAAACATTATTGGCCAAGGTGTCACATATAGTTCCATCATCTTGGTTAAAGTATAAACCGGATAAAATCCCAATCTTAATAACAAATTACGAAGTATCAGACGAATCAGAAGGGATAGTGATTTAAAATGAAACACATAATGAAAATTTAGGATGTATCATAACGTTACTTGTGGGACTGATCATTAATATTATATTAAGTTGCCTTTTAATTGTATCTGCCTTCTATTATAGGTAATTGCGAAAACACCCTCGGCCCCCTAAAACTCTCCCTCGACCTCAAAATGTAACTGACGGATATGAAGTACCTCGCACTCTTCATGCGAGACCTGAATATTGCGAGATATTGCAATAATAATAATAATAATAATAATAATAATAATAATAATAATAATAATAATAATAATAATAATAATAATAATAATAATAATAATAATAATAAACTTTGTAATTATAAGTAGGTACAAGTATTCCAAGATCTGAAAATGAATAATAAATTAAATCATTACATTAATTCCAGTAATAATTAGGAAATTACAGCAATAGTTCATCGCCCCTTACTTGCCTCCTTGCAATCATCTTCCTTTCCACTGCGAAATTCTTCATGCTAGCCAATCCTCATAGTAGATATTCCAGGCTTTCTATTAGGAAAATCTTATTATGTACATGAATTGGGAATAGCAACCCCAAATAACACCTTTTTATTCCATTGCAAAATCAACTTACCTTATTCATTAGAATCCATATCAGAGACGGATCACAGAGGTGTTTCCTTTCGACCTACACACATTTATGATCTGGAATGGTCTAGCTCTGATGGGATCTCTATCTCTACTGTAAAATATATGCTGTTTACCTTAATCCCTTCCAATAGCAGCGTATACTGTAAAGGATACAATAAGATTAAATGGATCCAACAATTATTTAGTCTTAAAGCTGAAGATCTAGAAACTTTGGGATGTCCTCGTCAAGAACGCCTTCCGCACTCACGTGAATGTTGCAACACGCATGCACGAGTGAGCTCTGCTCGATGTGCCCTAAGCCAATGCAAGGCATTGTGTGAATGGTATACACATCAAAAGGTCAAATGTAAACCTGAAATTGAAACCCTCCTCTGGGAGCACACCCATAGAATCATTGTAATGGAAATATCCTCGCCTCATGATTGGGAATAACCAAACCCAACATGTTTGACTAGTGGAATAGGTGATCACTGCGCATAGAACTAGGTTCACTTGAGATTTACGTGTGTCGTTAAACAAACAAAAACAAAACAGGGGGACAATTACAACTTCATTATACAGTGAATTACTTATTTTTTTTCAGACACTTAAGGAAACCAAACGCGGAACCCTTAAATTCTGTAACTATGAATGAAAAGGCAATATTTCCAAATTTCGGCTCGCTATACTTTGTGCAAGCTTCATTAAATCTCCGCAAGGAAACGGATAGACGAAAGACGTTCTGCAATTGGCCTCATGTTTTTCTCAATTCTAATTTTCTGGCAAAATATGTCTTTTATTTTTCTCGCACCCCTGATTTTGTAAGGTGCATATTTTGTCAGGTCACAATAGGTAACTTTCGCCCCGGTTGATTCTTACTGCCAGTTATATTGCACGCCAATCCAAATTGCCCCTTAATACTACACCACACCACTCAAAATATTCCCATAGAGAAAGATTCTGGCTCGACCACTGCGCAATTCCAAATAGGTCCCAAGCCTATTCCTCCTAAAATCCATTTGTATCCTTTGTATGTTATTGAATTGTATAATACACAGACTTATCTATGTAATCCTCCTCTACTTCCCAAATATGCAATCGCAGTATCAGGATTAGAAACGTTTACTACATCTCCTATAGAAACTGGTCAAAATTCAAAATTACTTCTTTTATATTGATTTTACTGTACCGGATATCACGATTTGGTTCTACGTTATTATTGTGGACTGGGATTATTTAAATGGAAACCTATTGATAATCATTGGGTCGAACATTCTAGATATGCCCCAACCAGTTATTACTTATTGTTGTTAAAAGGAGCCGAATTTGTTCGACAAGCCCATCAAGAACTGGATGCTTACAGAAGATCCAAATATTTTGGCTCGTATACAGGCGCTATATCATATCCTCCAGTTAAAACTGGCCAAAAGGAATTAACTAATAAAGAATATGATTCATATGTAAACAACACAAATCAAAATTTGCCTTATGATCTACCTTCGCTTCGGTGAATCATTGTGTAATATGTAGACACCCTTTACTAGGAGTTAGACGAGTGTGTTGGAATTAAATTGTACTGTGTAAATTCAGACAATTAATTGTACTGTTTACCTATCCCTAGAAGTAAAATGAGTGACAGACGTAATCAGCGACGAAGCAAAGCCATACACCGAAGAAAACGAGCAGAAATTGACTCTTGTCAACACACGGAAGTGGCGAATTCACGGGACAGTCATTTTAAGTACGTCTTCTATGCAGAACATTGTAAGTTAATGCCAGAAATCCCTTGTTACAGCTTAACAGACTTATCAAAGGCCAGAGAAATCATATCTTCTTCAAAACATTGCTTTTTCTTCGAGCTTAAACCTCTGCATGTAGAAAAATATAATCTTTTTATTTTAGGAGTCAGACAGGTTTCCTTATCTCAAATGACTACCCTCTTTAAATGCTCCTCCTTGTTCATGACTTTCATTGGTTATATAATTGTAAGTAAAAACTTTTCCTACAATTTACCCTTTGTTGTTTTACTTACTTGAATTATGACGACGTTCTGCATCGACTTAATCGCCTTAGAAAGAGATTTGCACTGAAAAATTCATTCCATTACTCAGAAAGGAGAATGTGGTGCAAAGCCTAAAATTTTACGACCAGAAATCCCTCTTAGTAGCCTCACCTAAAAACGCCTTTCTGTGTACGAGTGCTTTTGCAGAGAGCGCATTAAATTGGTTAAGACGCCAGGCCCAAGAGTGAATTTCCCTCTTTGCCAGCTTGAATATACTTGTACCGACTATCCGAAACTTTCAACTTTCGATCTTCATCTATGCTATGTACCATGCTTTTATATTCCTTATTAAATAGATATATTACGAAATAGATAGTAGAAAATAATTATGAGAATTCAGTACATAATTATATGTAATCATTTTAATTATAGGTAATCATTCTTGACAAATATGTATATGTATATGTGTTTCGTTAAATTAGGTTAGCTACGCTTTTCTGTACTGGATTCAAGTTTTATTTTAGAATTAAAAGGTAGAGTTATATCATTGATTGAATTGTCCAAATTATTGGATCATCTTAGTATATTTTAATGTAGGGTAATCAATACTGCATATAATTTGCGCGGTTAGCAACCGCTTTGGTTAAAGTGTTAGATTGTTATGTCAATATTATTACTGGTAAAATATATATGCAGTAGTTATTTGAGTTGTTTTTAGTTTTCAGTATTTAGTTATTTAGGTTGTTTTTCATTTTCAGTATTCCGTAATTATGTAGTTTGTTTTTAGGTTTCAGTGTTCAATAGTTATTTATGTTATTTTTAATTTTCAGTATTCCGTAGTTATTTAGTTTGTTTTTAGATTTCAGTATTCAGTAGTTAATTAGGTTGTTTATTAGATTATATTCTTAGATATATATTTTATATTTTAGCACATTATTATTATTCTTAGATTATTATCTTATATATTTGCATATTCTCATTACCTACTTTTGCATATTTTCACGTAATTACATGATAAGTCCTTGTTAAAGTTGAGATTATTATTATTTGAATGAGATATATAGTGCAGGTGAGTGCAATATATCGTGTAGTATCAAAGTACGTACACGGAATCATATAGGAATACTATGCTGATAGAAGCTTATTATGTAGTATCGTTATATATATGTCTATATATGAAATAATTCGATATAATTTCCATATATACACTATTTTAGTATACTAAGTTTCCAACACAAAACAAAACTCGATACCATATACATTGTACATTTATCATGCATAAACCTTTGCAGAACATATTGTAATGATAATAACCAGTGAAAGGAAAAAGTGATAATACATCAAGACAAACGATGTATTATTATGTAATACTACATACTACATGTCATGCTACATTCCGTTATTCATGCCACATTCCTTTTAATTACCAGCACACATATAACTCATCCAGACTCAGTGCAATTATGTGAATAACAAATCAATAACACTCTACTAGAAACTAGCTTGCAGAACGATATGAAAGAAAAACGTTAGGTCAGGCTAGTGCCTTACGGAGGTCATCAGTAATCATGCATTTGGTCATGCAATTCTTCGGGTTTCACAAACCAAGAAGTCCCAGAATCTAAGGATGAAGTTTCCTAAACTCCATTACAGACACCCAAGTAAAATGGTATTACTGTTCGCATTTGTACCGAAAGTATCTGGGATGGCCAGTAGTCTGGAATTAACCTTCTTGTGTCTTCTTAAATATCAAAAAGTTTCAATGAATGCCTTCTTCCTCTCCAATGTACTGTTGTTTATTTTAACCTGGCATTCTAAGATCTTGCCCATTAGTGTTCTTATCTTAATAAGTATGGTGGACAAACACCTTGTGTTTTCTCGAGATTCTCCCGTTTCTTCCCAGTTTCTTTATATCCATCCTTTTCATTCCTTACTCATTACACCGTCTCCTTTAGCCTAACCGGCATAATCATGGGACGTAAAAGTTAAGAATTTCAATTCATTTTACTTATCTAATAAATTTTATAGCACTAATTTAAGTAGTACAAAATGATATCTAACAAAAGGAAATAAAGTTACTTTGTAATAATATAGTTTTTTTTCTTTAAAGATAAAAGTTTGTTTTGCCACAAGTTATAAGTATAATCAAATTTTTAAAAATGTATTCTCATTTCCAGCCGACGACTGACCCCTATTATCCCTTAATACAAATTCTATAAGGCACAGGTAGATTCTTAATTAGGTAAATAGAAAAAATAACACCATAAATAATTAATCCTATGAACATGTAAATTATGTCAAATAATTCTTCCCTTGTTCATTTATACTTGCGCATAAGCTTCGATAAGGTAATGTTTTAGGGATTTTGCATTGCTACCAGGTACCTGAGTGAGGATCCTTTAACGCAGTGAGACAGGTCGGGCTTGTGCCCTGCTAATCCTGTGACTGGGGTAGATTCGTCACTCCTAGAAAAGGTAATGAAAGGAAATAAAAAAAGAAAGCATAAAGCCGCCATAGCATTGCTTACCGAGATACGAAAGAGTGAATCCTTTATCACAAGGTGAAAGCGTAAGCAAGAAACACACACACACAAGGTAATCTCTTAAATACAAAACTTTCAAACACCACTGCCACTATGATAAATTGCATGCAAACATTTTATTCTATTTAACTTAAACTATTATATAATATCACGAATCATTACGTAAAGTTGAAAGACCGGAAGAAATTATCATTACATCTTTCAACCAAGTTGTTATCGGTAGAGCAAGGACACACTTACGAATATACATGCTGAATCCTTTCCACTAGTTCCCCATGCAACTCTTTAGATATATCATACCACTCTTCTCTGTTCTCATATACCTGGAAAAATGAATATAATACAAAGAAACAAAAAATAATAAATAATCCTTTTATTTTTTATTTTCTTATTATCCATTAATTATTTTTAATCATCCTTCTTTATTATCTTTCCAACCTGTTAATTGTCCTGTGCTGTTACAAAAATTTGTTATAATTATTAACATTAATAATTATTAAAAGGTAATTAATAAGTATAATGGTAATTAATAATTATTAAAATATATTAATGATTAGGATTTGTTAATTAGAGGTAATTAATTGTTATTTTTATTATTAATTGTTTTTTATTATGTCTAATTATTAATATAATTGACTTGTTTTTTTCATGAGTAACTTTTGACTACGGCATGTGAGTCGCTTCGTTCAAAATTACGGACAAGTACTGGAAGAAGATACTTCTAAAAGTGGTTAAAAACCTTCAGACGCTTAGAACAACTATTGGAAGGAAAAGTGGATGACTGTTTGTTTTACAAGGATAAGTTCACACTTTAAAAATTATAGTATTTCTGGAGCACCCCCAGTATCACTAATGTATTGTTATATATGATGTTTAGTAGAACTAGCAAACGAGGAAAAATACGATCTTATTGTCATAACTGAATCATGGCTCGATAGTGCCCTAAACTAATCAGCCGTTGAAATAAACAACTATCGTTTGTTGAGAAGTGATCGGACGGACAGGCGAGGAGGAGGAGTTGCTGTATATTTCCGTAGTAATTTAAATGTGAAACTGCTTAATGTTGATGTCTCGCATAAAGACGAAATTGACTGTGTATGTCTCAAAATTACCATAAATTCGGTTAGGTTAGGAATATGTGCCATATAGAGACCACCCAGCGTTGCATACACTAAATTGGCGATGCTCGAAGAAGTAATCACGAATGTAGGCTCTATGACTGATAATCTGCTCATTATAGGAGATCTAAATTGTGATTTCCTTACACCTTCGAAGTGTGACACAGCTTATTTATGTTCAATACTTGATAGCTTTCAGCTATCGCAAATCTTAAAAGAACCAACACGCATCACTGAAACCACTGAAACACTTCTTGATGTATTTATTACTAATAATAGCAATATAATTCACTCCAGTGGAGTAAAACTACCAATCGGTACTTCAGATCACTCTTTAGCATATATATGTTTGCAATTAGAAAAGCCAACAAAAGGCAAGAGCAAAATAAAGACATATCGCAATTTTAAGTATTTTGATCAGTCCAAATTCACTAGTGATATAGAACGCATAGATTGGAAACCAATTGAAAACCTACCTGACGTAGATAAGAAAGTCAAATTCTTAGAAAACACCATAGTTAGCATTTTTGATAAACATGCCCCTCTATGCTCTTCGAGAATTACAAAAAACAACAGTCCGTGGTTAACTGACAACGTCCAGCTTCTAATAAAATTAAAAAATCGTGCATATCTCAAATTCAAAAGGACAAGAACTGATGTTCTTTGGAATGAATACAAACAATTACGGAACTTTACTACAGCCGTGATACGACAAGAGAAAAGAGCATATTTCACACAGTTTTTCAATAGTTATAATCTGAGCTCCAAGGACGTATGGAATAAATTAAGAACTCTTGGTATTAGTAGTCGAAAAAATTCCCAAGCATTACCATATGATCTTGCAGACTGCAATGAGATTAACGCGCACTTTGGTGAAATTTGTAATGATAGAAATATCGACGAGAATGCAGTTCAAAACCGCCTAACTGTATATAACAATACTAAATTCTCTTCAAGTATGAATTCATTCGAACTCCGTAACATAAGCAACTTTGATGTTCAGAACTCTATTAAAAATTTAAATTCAAATGCAGCTGGACACGAAGGCATTACAGGAAAGATGCTTAGACTTGTTTTACCACACATTATATCACCATTAACACATATAATAAATTATTCCATAACCACATGCTCCTTTCCATTATCCTGGAAAGAAGCTTTTGTAATGCCTATAGCGAAAAAGCAAAATGTATCATCTCTAAACGACCTTAGGCCTATTAGCCTATTACCAATATTGTCCAAAGTTATAGAGAAACTTGTGCATAATCAGCTCAATGATTACGTCATTAATAATAATATCTTACCCCTACACCAATCAGGCTTTCGCAATTCACATAGCACTGCCACAGCCCTACTTCATATCACTGACGACATTTTTCGAGCATTAGATAACAACCACATATCATTTTTGGTATTATTAGATCTTACTAAAGCATTTGATTCAGTTCATCACGACTTACTTCTAGCTAAAATGAAATACTATAACTTTTCCACTAACACGATCCAGTGGTTCAGATCATATCTTTCAGATAGGCAACAAAGAGTGGTACTAAGAGATCCTAAACTTGCAGTATCAAACCGAATCAGTCTTCAAAGAGGAGTGCCACAGGGATCAATACTAGGACCTCTGCTATTTTGTCTATATACAGCAGATGTACCAAAGCTACACTCTAGAATACATCTGTACGCGCAGCCCTGATCAATGAGGACTTAGAAATATTTAGTGATTGGTGCTTGTCCAATTCCTTGAAAATAAACGCAAGTAAATGCATATTTACAGTCATGGGAACAAGAGAAAATCTTAGGAAATTGGAAACTGGACAAATTAATATTTCCATTCGAGACACGCCGTTAGATTACTCACCTTCAGTAAAAAATCTCGGATTAATACTAGATGGTGAGTTAAAATGGAAGCGACATATATCTACTGTTTCTAATAAATCAATATCAATTCTGCGATTATTATACAAATATAACGATTTTCTAAATCAGAACATAAAACTGTATTTAGTAAACACGCTTATTTTTCCACTGTTCGACTATTGTGATTCTGTATATGGACCAGCCATTACTAAATCCTTAGCAATATCAATCCAAAAAGTTCAAAATGCCTGCATGAGATTTATCTATAACACGCGAAAATGTGAACATATACTGCCCTTACTAAATCAAAACAACATTCTAACAATGTCAAGGAGGCGTTTGTTGCATCTGTACTGCCAGATACATAAAGTCATACACAATAATGGTCCCCTATATCTTAAAAGTAAGCTGACGTTCCGAAATGAAACCCATCCATACGAAACAAAACGTTCCCGTACATTTGACATCCCGCGGCATACATTAACAAAAGCAGCGAAATCATTCTCTATTTCAGCCGTTAGAGCCTGGAATTCATTACCTTCCGAAATAATCGAGTGCAAAGGATTCTTGACCTTCAAACGTAGGGTAAAGGATCATCTTTTACATCAACAGAAACTTAGCTTGAACACCTACGCCTTAGCCTGCAGCAAATAAATCAATTTTGTATGCATATTGTAGTATAGAGGACAAGTATTAGGTCTATTGTACCTGAACAACTATTATATTCTTACTTCATATTGGTTTTCTTCAATATATATATATATATATATATATATATATATATATATATATATATATATATATATATATATATATATAATATAATATTATTTTGTAGTTAACTAAACGCTATATGTTTATTGTCGTTATATATGCACGTGTATAATATCTTTATATATATTCTCATGTGACATTCCTGATTGTACTTTTGTTGAGGTTAGGTGGTAGAGCAGCCTACGGCTGAACCTCGCCTCATGAATAAAGGCATTTTCAATTCAATTCAATTCAACTAAAGAAACGAAACTAGAGAATGGGATTTACTTACCTAGTTAACAAAATTTTGCAGTAAAATTGCACTAAAAAAATTATAATGTACTTGGCAGTAAATTTGCAGTAAAATTGCACAAAATAAATTGTAATGTACACTGCACACCACATACGTGGTGTATCTCCTAATTACTTAGGGATCGTATATTAGAGAAACAATATTATACTTCAATACGAAATTCTTCAAACTTCCGACTAACGCCTGTCCGGTTTTCCACTAATAATTGCAACGACCAGTAGAATATCAAAATCTCGATTTTCGGACCATATTTGGTGGATTGGACTCACTTCCTAGCATTAGTCAAACTTCAGACGTTCCATCTTGGAATTTTTTCTCTAGGAAATTGATAGCATGATAAAGAATTGACCGAATGTAAGTAGTAGAATTTCTTAACTCCCTCCCTTGGTTCAAAATTCAAGATCAAAAATGGAAACAGTGTTCTGTTTCTTCGCTGTATTCACACAAGTTTCCTGTAATGTCTTAATATCATTTTAATGCGTAAACAAGAAGCCCATATCAGAGCACTGTGGTCTGTCCACGACGTGACTGATAATACTTGTTAACTAATCTTTCCTCTGCTGTAAACCGTCTATGCATGAAATGTACCTGTTCAGTCCTCGTGATCTTAGTGGATTACCTTCCTGGAGACGTCAATTCCAGGTTGATTCCACGTTGATTTAAAATTGTATTAAGGATACGGTCTAGTTCTTGAATACAAGTAATTAGAGATTCAAATCCACTTCATCACCGTTCGACAATCTGATATCATCTCTCTTTGCTCCATTGGTTGCACAAAGTAAATAATATGAGAAAGGAGAGACGATTGCTTACTAATTGAAAGATTTCAAAACGAAACAGGGTTCCAAACAAGCTTTAGATACATGTCGTGTAGACTCAAGGCTTCCTAAGGGCGATCTCAATCTTAAATTCTCTATTCGTCTTGTCTATTATGTTCATTTTAACATTGTAATATAAATAAAATCCAGTGCCTATAGTCCACCTTGATTCTTCATGATAAGTCAATAATAATAAGTCATCCCCGCTTGGATAACTCAAATCTATATGTAATAAGTTCTCTATATTCCTATCTAACTATAGAAATTGACTTCTAAACCACATAAATTGTTATTATTCCAAATTATTCACATTCACTTGGGGTAACTAAATTATAAATATTCACACATCCATGCAAGCAACAAAACAAGGCTGATTTGCTATGTAATCTACTATTTATATAAAAAAGAAAGAAAATTTTTTTGTTCTTTAAATTGTTATGTCATTGAAATTCGATGCCGCAAATGCATCTCTCTTTTAACCATCAATCTCTACCCAATTGTTGATGTTTCATTTAGTCAATCACTTCACAAGATCGATATTGATACTAAAGTCTATATAATATAATGGAATAATGCAAACTAATTGTGTTCCTGAGTATACAATAATCATTTCTAATTATAACAATATTAATTCTTCCTTATTGTGTATTGTTCAATTCTAATGGGACCCTATTTCGTTGAATATGAAATGGTACACATCTCACTAGATTGTAGTATTTTACATACGTACCCGTATATCAATACTTACTTTTAATAAAGTTCAGAATTTGCCATTAGTGACTCCACTGTACTAAAGAAACTGAATTCGTATATGAGATAGTGTTCTGAACATTATAAAATCATCGTTAGAATAATAAACCGGACGGTTCTCTGTTATTGTCAAGTAGTCTAATTCATTCTCTGCCATTACCTTTGCTCTATGTCCTATTTTTGCGCGTATTACAATTCCAATAAAATGTGGATGTTCGTCGTTTAATGTTTTATGCCCGAATCTGTTGTAATGAAATTTGGAAGAGATGAGACCTGCTAACTATACTGAACTTCCAGGACATTAATAGATTGTTATAATGTTAACCTTTTGCTAATGTGGCATGATTTAAAATATTATTGACCTTCAACTTTAATGCAGTATTTCATTTACGAAACTTTTTGCAAAGGTTGCATGTTCGACCTATTATCATCTTTTAACTTTAATGTGGTAATTCATTTAAGTAAGATTTGCAACTATAGCATGTTCACAATATTATCGCCTTTTAACATTAATGTAGTAATTCATTTAAGTAACTTTTGCAACTGTAGTTTGTTCACAGTATTTTCGCCTTTTTAACTTTAATGTGGTAATTCATTTACGTCACTGTTTGTAACTGTAGCATGTTCAAATTATTATTCACTCTACATCGTTAATGTAATGTTTTATTCGCTTGCAATTGTAGCATGATCAAAAAGTTGTTGATCTTTAACCTTAATATCGTACTTCCTTAACTAAATTTTTCAGCAATATGTTATACCAATGTGTTTAACTCAATAAGCTATATGTTATGCAAAAAAGCTATATGATATACCAATTAAGATGATTCTTAACTCGATGTTACTCGTAATCACGTGTCCTTCCATTTAATTATGTTATTGGAGGAACGGACAAACCATTCTTCTTCAAAATTTTCTTTATATTATTGTACAGAAAAGGTGAAATGCGGCTATGCTGACAACAGACTCATATTATGTGCATGACATAGAATATTCTTCCTCTTTGCAAAACATTTATTCTCTATACTTCAATGCGTTGGCCACTCGGAAAGTAAGGTTACCCATGTTCCGGCTTCAGCGCTCGCGTCTTGATAATTTTCGAGGTCGAAAATTATGAAGCAGTGGAAATGTGATGCTGGGTCCAAAAATATGGTTACATTGCTCTTTATTGAAGGAATTGGAAAAAGGCTCTTTCGGATTAATATGAATTTTACAAAACAATTTTCTCTTTCAGCTTGTCGCAAGCTAGCAACAGAAAAAGGAAATACGCAAAACTTCGAAGGTGACAGTGGTTGCTTTTACTGAGAAAATTTCGTAGAATGTTTACTTGTTGAATGTTATGCTTGGTTACTAACAGGATACACCATCACGATTTTGACAACGTAAGCCCGCATTAAATCCGGAAATTTGGTTAATAGTTAAGGATCTATGGACAAGTCATAGTCAGATGTGGATAAGTCTAGAAATCATGTCATTTAAATCTTCGGGCTGTAACACTCACGATGCCCACGTGTGTAAAAGTGTAACACGCCATGTATTCTGGGTGCGGTTTCTTGCTAATAGCCAATCAGAACGCAAAAGAGCAATAAGTTTCCATATTTGTTCACCTGACGAAAAGGGATGTACTGACTGATATGAGGTTTGAGTGTGTCCCTTGTAAAATAATATAAAGGGACCTCAAGGTCTTAATGATTGATTCGAACACGCAGAGACGCAGAGATTCGGAGCTTCGGAGCTTCTAGATCCTGCAATTCGGGACGTCGGTTATCGAGTTGCAAAGTGTTAGAAGACTTCTACTGCAAGGTATGTACGAGTACTTGTTGCATTATTAATTTCAAGTTAAGAGATGTCATGCAGTACTATAAAATGATTTGTCAGCCTATCGTAAAACTTTCAATGTTGCGAACTAAAGTCGCATATTCGTATTTCATCTTCCATTTCCAATAACTCAAATATTTCAATAACTTGCCTGTTAATCAATCTATATTAATGTACCTAACTATCAATGAACTATCAGATATCAAATTACTCTTGTTAAATCATTCAAATATATAGGTTGTTGTATATTACACTTTTAGTTATGTAATAAACTTACTTTCTAGAAATTATTTTGTCATTCCCCTGGAATAAACTACTTTCTCCTATGTAAATCATGGTGTAAATTAAGTATAATTCATTTGTGATATCCGCTACGAAAATAGCGTGGACAGTTCTCTCTTGAATATGGAATTTAACGAGCTAAGTAAACAGAAAGATACCTGCACATCGTCACGGTATACAACCTGTATTATAATCAGTTAAAGTGAATTTTGTGGTTTCGACCAAAACGTTTGGCGTTGGAAATAGGCTACTGAATATGGCGGCCATATTGACCAAACCAGACGCGATATTTTTGTAGCTTTCTCTGAATTACCGAATAGAGTACTATTTTCATTTTAGAAAATGTTTCGGTTTGTTTTGAAAACGTTTCGGTTAAGGCTCAAACATAATTCCATCGTTGTATAGTATGAAATGTATGATTAACCCTTAATCAACCAACGTGAGTCCAATGGACTCATTGCGTATAATTTTTTATCCACCTTCAATTTATTTCTTGCTCAATAGATGTCTCTTTATAGATATGCTATTGGTAGGTAATGTAAAGTGTGAATACCATTTGGTATTGAAAAAAATATACGTTAGGGTACGTTTTAAAATATTTTTCTAATTTCGTAACACAAAAGGCCAACGTGAGTCCAATGGACTCATTACTAAATGGCTTAATATATTTATGGTCCTACTGGTAATATAGGTAATTGTCTTTAAATTATTATATGGCACATTTGTATCAGTTGATTCTTGTTGTGGTGCAGATATTGGAACTGTTAGTGTATGTTAGGGCTCATGGAAGTGGAGAAATGCCTGCTTCTTCAAATATTGTATAAGTAAATCGCCAGCTGGGGATGAAGACGAAGACATTATGTGTAGTGAACTTGAAGATAGCGGAAGTATTTGGGAAAGTGAAGCATTAGAAGTTTCTGATACAATTAGTAATTCTGAGATTGAAGATTTTGGAAATCGGTGCCAAAGTAATGAAAATATTTTATATGTAAAAGAAGGAACTACATGATATTTTGAACCTACTTGGCCACAGAAGACAAAATCTCAGATCATCATCAGAGAGCATAAATAAGATTATTTTTTCCAAATAAAATAATCGATTCCTTAGACGCTCTTTTTTATTTATTCAAGACGGTGTGAAGACTATCGGTCGGTATACTCATGAAGAAGCAACATGTAGAATCAGTAGAAGCCGGTCGAGAGAATTGAAGTATTTACTTGGACCTTTGTATATTACTGGCCGTCTCAAAGCCAAAGATCTGAACATAGAACTGCTATGGGACAAAAAGTGTGGACCACCAATATTTTGCTGTGCTATGAGTAAAAACAGGTTCAAGTACTTGATGACATATCCAATTTGATGACATAACAACAAAAAGTGACAGAAGAAATAAAGATAAACTGGCGTCAATACTTGAAGTTTGGAAAGGAACGAACCAATGCTAGAAAAGCCACTATGACTCTGGAGAAAATTTGAATGTTGACGAACAGCTTGTTCCATTCGTAGGTAGTGTCTATTTACGCAATATATGCCGTGGAACCAGGTAAGTGTGAGATGAAGGTATGATGAATAGCAGATTCAAAAACACAATTGCCCATGAATATTGATGGCGAAGAAAGACTAATATTTAACCATTTAGTTTTTATGAATAGGCTTGATGTATGAGCTGTTGCAGCCTATTCGTATGGAGTACATTACATCCTGATCGGCAGACTTTCAGAAAGGATATTCTAATTGCAATAGCAGAAAGTTTCAGTCAGCCACATATTGGCAATAGACGTGCTGTGCGTATTGACAAATGAATCCAGTCTGTGGTTGCCGTGTTTAAAACTATTGATATAGGCTAATGCATGTTACCAACATAAGGTTGGAGAAAGAAAGAAGAACATATTTTTCACTTGTGTGATGCGCGTAAACGACAATTACAAAGGCCAACATGCAGGACCTGCCAAAAGTGTGTGTGTTTTGAAGATTCGGTTGTTCTTAGATACTGCAGAAAATGTAAATCAACAAACAAGTAAAACGAAGCATGTTCTTCAGTAGTTCCAGGAAACCACGAGATCATTCCAAACAAACAATTTAAGAGCTCAATTCCAAAGAGCCTAAGTCAAGAAAGTAAGCTTTTCAGGAGAGGATATTTTGTGTGAGTTTCCATCATTCTATTTCCGTGAAAGAAAAGTAATCTACGTAAAAGAAAATTTCAATTCTTTACGTTTCGTAAGATAACGGTGAAATTTTCATATATAGCAAGAGATTTATAAGTTTTTGTAAGCATGAGTCACAAAATAACTTCAGAGAATGATGTTGACTAAGGGCATTTTGTACAATAACTCAGTTTTCTTTTTCCTACAACTAATTTGATTTATGTAGTTTTGGCATGAATGCATGTTCAATATACGAAGATGCTGAAATGGAAACTAATGTAGCAAACACCTCAAAATTGACAAAAATTCACTTACATTATTTTGGAATCCACCCCTTCAATTGCATTACTTATAAAGTTTCTAATAATTTACAGTACTTTGAGAAGAGCGTTTCTTGAAAGTCTATTAGTTAGTAAAAGTTGTTTCTATTAAAATATATAATTACACTACCTTTTAAACAATGCAAGAAAAATAATTTTAATTTCCACGAAAATTTTACATCAGATGGCAAGAGAACAGCTTGTAAACACTATAAAAACACGTAGTTGTTATACTTGCATGATCCGTCGGAAACATTTAAAAGTATTACACGGAATTACACTCAATAACACAATATAAGATCTGGTAACATGATATCAACTGTGTGAGTCCATTGGACTCACCTTGGCTGTTTATGTTAAGAATATAAGTTGACCGTTGTAGGGTTAAGTTATGGTTTTGTTCGGTAATACTGTTCTATACGCCATCCTCTCTCGGAACGCCAGGAACTTCTTTTGCGACATTCATTTAGGTTCTTTGTAATAAAAAAAACAACTAATTCTTAGTGTGATAGTAAAGCATGCTAGTAAACAGAAACTGTAATCCAGAATCACTTTCACTATTTTGGCAACCTTTTGGATAATAACAAATGAGAAACACCATTTTCTCTCTACTTGACACCAACTAATTATTTCCTAAATCAATATAGCCTCACATATATTTTGATTGTTATATATTAATTATAAATGTCGGCTCTGAATATTACATCGGAAAGAAATTCAGTTTCTAAACATTGGATTCAGAACTTATCGGTGTGATAACAATTTTTAAGGTTTCTGTCTGCCTGTTGAGAGTAGGTCCGGTATAGTGTTTTTATTATACTTTAATCGGTACTTTTAATTTAACATTCAATTTAATTTGTTTTTCATGATTTAAAATAGATATTGTTGCACATGTATCAATTCCACAATTCCAAGTTAAGCAATAGGTATGACTTCATGATTTTATCTTATTAATGCAGATCAGTTTCAGCAATTTCGCCTTGTGCTGTATGAAACTTAATGAAAATTAAATATACTGTGAAAACAGCGTAAGTACTATAACGGAATGTTCAAACAAGTTAATCGTCTCTACATTAAGTTTATGAAAAGGGTGACTACTTCATTAGTACTCCTACTAGGCTGAACTAGAACTATCGCTTCATTCCTTTTCCTTTAATATGAGTAGATGACCCTAGCCGCTATTCTTTTCCCAATCAAAAACTGCAAAGTTTACTCTTTTTTTATTAAACAAACAATTTGCAACAGGATGTTGTCCTCAACAAGATTAATGTTGGATAGTTTTTCTTCCTCTCCGAATTCGACTCAAATAATTTTTGATCGGGCATTCTATATCAGAAAACTATTTCAATAACTTTTAAATATTTTACATCCTTTATTAACATATTCAACGTAGAAGACGAAGTATTTAAATCATTAGTCTTAAATTTGGAGTTTTATTACTTTTCACACATATATAAGGTCCTCAGTATATATCGCACACACACTGAATAGGTAGCTATTACACTCTTAATATGCCTATATGTTAAATAATTCTGTAATTTCAGATGATTTATATAGTGTGGCCCAAAAGTAAACATACAGTCCCATACCGATCAGCTCACTGTATTTTATTATCAAGCAGGTAAATATATTTTTTATTACAATTTATTCTTGACATCTTTTTATTTCAAATTAAACCCAAAATAGTCAAAACAAATAAATCCATAAACTAGAAATTTATATTAATGCAGTGTTCTCGGGATTACTGACAGAGTGAATGTTGCTGTGCTGAGGTTTCGTTAACATATAACGGTAACATCTTCAGAGCTAAGCATAGCTCTGAAGATGATACCTCTGTATGGTAACGAAAGCTCAGCACAGTAACATTCACTCTGGGAGCAATCCCAAGAATGTGGGATTAATAGTAGACGGTAGCAAAACTTCAAGCGTAAAATTTATTCTTTACATCTTTTTACTTCAAATTAAACCCAAACTAGCCAAAACAAATAAATCCATAAACTAGAAATTTATATTAATCCAATGTTCTCGGGATTGCTGACAGAGTGAATGTTGCTGTGCTGAGCTTTCGCTAACATATAACGGTAACATCTTCAGAGCTAAGCATAGCTCTGAAGATGATACCTTTGTATGGTAACGAAAGCTCAGCACAGTAACATTCACTCTGGGAGCAATCCCAAGAATATGGGATTAATAGTAGACGGTAGCAAAACTTCAAAATCATCGTAGAAATTTATCCTTAATCAATGCAGGGGTGTATAGATACTTTTTGGCCACACTTGAAAAGAAATATCTTTTATTTTTCTAAAGCGGAAACATTTTCTGGAATTAAGAACTACTGATTTTTACCCGACTACTTACATATTAATTCAATTAGCTTATTATAAAAAAAAACTAGTTTTGTTTAGAATTAATGCAGCAATGCAGTCATTTTGATGGAAATTAATTTAACTTTGTTATTTTATAAATATTAAACACACAAAGATAATTTATTATTTCCAACTCCATTGCGACCAGTTAACTTCAAAAAAAGTAAGCAACGTTTTTTTCATTGATTAGTATTATTTTTAATCATTCTTTTGTTTTTTAATACCTGAAGTTCTTTTTTACTATTACATAGCTCATGCTCTGAAACGCCCCTGATCTTAAATGCTGCAAATCTCCGATCTAACCCAACGCGTTCTGTATAATCTTCTATTCACAAATTCGTAGAAAGAGTTTCAATGTTATTCACAGTTAAAAAATCAAGACCTGCCTGAGAAGTTCGCACCTGGCTATAATGTACAGGTTACGTGTATTGTAGTAGAATTAAGAAATCTCACTAATTAGGCCTTATATTAGCGTATAATCCTTGATCACGATAATTAGCATATTTCAAATTTAACTGTACACATTCCAACATCCATCATTTATTACACAAATGCGAATAAGAAAAAAAGTGTTACACCATGTTACCCGATATTGATAATTAGATACAAAACGTAAATAAAAAACAGATGTCTTCACTGCTTTCATAAAGAAAGTAGTTTCACAAATGATTGGCATTACAATTGTAAAAAGCATAATTTTTACGCTGAAACCGGAAAATATAACCTTCCTCTTAATTTCACTTATTTCTGGATATTAATAAAACTTTCAAAAAATTCTTGTATAGTCACTTTCTGGACTTTTACTGATCAAATTTGTACCGCTGTAATAAGAGTTATATATCTATATTACTTCCATTTACAGTAATTCACACACACAAGGTGTTCGCGATAAATGACATAATTCAAAAAACCTATTCTGAATGTACATGCTACTATCAATAGTATAATACTAACATGCGCTACAATATTCTACGAATTAATGGTCTAGAATTTCACGTAACGAGACTTAATATCCAAACGAATATGATTTAAGGAACGTCATTGGATAAGGAGTTAAAATATTAATCTTAGTTCAATAAATCTGAATTCAAGGTTGGCTAAAAAGAAAACTAATACTAATCGGGCGTTCACAGGGCTTTTTTCTAGTTCC
The DNA here is from genome assembly GCF_964235325.1 of Thermobia domestica. NCBI lineage: Eukaryota > Metazoa > Arthropoda > Insecta > Zygentoma > Lepismatidae > Thermobia > Thermobia domestica. The sequence continues at coordinate 177,603,562 of NC_137457.1, forward strand.
TTTTGATCGGAATAACTAACTAAATTCTGCACTACTAAGTCATATTTACAGGCCTCTTCGTTTCGTCCCTATTTAGTTGTTGAAATTACTTTAGAAAAAAATTCACTATTTGTATTTTCAGTTTACGAAAACGCTTTGTTTGGGTGGAGTGAAAAAGTACTTACGATGATTTTCTACTACTCGAAGTACAAAATGTTTCTTTTCCCGTCTTTTTTCAAAGCTTCATTACACTTTTGAATGAAACTTATATCTCTTTCAACTACATCATTAACGACAGGTGTTTGTGTTGATTTTTCTCATTTTTATTGGGGGGAAAGGATTATCTAGCCTATGTTGTGGAGTTTGTTTGAGAAAAACTTGAGATTATCATTGCCTTTTCACCATTAATACACAAAATACTGACAGTGTCCTCTTTGTTACTAGATCATCAAAATTGAGTTCTACTAATATCTTAGCCACTTGGTTTGATGTCAGCAGGTTTCGGGCCATTTTCCTCTATTTATTTCTATACTTGGACATCAAAAAATGCTAGCCTTTATAATTTTGCATACAAGAACCAAATATTCTTCCAAGTGATGCATATGTATTACTGGAGATCAATTCGTATACGAAAGTTTTCAGAACTGTCAAAATTTTAATGCTGGAACCTCCTCAGTTCCATTCTTCTTTCCAAATTGTTTCATCACTATGACAACTATAACCTACCTAGTCTCATAAGCTAACGGTTCAGTCACCAAAATCTTTGTTTAATTATAATGGAATTACAGATGGTGATAAGAAAAATGGAAACACCTGTAGTTGGCAACACGTCAGATGTATGGGTTGGCAGTGGTGTAGTGGCGCCCGCAGCGCCGGACCGCTGGTGGTGGTGTGTTAGGTCGATCTCCATACTACGTCAGGCGCAGTAGAACAGCAGTGTCCAGTGGCTGTAGCAGACGTAGGTATTGTAAAATGAGAGACCTCTCAGATTTTCAAAGAGGGCAAATTGTGGGTGCGCGGTGATGTGGAGTGAGTGTGACGGCAGTGGTTACTGTGTTAGGTGTGTCGCGTGGGACAGTGTCGAAGGTGATGACGGCCTAAACAACACACGGGAAAACCACATCGGGGAAGCGGAACAGTGGGCGGAAGAAAATCATGAGTGACAGGTCACGCCGGGTATTAAAGCGCATTGTCACGCAGAACCGTCGTGCCACTGCGGAGCAAGTGACGGAGGAACTCAATCAGCACCTCCCTCACCCTGTTTCGGCAATCACAGTCCGCCGCGAATTACATGACATGAACTTACGGGTTCAGGTTGCACGGGCCAAACCGCTCATCAGGGACCATAACGCTTTCGCACGCCGCAAAAGGTGCCGCGACCATGCAACTTGGACCGTTGAGGACTGGAAATGTGCGATATGGTCGGATGAGTCATCCTTCACCCTATTCCTAACCACAGGCCGTGTTTATGTGTGGAGAACGCCGAAAGGAGCTTACGATCTGCAGTGTTTCCACCCAACTGTGAAACATGGCGGCGGCTCGGTGATGCTGTAGGCCGCCATATCATGGTTTCGATTGGGTCCTGTTTTCACACTTAGCGGACGAATCACTGCCAACGATTATGTCGCAATTTGAGAGACCATTTGCATCCTATGGTACGGATGTTGTTCCCGGACAATGACACCATCTTCCAGGATGATAATGCACCCATTCACACAGCTGGCGTTGTTGCAGCGTGGTTTGAGGAACATCGGTTTGAAGTTCAGCACATCCTTTGGCCCGCCCAATCCACAGATATCAACATAATTGAATATCTGTGGTCCGTCTTGGAAACACGACTCCGGCGACGATTTCCACCCCCATCCTCTCTCACAGAACTGGCCGATTCCCTGCACGAGGAATGGTGTAAAATTCCACTTGTTACCATTCAAGACCTCTATGCCTCCGTCCCATGTCGCATGAAGGCTGTTCTGAAGGCGAAAGGTGGCCCGACACCATATTAATCTTGTAAGTTGCAATTTCGTTAAGTTGTTTCCATTATTCTGATCACCGTCTGTATATAAACATTTAGAATGGAAAATTAATGTATGAGTAGTATAAAGTTCATGTTTGCATTGTTAATGTCAACAAATTTAAAGAGACATTCATAAATCAATACAAAGGAGTATATATATAAAAAACATATACACAATAGGAAGGAAAGGAAGACTAAGTCGGAACACTTTTAGAAGTTGTCAAAAAGCACCGAAGAATGTGGTGGAAAGAATGTGTTGATTTGAGCAGTCAATAAAAGAAAATGGAAATTTCCATATTTGTTAATAGATTTCAAATTTGATATTCCACCAGGTTAAAACAGCAGGATTTAAAGGAATCATTCTAATTTAAATTTATTAGAAGAGCGCACTGTAATGAGAATAGGATATGTCACTTGGAAAAGAAATGGAAATAAATTAGTTTTATAAGGCATTGTGTTACATTGTATTCCTGATAAATAAACCAATATTTTTTTCTTATGCTATGACATGAATTTTTTCTTGAAATACGTATGCTTCATCGGAAGATTTTAACGCTAATTTGGTTTCCTCCAGTGAGCAAACATTATGAGTTTTATCATATGTGATTGCGTTCTCTACAAGTTTTAACTTTTTTATTATACCCTCTTCGTAATCTTTGATAGGTGCTAACAATGTATTTTTGTATTCAATTCTTTTAATAAATTATTTGATATTTTACTTTTACTTCATGTGTGATAATTGTGTAGTTTCTTCTTAATACTATATGTACTTTATTGAATGCTTACATAATTTTATATTATAACATGTTTAGTATTATAAGATGCATAGTTAAATTGGACAAGAGTACAATTGAGCAGATGAAAGTGGAAATATCAATCCTTGCTTTTACTGAAGGTGTGTAGCTTAATTAAAAGTTGATCTCCGGAAGAAAGAATGAGAAATGTGTTATACTTTCAAGCAGTAAGGTGGTTTTCAAATGCGATGAAGGCAGTGGTACTGTGTTGAAATTCTTACGTGGTTATATACATTGTAACTAAATCATGCTGAGTATGTTGGGTTTAAATGAGTTATACTTTTAAGATGGAACTTGGGTATTTATCGAAGTTGTTTTTTCTTTCTTTTAAGTTCCTTTGTAGTTCTATAAACAACTTGATAAAAAATAAAGAAAATCGAATCATTTGAACTCATTGAGTATTACTTCGTTTGTATTATTTGCTTGCGTTATTAGTTTTGAGAATGTAGTGTGTTATTCTTCTGTTTTACGTATAACATATTTTTTTTTGTTTACCATCTCCAAAGTCTTTTATAAGCAAATGAATATCATATGCAGACAAATTATGAATATAATCTCTAGTGAATCTTTTTTGGATATTTTGCTTTTCAATATGGATGAGGTGATCATCTAAATTCTCTTGTTAAATGATCATGATCCGCTATTTCTTGAATGATTGCACATTGTTTTGAGATTTTACGAACTCTACTACATTTATGAAATGAATATATTCATGATAGATTACCTCTAATTTCATTAACATTACCTATAATAGTGTTTTTGTCTTTCCGTATACTGTACAAGACAATTTCTAAATATTCTAATCTTTGTTTAATTTTCCCTTCTAAAATGTAATTAGAATACTTACATTCTTTATATTATTTACAACGAGCTTACTATTTCGTAAATACTCATTTGCAGATCGGACTCCTTTCAGCAGATTTAAAAGTATTATTTTCTACGATGGAGTTCATGGGATTATTCATAGGAACTAGCATCATTTATATTTCATGCTACATCATCGAAAGTGCGTTTAAAGAGCTCGCTTTTATACGAACCTAAAGTAATCTTTAACGTGATAGCAAAACGTTTTGGGTTTAAGTGTTTAATAAGTTTATGAATAAGATCTTTCTCAATAAGACTGAAGTCTCTTAATATACATTATATAAAAGAACAAAACACAGCAATTAGTGTGAGCAGAACTCTTAAAACTTGTTTGTTATTATTAATTTCACGTGTAGGTCTATCATTTTTAAATAGTATTAAGCACAATATACTCCGCAATATTCTCCATGTTCGTTTAGAAAATGTTTTGATTTATGGTGTTTTGTAAAACATTTGCACAAAAATTATATAAGTATATTTAGTTATTTTATTAGATGTTTGGTAAAATACAGCTTTCCGTAAATCTTTAATTCAACAATAATAAAAAATGTCTTCTAGTTAGAATATAATAGGACCCCTTTCTTAATTATTTTACCATTCTTATTAAAGATTTAAATAATAAAATAAGTAATGGAAATATTTTTTTCTGTTTTAAAACTTATGTATCTGTAATAATAATAAGAGAAATGTTTTTAAACTCATGAGCATGGTTTGAGCATACATTAACTCATTTGGAAGTAATTATAAATATATCTTAATGCTGTTAAATTGATTATAATAACAGGCGTTTATGATATCCTCTTCTTAATCACATTTGTGAAAAAATGAAATGAAATCTTTAAGTTTTTCGTCCCACGGTTATGCCGGTTAGGCTAAAGGAGACGGTGATGATGAGATATGAGTGAAAATGGTGGAATGAAGAAAGTGGGAGGAAAAGGGAGAACCCCGAGAAAACCCACGAGCACGGTGTTTGTCCACCACAAAGTTCACTTGGCGGGGGCTGGGATCGAACCCGGGACCCCAAGCACCAGAGGTGAACGCTCTACCACTGAGCCACCGCGCCCCCTTAATCACATTTGTAATTCTGCAGTAAGAAAAATCATTCACTGATATATATTCTGTACCATTAGTAGCAAAAAACTTGTAGCATTCAGCATGCATCAGGATCGTTCAATCTTGAAATATGTCAAGTTCCATTTTGCATTTAGAAGCAACAATTACCAATAATAGACGCAAATATTGCCTGTAACTTTAGATATTTGTTTTTATTTTTTCAATTTTAAATTTATAATTGTGAATACTATTTTGTTCTTAAATCTATAAGTAGATATGGTACCATTTGAAACATATTAAAACGTTTGTATCAAGCTTCTTTTTATATGGAACAATTAATGCACTTAAATTAATAAATTTTGTACTGCATTTACATCATCTAGTATTTTTGATTTTATATGTATGTAAATTTTACGTCAATTCTCTTCAAATCAATAATAGATACTCGTTTTGCTTAAGATTCTTCAAATAATATCATCTTTACAAATGAATAATTTTGTATATATTTGTTAAATTTTAACCTGTTCTCAACGCCTTTCTGATGTTTACAATGAACAAATTAGTTAAAATTTACTTAATCTTATATATTTTCGGAAATAACTTGTTTTGCAAATTTTTCTCAAATGAATTAAGCCATGATTATTTAGAACTTTCATCTTGCTCTCTTTCTCAAATATTGATTGATTTTGTTTCATTTATTCCACATTTTCATTCTTAACGTAACTTTCAAATTTATGTTATAGTATAATAATAACGAAGTATATATCTTATACTGTAGATAAAATTGTCGTTTACTTACAATTTGCTTTTCATCTTTGTTGCAGTGCAATCAAAATTATTGTATATATCTGTAAAGCATTACGATATAGTGGAAATAGCACGTTATTGAACATCCTATCGAAAGTAACAGTAATTGAATATAAATTTCAATAACTTAAAATCTTTAAAAAAAACTTTCATAATGGGAGGTAATTAAAATTTATATAGCAATGCTACTTCAAAATGACCCTTTCTCTGGATGACACAACAATATACAAAATAGTACAAAATCTAGTACTATAAGAAATAGAACACTCAAATTTATTCCTTCGTTTATTTGGGTACTACAAAATGGTATAAAGTTGTGAGCTAATTGAAATGTACTTTCTTTGATTTTCTTCTGATTAGTATGATAATAAAATAGATCACCCAAATTTATTCCTTCATTTATCTGAGTTGTACAAAATGGTACAGAAATATTGAGCTAGTTAAAATGGATCTTCTTCGCTTTTTTAGTGTTGGTAGATAACTAAATGGTCCACCCTAATTTTTCCCTTCGTTTATCTAATTAGTGCAAAATGTTATTTTTTTCCTTTTTTTGCTTGCTACAAAACTGAATAGGTCACGTAATTACATCCCTTCGTTTACCTGGTCTTAATGGTTATAATGGTCATGAAAGGGAACATTATTAAAGGGAACAAGTTATAAAAATGTTTGAAACTAAGAAACTTTTTATAGGTTATGACATTGAGAACGGAAATCATATGCCATAACTCTCCTTCAAGTGACTAACTAAGGAAAGAATATATCTATATGAATTATTGTAACTAAGTAAGGAAAGAATATATCTATATGAAATCTCGTTAGATGTTTATTCTTAGCAATACTCTGAATTTTGTTGTTGTGAAAGACGTTCAAGATAGCACATATTATGTATTCAAATTAAATTGAACTTAATGCACATTGAATTTTCCTCAATGATCCAAGATTTAAAGAAGAACCAATAGTTTCAACTGAGTAACAAATAAGAGAATTTTACAGTCAATATAACTTTCATATAACTATTGTGTAAAGTGTGGGTACTTTTGTGGTTATAAAAATTATAACTGGATCAATACACTTTTATACTACTTTTATCTACTTTTATACTTTGAATTATCACCTTATCGACATGTCGGAATATAGAAGTTTTAATTTCCTCTTCATTGCTGTTTGTATTTTACATTTCTAGGTATTACACTCGTTATAAGACAAACAAAATAATATTTTTACTTAATTATATTTGAATTTTGGAGGAAATATTTCGTTTTTTTTTTGAATGTTTTCAGCGTTTTGTTAGTGTTTTATTTATTCAATTATGTTGTACAAAAAAGTATTTCTTCGATACTTTAATCATATAACAAGAAGAAATCTTCATTACAACCACGATATTGCTTTTAAATCTAATTTTAAAACTTCTTTTAATTTCTGCATTACTTTAATAAGTGGCTGATATATTAAGGATTGTATAAAGAATATTTATATTTCCATTTTTATATCAACATGTTTTCGTTTGTACATAGTAACGACATGTTAAGTAAATGCAACTTTGTGGCACAGTTCTCCTTATTCTCAGGTAATTTCCTACTTTCTCCATGGTTTAGTCGATCAAGTTGCAGACAGATAATGTTACTTGCAAATGTGTTTGTTAGTATATTAAGATCGCTTTTCACACATTTACTGATTTTGCCTCTATAATTCGGTAAGTTAAAGAGGAATGTTCTTAAACTTGGTGTCATAATGCAGGACTGTGTTTCCGCCAGCAATATGCTTAAGGTTTGTAGATAACGGTCGAAGTATAAATTTGCATTTCCATTTTATTGTAAAATAAACTGAGCAACTTAGCATTCTTCACGCCAATAGGTTGCTACAGAGTAAAGTATGGGGAAATGTGAGCGACAAAAACTGGAGAAACCTAATGTATTGGAACATATTGTGAAGTTTAAAATTCGGGGGTTTTCACAGGATATTCTAGCTTATATTTAGGTTGGTAACTGAAACTTGCAGAAACCTACAAGAACAGTTACAAACTTCAATGATTGGTACTAGTACTTAGAAAACAGGTCAAAAGGTGGGTTTAACACGACCGTTCATAGTGAGATAGTGAATTTGGTCCTTGATTAAAATCCGGTCGCTATTGACTCAAAATGTTTGCTTTGATCTAATACTAACTAAAAAATTATGAGTTTCTACTGCCAACCTGCAACGAAATATCGTGTCATATATATACAAAACAAAACTTTTTTTTTTTAATTTTGGAGAGGGTTGAAATAGTTCGAAAGTTTCACGGATTATAGGTAATACGTAGTTCTAAGTGTGTGGTCTTTCATCTAAAACTTCGTAGATGGCTTACAGTTCACCAACACAAAAAGTTCACCAAGTTATGTGAAGAATTCCTCTTTTTATCGTCTGGTTGCTTGTCTGATGATAGTGTCAACTGTGATGAGGCTTATAAAGGAAACAATTAAAGACAAAAAATAGCTATTTACAGCTTCATAGGAGGGACATGTTGAAAACAAAATGTAAACCAAAAGTAGTGAAGTTTTAGTCAATAAATCCTCAACTGCTTTTCTAAACAGAACATTGTTTTTGAGACAATCCAAAGAAATTAAAATTATACCTATCATATGAGCTGCATCTAGACCGCCATCTCTTTTTGATGACGTGTCACTCCTCAAACTCATAAAATCCTCCTTGATGAAGATATTCCCAGGTATGTATCAAGAATATATTGATATAAGTCATGCAACATTTGTAGTCGTTAGAGGGTTACTGATTCATTATCAAAGGTGGTCAAGTGATTCCACCTATGGAGAATTAATTAAAAGTTATTATGACTATGTAATACCTAACTTTGGAGGAAATTCTACTATAATTTTGATGGATATCTGGAGCATTCGAACACTAAAGACGAGGAAAAAAATGTAAAATAAATTATGCATGAAATTTTACGTAAAATAAAATTTGAGGATAACACAAAATATTTAACAGCTGAAGAAAACTTTATAGAGAGAATAAGGAAAACAAAAGTGTTATAGCCACTAGCAACAGAATTGGACATAGCGGTATGTCAAATTACATGGCAGAACAAGATGCAATAAAATATGCCACAGAGAAACTAAATCAGTGTTCATAGGTCGTTGTAGTAAGTTCCGATATGGATTTATTGATGCTTTTAGTGGCCCTTACTCTGAGAAAGAAGAAAAATAATATGCATTTTGTAAACAAATAGCCAGTAAAGATCGATCATCCAGATGTTGCTAGAACAAAACAAAGAAATTAGAAGGAGTCTTATTTAACCAATACAGTGACTGGCTGTAACACTACGTCTAGCTTTTATGGTTTATGAAAGGTAAAGACAGTAGAATGTTGAGATCCTCGTCCCCTCTAAGAAGCAGGATTTCATGTTTACCGAGGAGAATATGTCGAAAGAAGAATTGCTAAGAAGTGAACAACATATTGTATGGACTGAACAGATACTCAAACTTCAATGAAGCCCGATACTTCAAATTCACTATGCTCGCAACAAAGTCAAATTTGAGACCGAATTTCGATTTGGCTAAACTCGAGTACAGAGACTTTGATTTGCAAGTACAGAGACAGTCGGGAGACAATTTGTCAGACCAGTTACCTCTTCAAAGCCTGTTGCACCAGACGTTTGTTGTGTTTACTGACGTGTTCTTCCAAACCTCTTTGTGGGGATTATTGTAAGTGTTGTCAGAGATGAATTGTTCAGCTATGTATCACCATTGTAATAGTCCTTCGTGTTACAACGCAGAAAGCATGGATGAAGATCAACATGAAACTTTTTATGAATAATAGCATACTTATATTGCAAATAACCTTAAATATATTCTATATACAGACAAATTGTTTTATATGATTTATTGATAGGGTTATGTTTAAACAAAAGTCAGGAAATGAATAATGAATATAACGTATATAAGGAACAGAAAAATTGTAACATTAGCTGCAGTGGGTAGGACGTCCGTGATTCTGTGAATGGCAATGATTATTTTACATTAGGTAATATTGTCAATTAATTTACAGCTGCCGGTTGGGACGATAGGTGTCAATTCATTCACAGATGCAAGTTTTTAGTCTATGACACAGCGGATCCATGGATGGTAAATAATGTAACAACCATGTGTTATATGGGTTAGGGCTGACAAAAGACTGACAAAAAACCCGCATGAAGAAAGACTGACAAAAAAGGTACGAGAAATTAAAAAACGCCAGTAGTGTATTCCACAAAATCTGAATATGTTTATTTACGATCATAATTCGTCAAGAGCAATAATGAGCGTGGCTTGAGACAGAAAACCAGGGAAAGAATTAAAAGGGTCCATGTTTCGATATTGCCAAGAAGTCCACGCGATCTTAAGCTACGATATATGAATTAGACGAGGAGAACGACGGCGTGCCAACACTTCGAAGTTTGTAATAACTGAGCGCACATTTCGCTCTCTGAAGTTGCAATTTTAAATGTCCCCACACCTCTAAGTATATTATCATATATACCATTTTAAAGATAAAAAGCCCTCTACAACTTAATTTGGAGCGTTTTTACAAGTTCTGGATTACAAAAAAGTTAAAATATAAAAAACGGAAAAAGGACAAAATATAAACTTTTACATTTTTCTACTAACATCTGTTAAAGTATTAGACCTAGTAAAAATTGCTACGAATGATAGGAAGGAAACTGTAAAAAAGATTTGAAGATCGGATTAATAATAACGGAGATATGAACGATAATCGAAAACCTTGACAATCGGATATTAAAGGGAAAGTGGTGGGAAAAGTACAAGGGGGAGGGTGAGGAAGTTTTGGGAAATACATTTCTGGTTGGGTCCTTGCAAATGACAAAATTTCAGACTGTCTCGAATTTTTCCTGTCAAAATCCATTTTTTTTCTGGGATAATAATCAATGTGCTCAACCTTTCTGGAATTGGGCATACATGATTGTAAATGAAGAAACGAAACGGTAACAAAATAGCGGAAGAACTGTGTGAAAAACAAGTTTGATGCACCTTTTTTTTATTTTGGATAATGTTGCTATTACTTTAACCCACCCTCAAATTTATGCTTTACTTAAGAGTCTTACAAATTTGTTGACAAGAAAATCAGGAACCTTCTCCCAATTTTTTACGGTCAATTGAAATTTTCAACACTCAAAGCAAAGAAAATGCACATCGATGTTTCTCAAAAACGCACATTTACTTTACGTACCCTCTATAGCCCTTAAACTTTCAAAATATTCCAACGTCCTTCACCAAAATTAAGGTGTTAAATTTTGAGCTCGTGTAATACGATCATTTGGTAAGAGATGGGGTAGGGTATATTTTTAATGTAGTATTAGGTCTCAAGTTTGGTTTATAATAACCCAATTTGTTTCAAGGGCCGATTTCACTTTCCGACAAGGAAAGACAATTGATGTCAATCATCTGGGGATTAGAAGAAGAACAGTCATCTCTCTCAAATGGATTTCAAAGTTCATCCAATAGTAATTCATTCTACAATGCACAGGCTGTTGAACTAAGAAGAATTTGAAATCTGTGATATGCGTACAGTTGTGTAGTAGCATAGATAATTTAAATATACAATTATATGTCGTAATAGGTTATATGATAATTCGATAGAGATATCCCAAAGAAAACTTTTTAGAGTGGGGATTGAGGTAAAATTGTTTTCATATGGCCATCTTACTGATACTGTAGAAAAATAGTACATTCTTCAGAGCATGCTTCATTTGTACCCCTAGTGACCAATTCCTGAGATTCTGTCCCAGTGAGATGTTATTTTCACTCAAAGATCATTCGAAACGAAAACAGCGTGAAATATTCTAAGTCTGTCACTTCTTCCGTACCATACGGTTAACTTAAATTGATATTGGTTTAAAGGTACTCTGGAAAATAATTCATTAACTCTCATGGTGCATTGCTTGCATAAAATTAAAAAATCATATTAATATACATATTGGCATACTTTATGTAGCTCAGAAAAGGAGGAAAAGTTCCATTTACACACCTCATTATATCATAGATAACGAATATTTTTGAACGAGTATTGATCGAGATACATGATAACTCGTTCACAATACAAATCACTAGACAATATTTTTTTTTTTTTTAAATATTTTTTATTTCCTTAATGAAAGTAATAATTTTCTAGATAACTTTCCCATGAATCTGAATTTTAATCCCGTTCCTGTGTATCAAATCTGTTTACTGAGGAAGTTCAAAAAAATAAGTTCGAATTAATAACAATAGAAAATATGTATTGTTAAAATTTTTGGAAAATGCAAAACGGGCAGAATTAAATATTCATAATCATATAAAAATAAAATAAGGTCTTATTACTATTTGATGTAAGTTTTCATCTTCATTGTAGAGTATCGGCATTACGGTACAACTGAAAACAGAAAAATGATAAAAGTTCTGAAGAGAAATATTAGTTTAATATATAGAAACTTATTAAACTCTGAAATCACCTATGTGAAACAGCACATTATATCTACTGTTTCCTATCCAGTCTATTACCATAAAAAATATTGTTTATTAATGTAAGGTCGCGTTTCTCTTGATGATGACGTTTGTGTTTTAGGCTTCGATATGTGGGAAAGCGAGTAATGTTCCAGTAGTAATGTTTATTTCTAACCCCCTTTGTATTGTTGCTCAAAAATGGTGAATTGCTCAAAGACTGCTCTTACATTAACACACAAAGAGACAAAGTGGCTGTGAAAGGAATTTAACTTTAGTCGACATGTTATAAATCTTACGTTCTTTTTTTTATACTGGTATTAACACAACTTGTTCGCAGTTTTAATGTTAGTGATTACCAAGAAAATTTGCTATAAAAATATGAAAAAAAGAAATGCCCTCTTTAAACTTTAACTAATTTACTTTCAAATTTTGGTCGTTAATGGATATAAGTATATGACATCCACCTAAGAATACCACTTTCAAATTGACATCACACATTTATTTTCAGTTACTACTTAAATACTCTGTTCATGGATCTTCGGGATATAATTCACTTTTCAAACTTCATCAGTCCTATATCAGTCAGGAGTAGTAGCAAGTAAAATAGTGAAGATCCGTAAATATTTCTCGTTGCATTTTTCACTTGCTCTTAGAAAGGGTTGACAGGGACTCGTTCTTAAGAGATAGTGCCCTACCCTTTGCGTACTCTCCGACTTACTGTGAATAAAACAGACCGATTACTTTGAGATCCCTATAAATGCTCCACACGTGATTCACATACTGCATCATTTTCAATAGAATCTTCAGATTGTCATACAATTTCTACGTGACAAAAGGTATTCTACTATGCATGACGTTAGGATTTTTGTAGAATTTCAATGACGTGAAGAATGAAAATGAGTAGGTGAAAATTCATATTCTGCTAAAGAATATATTTCAAACTGAATATACAGACGTTGGAGAGTAACCCCAATTGATAACCGTTGTAAGAAGCTCGCAATTACCTTGCTAGTCCATCTGCCCCTGTACACTATATTAAATCACACGGGCTGTTGAAAACAAGTTAAATTAACTTTCTCTCGCTCACACTAATAGAAAGACTGAAAAGGAAGCTCTGATTCATTATGACAAGCTAAATTATCTCACTAGATTGTTCCGGTTTCTATGTATTACAAAATATACTTCATAGGACAAACTATAATTTGCGTCATCAGTAAGCTTATCATTATCTTCAATATCACTTTCCAAGACACTGTCTCACATTGTTGATTCTGGTAGCGGTTCTGATAATGGCAATTCATCACCATGCAGAATTGTTCTTACAGCGGATGGTATGTTCGAGTAGTCCACAGTTTCATCGTTTGGTTATTATTCACAAAGCTTATCACGCAGTTCAAGGCACGCCATGGGCACACCAAAGGGCATTGATTTGTGGGTTTCACATAAACGTTTTCTTAGATTTGGGGTACACGAATTGGAACACATATTGAACTTCAAGATTTGCACTGATTTACTTGATAAATAAACGCAATTCATAAGCTATCTATAAGCCATCTATGAGTTGTAACTGTGTACTATTTTGGGTTACAGTAACTTCGACATGCATAAAAAGTCAGTTTTATTGACTCGAGCTTTTCTCACGCATATTTTATGTTGACAAGATGTTTAGCATGGAATAAAAGGTCACAGTATTCTAAGTTGTTAGGCATTGAAGTTCAATAGGTATAATGTTTCAACATTCCCAAATACTTAAGGCACACTGATACATGTAAGAGAAGTCTGCATGCACAAGGTTGTAGAGAAATAGATGCCAGTCCTTCGTGGTTATTAATTTTGCAGTAATTTTTTCATAATGTTGGCACTTTATTTAGTTGTTATATTAAGAAATAGAAACTAGTTATTTTTGGTCAATCATAGGTAGAGATGCAAGGGCTCGGAAAAAACCGGCTTTTTTGAAAAAAAAACTCGGTATTGTCTGCTTCGTTTTTTGCTTGGGAAATTTTGGGATTTTTTGAAAATTCTGCTTTAAATTGATAAACCAGATTTTGTTTCGCTTCTCTACAACACAAAAAGTCATTTAATTAGTGGTTGATGCCGATAATAATATAAAACCTCGAAAATAAACCATGAATTTCGAAAAGATATTTCAAACAGTTTTACTTCTCAACATATTTACATTATGAATTCCAAAGAAATAACCAATGTATGAAATAAGATTTTTTTAACCTCCTACATACAAAAGTAAGCAGGGTTGGCAAGAGCCACGGTTGTTTTTGAAAATGCCAAAAACCCTTTTTTGGGGGGAGTTTAAACTAAGCTTTTTTGGTTTAAACCAGTTTTTTTGGGTTTAGATATTTTGCTTTATGTATTTATATTACATATTGACAGAAATAAGTTTGTTTCGCCTTGGTGTTACTATGCAACAACGGGGTTATGCTGGAAGAGGTCACATAAGCTTAAAGAAGTCCGGTCAGTAAATTTTTTAAATTGAGAAACTCCCGCCCTAGCCATCGGGAAAATCCCGTCATTACTCTAAATGTAAAAGAATAACGGAAAAAATCCTGTTATTGCTTCGCATGTAAAATTTAAAGGTCAACGTATTATAATCAGTACGCTAAAACTGAGGTACATATCATTGAAAGTACAATCCAAGCTAATGTTGGAAGCTACGTAGGCAATCGATAAATTTTGTCAATTTATATCAGTATATTTAAGCAACCTTGGCTTCTTTATAAAACAACAGGCATTCAGGCATGCAGAAATATACAATTTAGTTTCGTTTCCTATGTTCAGGCTTAACATCCTTACGTAATACCGAGGTTATCAAGGAGAAGACTTTCGCTTAAAGTGACATCCGAACCGCTAATTTGTTTACGCATGAAAGAAGGGTTGTGGTTCGACCGAGAATTGAACATGGGACACCTTGATTAAAAGGTGAAAAGGAAATAAAACTAATGTAGATGATTTGATGTACGGAAACGTCACGATGAAGTTCACACGATTCGCATTTTTCGTACCTTTTATTTTTTTCAGTTAAAACCAGTTGTTTATTTTTAAAAAAAGAAGAAAAACAGCTGGTGTAAACCAGCCAACAGGGAAATTCTATGTAGTATTTTTACTTCAAAAGATTTCATACCCTCTTTTTGGAACAAAATAAATTTAAAATAAAACATAAGAAAAATACTTAGATTTATATGATACACTTAAAGGCTGCACACCTAGAGCTGTTGATTTTGTATATTCTTGAAATTCTACAGTTTTATATAAGCACCATCACAGTTTATTCAGTCCTCAAGTTTTCTGTATTTTTAACAAGAGGGATTGAACATGAAGGGTGTGAGATAAGAACATGGTAACCCATAATTTTACTATTTTAAGAAATTAGAAATTTTCTGCTGCACAATCCATTTTGAAAGTCGGAAAGCTCATTTTTCACATAAGTCTATACATGAGGGATTAAACGGAGCGGTATGCGTTGCTGCCTATCTGATGCTGCGTAACTCAGCAATTGAAAATTTGTTAGTTACCATGTTCTTGGCTCACACCCTTCATATCATTATGGAACTTTCCCCACCCCACCAACACACACAAAAAAGGACTACGGAATATATTTAAGTTAAGATAAATATAACTGCACAACAAACATGATTGACTGGAGCTTTTGCGCTTCTATCGAGAAGTCCGGAATTCAACTCAGCATTAGACCATTCTGACAAAACTTTTCTTCATTCCATCTATGAAGTAGAAATAGTGCGTGTACTGTGAGTTGGCTGACTTCATTTCTTATTGTTTTTAAATCGTTATTATTACTAATTACCAGCAGTGACGGTTTTGCGAGGGTTAGGGGTGGGCGGTCTTTCGAACTGAAGCCTGTTACCCCAAATTACGGAATGTCTAAAACAAACGAAATATCTATTAGTTATACCATTACTCATAAACTTTAAGCTGCTGTCAAATAAAAATTACGAATGCTTAGAAAAACTAAACATTAGTAAGAAAAAACCCTCCTAAAATACTTTTCTAAATCCGCCACTGATTCTCAGTATAAAATAATCTTCAAGGTTGTATCCGGAAGATTATCGCTAAATATATAAACGAAACGAAATACAGTATTAGTTATGCCCGTACTCATAAACTTCAAGCGCCTCCCAAATAAAATTAGGACATTTTAGAATATGAAACAATCAGAGAAACCCGTCCCAAAGTACGTTTCTAAATCCGCTACTGATTATTTGTATAAATTAGTATTCAAGGTTGTATCCGGAAAATTATTGCTAAATCACTTCAAGCTACAGTATAACAGAAATGTGGAAGTACGGTTAGACGGATATATTGAAAAACGTACGCTTTGACGGATATATAGAAAAACCTAAGTTTAACTTCTGCGTTAGAAGCTAGAGTACTAAGCTCTTAGAAATGAAACAGACGACAAACTGAAAAGATATCGAGAAGAAGAAATATCGATAACTCAAAAGTTAAAATAAAGTTAAATAGCCTCTAAAATTGCCCTCAAATACTACATTCTTCATGTTATCTTTAATTCGTAAAACATGTGCTCCATCCATCTTGATGGTAAATTTTAGAGCGAAATATGGCATTTAGGTCATGGAATTCTTATCTAAGTATAGAATATACTATAAGAAAGCTATTTAGATAGAAAAATCATGAAAATGAAAAAAGCCAAAATTTCCAAAATTCTCGTTTTTTCCCCAAAAAGCCGGCTTTTTATGTGAAAAAAAAACATCGATTCAAAAAAGCCGGCTTTTTTGCATCTCTAATCATAGGCAATTGTATATGTGCAGCGAAGAATAGTGCCACAGTGGCCTCTACTTCGATCTCCAACCAAGCAAGTTTCTTCTGAACAATATCGAGTACTGTTAGTTTTCTCGGATACTCGTTTTCACCCACTCCCTCATTCAGTATTTCCATTCACCACTATTCACTTGTATTACTCATCGTCTTCCTTAGTCTAAATGACACAATCCTGGGACGTTAAAATTTCATTTTATGTCATTTTAAATCTGGAAAAAGAATTTCAAATTTGCATAACTTTCAGGATATATCATTACATCAACTGCAGCTCCGATGAAGAAACAATCGGACACGCTGGTTGTTTTATAGTGAGCAATCCGATCATGCTCTTTTGGCTCTCTGTGTATTTACACTAGGATTCTGAATTTATTTTAGGCAAGACGTCTTCCCAGTGGAAATTATCAAACTCGCTCAGTAATTTTTTGATATAATCAGAAATATGTTTATATCTTTTCTACAGGAAGATAGGGTACTTTCTTGCTTATGCCGTGCTAGCTGGAAAATGTACAAGAAAGGTACAACTCAGCTAGTTAAAACTGTTGCCTCAGTCAGTTATATACTATATTTACTTTTCTAATTTACTTATTGGAGAAAATTGTCTAGTTTATTGAATTAACAAACAAACAAAATTGATGAAATGCCTGAAACATTTTCTTGAATTTTAACGACCTTTACTCTGTGAGTGTATTGACCTTTGAGATTCCAAGGCTTAGCGTAAATCTTCTGATAAATGTAGTTTCGTTGTGAGGTTTAAATTTACTTGTGGCAATCACTTTCTTATATAATACCCTCACTACATGCTTTAGAATATTTATCGCTTTATCGTTTAATTTTAATTTTGATCGTTATATGAAACACAGATTTACTATCACCAAAAGTTTTAAACGTTTCCTTTTCTGAATTAGGGTCCTTAAATTGTTTCCGTGCTGTAGGATGATCTTGCGTTAGTTTATTAATAATGCACCTCATAAGATTGTATAGCATATCAACAAAGTAAGTGCCTGATTTCCTAAAGGAAGATTTGATAGTTCAGAATATTATTAAAATACCTGAGAACGGACACGTAGAAATACGCTAGTGCGACGGAGACAGGTGGAATCAATTTCGCGGTAAAATGGATATGCAAATAAGGTCCAGACAAATATAAGACCGAAATAGGATTTTATCAACATTAATTAGTTGATTGTATTAGGAGCCCATCGTCACTAGCATCAAATATATTAACGGATGCAGTAAGTGAAAATTTGAAAATAATAATATGCAGATAACTTACGAACTACACAGATCAAGGGCAGTTTGCTGCATTTTCTTTATTCAGTACATCCATTCTTAATCTTATTTGGATTGGAATCGAAGAACTTGTCACCTTAAAGTAATACGTCAAGTAGTTTAAAGCAGTCACTATACAATTCATTACTGTACTATGCTATCAAACCATCTGAAAATTATTGGGGAAGAAATTTGTAAATTTTCAGTTAATAAGTGAAATACAACTGAATACATTTATATCTGCGGACAGTAACACGGGAATATGGCCCTGAGAAACCTTAAATTCTGTAGAATTAAACACAGTAATATTTCCACAAATTTATGATCAAACACAATGGTCAGCCACTACAGTGTCCACCTTTAATACTGTAATGACAAGCTTTTAATAGTTTGTTATATCCTTTTACAATTCCTTTGTAGAAACAATTCCTGTCCACAAATTTCATACAAGTGTTGACGAATACTTAAGCACAAAACTTATTACGGTTCAATGATGCAAAATCTCGTGGACAGTGGGAGGATACATGCTGGCTGCTTAGCAGAACAAAAGATTTCACTCAATAGTAATTACACAGAAGAGTGCTAGCGGAAAATTTTTGAATGCCTATCTCTTTTATAATAATGTATAAAAATGCCCTAACATAACAACTCTGCAACACTTACGGACTTAATTTATGAATTCATGCTATATCAGATAATAGCCACTTTGAGTTTAATTTTTGAACCATGCCAGTTTCTGAAGGCGTATTTCTGTTGCTCAGGAAACGCATGGAAACAATATAGTTTCACTTTTATGGAAAACACAATAGATCCTCCTGTTATAAAATAGCTCTATCATGTTAAAATTCTTTTTAAATTTTCCTAGCCAAGTCTCGTATTTTTAACGTCTTGTGGCATTTATTTTATTATTTGAATCTTTTGCAATAACGTTTCAATTTATCATGCATTTCACTAACGCAATCTCGACACCCCACAACGTAAAAGCTGGTATATTACAATGATAAGTTGTCAGGGTCCATGTATCTAGCACAACACCAAAATTGGCATCGTGGAATGAACTTGCCGATATTAGTTCTCACCTTATATGTTTTGTACTCATTTATAATTGACGTTCTTAGTATAAAACCTTCCATTTTCTTTGAAAACAAGGTATATAAAGTCGTGTTAATGTTAATCCTGAGAAATGCTTAGGGTAGCAGGTAATCAATTTGAAGAGAACTTCAACTACTTTTGTTTTAGTGTATTTTGTTCTATTTGAGACATTGAACAACAAAATGTGGCAACCTGCTCTAAAATGATAAAGGTTATGGGGGAATATGAAAAAATAAGTCATAATATTGAAATTGTTTTGCTAGTAATTAAGCATGTAAACTGCGTTGTTTTGCTAGTAGTTAAGCATGTAAACATCTTAATACACATTCGAACTATATACTTATAGTAGTTTTGTTCTTTTTAGGGACATTTGTACTCAAGGAACTGAGGATGTTACGGAAACAAATAGTCCGTATAACTATTGCGATTTTATGTTATATTGTATCATCTGTATTGGCCACTTTAGAACCTTTCCGTAACTTGACTCTCTACACCAAACTACATCAGAATACCAAAGGGCTATGGACCATCCATCAGGAGGCAAATTTTCAAGGCAGAACGCATCATGATTGGGATATTACAACAGAAGAAATAGGAACGGATTATAATGGGAATAAAATAATACAATTTCGTGCATCATTAAAAGGTAAGAGTTATGATTACGTTATTCAATATACAATTCAAATCTTGGTCACTTCTCTTCGTACATGCTGGTGTGAATGCCACGTGTATTTTACTATAACTGCTTTAATTTTTGATCAGCTGTCCAATTATAAGTAGTAATCTGGTTGAAAGAATAGGTTTTACACAATCAAGAACACGATTTGAAGTCTATTAGGAGTTGTAATCAAGATGCAGCTTAAGCGTAAGTTGCAATTCGCCTTTATATATTTAAAATCTTAGAGTAAACTGTTGACAACGTTTGAAAGGCCAACCTACTTCAGAAGCAAATAAAGATATGAGGAAACATATCATAATAATACCTTTGCTTAAGAGATAGACGTTATCAAAAGCGTGGAAAAGTGAGAATTCACTAAGGTAGCATTATATTAATTTGTGCAAGTAATAATAATAATAATAATAAAACATAGTGCCGATCCGAAAATCTTTAACATTTCACTTCCCAGTCTTGCGTTCCATCTAGTTGTCTGTAACTCCATATGCCGATTAATTTCAAAATTATATCATTATTTTAAGATATTTTTCTTGTTCTGAATAAGAAGCAGTAAAATTGTGTTGCATCATGGAAAGTGTTGAAATTTTTATTTTAAGTGTATGTTAAGTTGAACATAGTTCAAGTTCAAATCCATCCACAATAATTTTATTTCATTAGAAAAGTTTAGAATTAACTACAAGGAAAATACAATTTACAAAGAAGTGGCAAATTACGCCAATCATGAACAAACCGGACATAAAGAAACTTTACTCCCATCAGTAGACTCTATGTTATTAATATAATTTTGTAACATTTATTTACTTTCATGCCTTTAGAGGCTCATTTATATTACCACATTCGAGTCTTAAATTTTGAATATGATAGGGCAGATGCCCAACTCTTATTGCTGGAGGAACAATGTAAGATACCTTCAATAGCTCAGCCTTAGAGCTCATTTCGGCGTATCTTGAGCCTGGCGCATTCATACTTAGGAGCACGCGAGTTTCGGGATAGCAAAAAGAAAGTGACTGCGAATTCTCGAAATTCTCCCGTGTTCTTTAATTTTATTAACAACATTATTTGATTCGTTTTACAATCAGCATTTCCTTCAATCAGCAAAACACGGCATTGCATTTCAAAGTAAATGTGAAAGAACTTAATATAAAAATAAGAACAGAGAACATATTACAAAACAATAATATCATTTTAAAATATATCGGAAGTGAACCTCTCTAATTTCTAATCGGACCCGGAATTTATAACCATATATATATATATATATATATATATATATATATATATATATATATATAATATTCTGATACATTTATAGAATATGTTGTTGGTACATTTCATTTTTACTAAAGTTAGAAATTTAAAAAAGCTCTGTGAATATAACCTCTTGGAAGCCCAGCTAAACCTCCATACTAGAAGTTAAAGTGTGGTACATTTGGAAGAAGTATAGAATTCTTAGTTTTTGTTACAAAAGTTACCCAAAATTCTTATTGAAATGAGATTAATTTGAAAGAAAGTTATGTATGTGGTGTAACGAATTCCAACTGAACTATAGTAGTAGTTTGTATGTTATTCTATCGTTAGTAAATTAATTAAATTGGAATAGAATATTGAATATTTGTACTTCAAAATATTGGAGGGAAGAGTCCCCCTAGCCCCACTCCGCTAGAGACGCCCGTGATCAGCACAGTATCATACTTATGGTAATAATACATTGTACTGGCAAAGAAAGCAATGAAAATGTATTCAGCAATTAATTTACGCTTCTGAAGGCGGTATACACTTTTGTGCTAAAACGGCATCAGACAGTGACTGATATCCTTTCAACACCACAGCTTCGCTTTTTCCCGCCATGCTTTTGATCATCTCCATCCATCAGTTTTATGCTTCTTTAACGCCACAATGGTCGATGATTATGAATTCGCACAAAATTCAATTTCGGTAAAACCTTGACTGATGCCCTTTCATAATAAAGCGATTTATATATATATATATATATATATATATATATATATATATATATATATATATATATATATACTCAACGATAATTTTCGTTAGAAAACATTCGATTTTTGGCGTAGTATGTCGCACTTTTCTTTGAGGCTTCCCGACTATTTCCTATGCAGTGAGTTAACATCAGTGAGAAATAAGTTAGTGGGTTTACTCTCGTAGCCTCCCGGCATTTCTTTTAGAGGTCAACGATAAATTTTCTCCAATTCATTTGTTTTCGATAAAATATGATGCACATTTTCTTTGACTCTTTTTCCGTCATCCTTATGGCTTGAGATTAAAATCACTCAAGAACGAGCGGTGAATTTAACCCTTTCATGTAGTATGGATTACCCTCTTCCCCTCTATTTAAAAAGATTTTTCTCGGTAATTTCCGTTACAACTGTTCGATTGTAGTGTAAAATGTCATATTTTCTTTTAGGCTTCACAATCATTTCCACTATTTCGATTTAAACTCAGTGAACGTATCTGCCTCTCACCAGGTTAGTACCTAAATTACCAGCTGATATACCCATACTTCGGATAGATCAGATAAAATATCTATGTAAACAAACGGAACAACGAAAGAAAAATATCGATCATTTTCTGCTGCTTTTACATATCCCGGTAAACACCTCCTAACACCCTTTGGTTCGAATTTTGAAAAAGCTGTATTTGGAAGCAAATGCCAGTTCGGGTATCACCATTCATCTCATCGACCGCGAAAACTATGGATTTGACATTAATATCGGTCATTTTGGATCATTTTTACATCTCTCGGTAAATCTCCCTCTGCACGTGACTCCCGGCGCGCATATAATGATAGCTGAATTCGAAAGTCATTGCTAATGGAAGTATCATCATTGAACTCAGCGACCGCGAAAACAATGCATTTCTTAAGAATATCGATCATTTTGGAATATATTTTCGTGTCTCGGTATCCCACAGTGACCCCGGCCCAGAGCCGAATGAGCTGAATTTGAAGCCTAACGATATGTGTTTCACCATTGATCTCAGAGGCCGCGAAAATTATGAATTTGACACTGTCTTTTCTACTATTTTTACATGTCTCAGTAAACTCCTTCCCACTTGAAACCCCAGGCAGCAAACAAACACGAAAACAAACGAAAACAAAATCTTTATAAATATATATATATAATATATATATATATATATATATATATATATATATATATATATATATATATATATATATATATATATATATATATATATATATATTATGTGTTCTGTGGTAACCCTCGCGTGAGGGGAGAAATGTCCCTCCAATCATTTTGTTATTGGGCCAAAACAAAATGTTCATCAATACAAAAGTAGTAGAAAGTGAGGCTTCTGCGCCACTGACCATCTACCCACTTTTGTCCCGGATGAAGCAGAATATGAATTTTACCATAGGAGATTACGTAACATACCAGGGATGTATTCGTTTTCAACCCCTATTTGAACATAGCAGATAATACATAAGACTACGTTACATAGCAGGGATGTAATCGTCCTACCCGCTATTTTAACATAGGACTATCAACACCGTGAACCATCCCGCCATAATCTTTTACGTCCTCCAGTTTAGGGTGTGTACTCGTTTCCTTTTATGAGCAGTTTTAATGTGGGTGTATTCATTCTCTTTTATCAGTATATGTTAGGAGGTGTACTCGTTTTCTTTTAAGAGCACATTTTCCAACCTTTATTTTAACATTGCAGAAATTACATAAGACTAAGAACACAGCAGGTGTGTATTCATTCCCTTATATCAGCATTTTTACAACCCCTATTTTAACTATAAACATAGCAGACAATGAATACCTAACTAACATAGGAAAGGGGGTGTACATAAGACTACGAACACACAATTATTTAACATAGTAGGGCAGTATTCGTTCAACCCCATATTTTAACATAGCAAAAATTTATGAACACTTTCTCCACCCCTATTTTAACGTAACACTGATTTTGTCCCCAACCCCTAATTTAACATAACAGAAATGACACAAGCATGTCCCCAAACTACTGACCATCGTGAACAAAGGTCAAACTCGTAAACGAAACAACATATCTATGTGCTGTTTCCACAATTAGTAATTGGTCGTCAACTACTACAAGTTTCGAAAATACTGACTACCGAGGTCAAAGGTCAAAATACTTAAAACCTAATAACTTGGAAACGGAGAAACATATTGAGGTGGTGTTTCCACATTTAGTAATTGGTCATCAACTTCAAGAAGTTCCAAAAATAATGACATTCGAGGTAAAAGGTCAAAATGCTTAAAACCTAATAACTCGAAAACGAAGCCACGTATTGAGGTAGTGTTTCCACATTTAGTAATTGGTCATCAACAGCTACATGACCCAAAAGTGTTGACCATCGAGGTCAAAGTTCAAATATTTAAGATCGAATAACTCGTAAACGAAGCCACATATTGAGATGACGTTTCCTCATTTAGTAACAGATGATCATCTACATTTACAAAAATATTGAATATTGAGGTCAAAAGGCCAAATAACTCGTAACAGAGGAACGGATAAATTTGTGCGATCTATTCAATTTTGTACCATGCAGAAAAAAGTGAAGAAGGAAAAAATTTGAGTGGCTTATTTAATTTTGTATTAATGAGAAAGAAATCAAAGAAGCACAATTTTAACTAGCGCAGAATTTCTGTACCTATTTGGGCTATTCAAATAAACGCAAAATTTAATTTGGATGGAGTATTTATTCTTTTACTAACAAGAAAGGAAGCAAAGATATTCCATTTTAACTAGCTAAGAATTTTATATCACCTTTTACTTTTTAAACAAACGAAGGGATAAATTTAAGTGAACTATTCATTTTTTTATCAATGAGAAATGTCACTTTTTCTAGCTCAGAATTTCTTGTGCATGTTGTATTATTTAAACAAACGAAGGGATAAATTTGTACTAACCATAAAAAGCGAAAACGGACTCAGAGTTTATGTACAACAATTGTGCTGCTCAAATAAATGAACGAATAAATTTGGGTGTCCTTCTTTCATAAAAACGAGAAGAGCCAGTTTAACACAGCCTTTTATAAAATTTTGATATTTTTAATAAATAAAGGAACTAACCAGAAAAAGCGAAAAAGGCCTCAAAATTTATGTACTTTTGTACCACTTCAATTAACGAAAGAATAAATTTAGGTGTTCTAGGTTTTATACCCACTAGAAAAAAATGAACGTCCATTTTAAGAAGTTGGGTATTTATACTATTTTGTACTATTTAAATAAAGAAAGAATAAATATGTAGTAACTAGAAAAAGGGAAAAAGGACCATTTTAACTGACTCAGAAGTTATATACCATTTTGTACTATTTACGAAAATATAAATTTAAAATTTGTAGCAAGAAGGAGCATTTTACTTAACTCAGAATTTTGTAACATTTTATAATACTCAATTAAATGTAGTAAGTAAATTTGGATGAAGTATTTAGTTTTGTACCAAGCAGAAAAGGGAACAAATTAACATTTTGTGTAAACAAGCAAACAAAGGAAAAATTTATACTGACCAAAAAAGGCGAAGAGGGATCATTTTAACTGACTCAGCACTTTATATCTATTTTGTGCTATTCAAATAATTGAAGGAATAAATTTGAGTGGTCGATTTTTTGGACCAATCAGAAGAAAAACAAAGAAGGTCCATTTTAACAACCTCAACATTTTATACCTTTTGTGCCATTTAAAAAATGAATAAATATATTAGAGTGTCCTATTTCTTTTGTACCAACGAGACAAAGCGAAGAAGAACCATTTTTAACTGGCTTAGAATCTTATACCTTTTGTAAATTTTGAACAAACGAAGGGATAAATTTGTACCAAACAGGGAAAAGCAAAGATATATCATTTAACTAACTAATAATATTTGTGCTACACAAATAAACAAAGGAATAAATCTGTACTAACAAGAAAAAGCGAAGAAAGACCATTTTAAATAGCTCAGCATATTATACATTTTCGTACTACTCAAACAAACGAAGCAATAAATTTGAGTGGCTATTTACTTTTGTACCAACGAGAAATGACATTTTATCTCACTGAGAATTTTATAACTTTTGTATTACGCAAATAAAGGAAGCAATAAATTTATACAAACCAGAAAAAGTGAAGAAGGACCATTTTAACTTGTTGAGTATTTTATACCATATTGTACTCCTCAAATAAACGAAGGAGCTAATTTGAGCGATATATTGAATTTTGTGTCAATCAGAAGAAAAGCAAAGAAGGGTTACTTTAACTAGATGAGTATTTTTGTGGTTCACAAACCAACAAATGAATAAATATGTAGTAAGCAAAATACAAAAAGCGAAAAGGGACTCAGTCTATATGTACATTTTGTAATACTCAAATACATGAAGGAATAAATTTGGGTGTCACATTTAGTTTTGTACCTACCAGGGAAAAAGTGAAGAAGGTCCATTTTAACTAGCTCAATATTTCTGTAGTATTTTGTGATACTCAAATATACGAATGAATTTGGTACCAACGAGAAATGCCATTTCTACTAACTTAGTATTTTATTCCTTTTTGTGCTATTTAAATAAACGAAGGAATAAGTTTTTACTAACCAGAAAAAGCAAAGGAGGACCATTTTAAAATAACTCAGAAGTTTATATCTTTTATAGTACTCAAATAAACGAAGGAATAAATTTGTGTGATCTATTCAGTTTTGTAGTAAGCAGAAAAAGAAAGGAAGTACCATTTTGTACTAATCAAATAAACAAAGGAATAAATTTTGGTGTTTCATTTAGTTTTGTACCAACCACAGAAAAAGCGAAGAAGGTCTATTTTAAGTAGCTCAATATTTTTGTACCATTTTGTGCTACTCAATTAAACTAAGGAACAAATTTGGGTGGCTCATTTATTTTTGTACCAATCAGAAGAAAAGCAAAGAAATTCCATTTTAACTAGCTCAGCATTTTATACTTTTCTGGGGGTTTCAAATAAACAAAAGAATAAGTTTGAGTGGTCTATTCAGTTGTGGTGCTAAATTTTGTATATTTTTTGTCACCAGAGAAAGTTCCACTTTAAAGTAGCATTGCTAAATAAAATTTAATTGCCTCTCCCGTCACTAAGTAAGGCTCATAATTATATGGTTAATGGACGTGCGTTTAGCGAATTAAGTCTTATATTTAGTATTATATTAAGTCTTATATTTAGTTAACAAAATACTAACGCTGACACTGAAGTCCAAAGTTTTCAGTTCATTAG
Source organism: Thermobia domestica (assembly GCF_964235325.1). Classification (NCBI taxonomy): domain Eukaryota; kingdom Metazoa; phylum Arthropoda; class Insecta; order Zygentoma; family Lepismatidae; genus Thermobia; species Thermobia domestica. Next base: position 177,630,618 of record NC_137457.1, read on the forward strand.
CTACATATATGAACGTAAGATTTATCCAACCAGAGCTACCATTGGTTACAGAGGAGAGTAGCGTCGTACATTGAATTTTAACTTAATTCTGTATAGCAGGCTCTATAGCAATTAGCTTTATTAAGAGATGAAGACGTATTAAGGAAAAAAAGAAGAAACAGCATGCTTGGCCATTTTGGGTCACCGCGCTGATAGAGAAAAGGCAGAAGGGAAACCAGACGAGAAAGAGATCATATGAAAGTAAAAATCAGCTCATCAAGGAAGAGAAAGGTTTTCAAAGATCCATGTTGCCTACCATCTATAAAAAGTGCTGAATTACTCAACTCTCAAAACTATTATTCTTTCGGTTGCTGCAGATATTTAAACAACGTTACGAATGCGTTAACTAACATTTGTATTGTTACTGTAGTGAGGGTCCAAAGGTACAGTCTATTTAGCGCCAATTTGTTTTTATATAATATAGGGCACCTTACTATTGTGAAAGGCAAACGGCTATTAACATGACTTTTTTCGTGTAATTTCATTAGAAATGCAGAGCTAGTTAAAATGGAACTTCTTTGTTTTTCTTCTGATCGGTTCAAATATAAATGAGCCACCCAAATTTATTCCTTCGTTTATTAGAGTAGCACAAAATGGTTCAGAAATATTGAGCTAGTTAAAATAGACCTACTTCGCTTTTTTCTGTGGTTGGTACAAAACTAAATGAAACACCCAAATTTATTCCTTCATTTATTTGATTATTGCAAAATGGTACTTCTTTTATTTTTCTGCTTGATACAAAACTGAATAGATCACACAAATCTATTCCTTCGTTTGTTTGAGTACTACAAAAGATATAAAATTCTGAGTTATTTAAAAGTGGTCCTCCTTCAATTTTTTTGGTTAGTAAAAACTTGTCCCTTCGTTTATTTAAATAGCATAAAAAGGAATAAAATACTGAGTTAGTAGAAATGGCATTTCTCGTTGGTACCAAATTCCTTCGCTTATTTCAGTAGCACAAAATGGTACAGAAATATTGAGCTAGTTAAAACCTTGTAGGTACAAAACTAAATGTGACACCCAAATTTAATCCTTCGTGTATTTGAGTAATACAAAATGTACATATAGACTGTGTCCCTTTTCGCTTTTTGTTTTTTGCTTAGTACAAATTTATTCATTTGTTAGTTCGTGTAGCACAAAAATACTCAGTAGGTTAAAATGACCCTTCTTTGCTTTTCTTCTGATTGGTACAAAATTGAATATATCACTCAAATTAGCTCCTTCGATTATTTGAGTAGTACAATATGGTATAAAATACTCAACAAGTTAAAATGGTCCTTCTTCACTTTTTCTGGTTTGTATAAATTTATTCCTTCCTTTATTTGCGTAATACAAAAGTTATAAAATTCTAAGTTAGTTAAAATGTCATTTCTCGTTAGTACAAAAGTAAATAAACCACTCAAATTTATTGCTTCGTTTGTTTCAGTATTATGAAATGTATAACATGCTGAGATATTTAAAAAGTTCTTTCTTCGACTTTACTGGTTAGTACACATTTATTCCTTTGTTTATTTGTGTAGCACAAATATTGTTAGTTAGTTAAATGTTATATCTTTGCTTTTTCTCTTTGGTACAAATTTATCTATTCGTTTGTTCAAATTTTAAAAAAGGTATAAGATTCTAAGCCAGTAAAAATGGTTCTTCTTCGTTTTTTTCTCGTTGGTACAAAAGAAATAGGACACACTAATATATCTATTCATTTTTTAAATGGCACAAAATGTATAAAATATTGAGGTTGTTAAAATGGACCTTCTTTGTTTTTCTTCTGATTGGTCCAAAAATAAAATAGAGCACTCAAATTTATTCCTTCGATTATTAGAATAGCACAAAAAAGATGTAAAGTGCTGAGTTAGTTAAAATGATCCTTCTTCGCCTTTTCTGGTAAGTATAAATTTATTCCTTTGTTTGCTTGTTTAGCACTAAACGTTAATTCTTTCCTTTTACTGCTTGGTACAAAACTAAATACTTCATCAAATTTTTTATTAGGTTTATTTGACTATTGTAAATTGTTACAAAATGTTCTGAGCCAGTTAAAATGCTGCTTGTTGCTACAAAAGTTAAATGCCCATTCGAAAGATATCCCTTTGTAATTAGTACAAAATGGTATGGAACTTCAGAGTTAGTTAAAATGGTCCTTTTTCGCTTTTTCTAGTTACTACAAATTTATTCCTTTGTTTATTTAAATAGTACAAAATAGTATAAAATACTCAGCTAGTTAAAATGGACCTTCTTCGCTTTTTTTATGTTAGCACATAAAGGTACTTAAATTCTGAGCAAGTTAAAAGGGCATTTCTCCTTGGTACAAAATGGAAAGTATCACTTAAATTTAACCCTTCGTTTGTTTAAATAGTACAATATGATATAACATTCTCAGCTAGTTAAAATGGAACATCTTTGCTTTCTTTCTTGTTAGTAGAAAAATAAATACTCCATTCAAATTAATTTCTGCGTTATATGAATAGCCCAAATGGCGCAGAAATTCTGTGCTAGTTAAAATTGTGTTTCTTTGATTTCTTTCTCACTAACACAAAAGTAAATAAGCCACTGAAATTTATTCCTTCTTCACTTGTTTGTGCTTGGTACAAAATTGAATATATCACACAAATTTATCCTTTGCTCTGTTACGAGTTATTTTACCTTTTAATCTCAATAGTGAATATTTTCGTACATGTAGTTGATGATCTGTTACTAAATGAGAAAACGTCAACTCAATATGTGGCTTCGTTTACCTGTCTCTATTCGTTTTTAAATATTTGAACTTTGACCTCGATGGTCAAAACTTTTGCGTCATGCAGCTGTTGATAACCAAATACTAAATGATAAAACGCCAACTCAATACGTGACTTCGTTTACGAGTTATTCGATTTTAAATATTTGAACTTTGACCTCGATGGTCAACACTTTTGGGTCATGTAGCTGGTGATGACTAATTACTAAATGTGGAAACATCACCTCAATATGTGGTTACGTTTTCGGGTTATTAGGTTTTAAGTATTTTACCTTTGAGCTCGATGGTCATTATTTTTGGAACTTCTAGTAGTTGATGGCCAATTACTAAATGTGGAAAATCCACCTCAATAAGTGGCTCCATTTTCGAGTTATTAGGTTTTAAGTATTTTGAACTTTGACCTCGGTGGTTATTATTTCTGAAACTTGTAGTAGTTGACGACCAATTACTAAATGGGGAAACACCAACTCAATATCTGGCTTCGTTTCCGAGTTGTTAGGTTTTAAGTATTTTGACTTTTCAGCTCGATGGTTATTATTTTTGGAACTTGTAGCAGTTGATGGCCAATTACTAAATGTGGAAATGCCACCTTAATATGTGGCCCCGTTTCCGAGTTACTAGGTTTTAAGTATTTACCTTTCACCTTGATGGTCATTAGTTTTTAAACTTGTAGTAGTTGATGACCAATTAGTAAATGTGGAAACACCCCCTAAATACGGGGCTCCGTTTTCGAGTTATTAGCTTTTAAGTATTTTGACCTTTGACCTCGATGGTCATTATTTTTGGAACTTGTAGTAGTTGATGACCAATTGCTAAATGTGGAAACACCACCTCAATTTGTCCCTCCGTTTTCGAGCTATTAGCTTTTAAGTATTTTGACCTTTGACCTCGATGGTCATTATTTTTGGAACTTGTATTAGTTGATAACCAATTGCTAAATGTGGAAACACCACCTCAATTTGTTCCTCCGTTTTCGAGTTATTAGGTTTTAAGTATTTTGACAATTGAGCTCGATGGTCAACACTTTTGGGACATGTTCTCTTTGATGATCAATTAGTAAATGTGGAAACAGCACGTCGATATGTTGCTACGTTGACGACTTTGACCTTTGTTCACGGTGGTCAGTAGTTTGGGGATATGCTTGTGTCATTTCTGCTATGCAAAATTAGGGGTTGGGGACGAAATCTGTGTTACGTTAAAATGGGGATGAAGAATATGTTCATAAATTTCTGCTGTTAAAAAAGGGGGTTGAGCGAATAGAGCCCTGCGATGTTACATAATTGTGTGTTCGTAATCTTATGTACACCCTCTTTGGTATGTTATATAGGTATTCATTGTCCGCTATGTTTATAGTTAAAATAGTGGTTGAACAAATGGTCATAAAAGGGAATGAATACACACCTGCTATGTTAAAAAAGGGGTGGAACGAATACAGCCCTACTATGTTAAATAGTTGTGTGTTGGTAGTCTTATGTACACCACCTTTGCTATGTTACATAGGTATTCATTGTCTGCTATGTTTATAGTTAAAATAGGTGTTGAAAAAATGCTGATAAAAGGGAATGAATACACACCTGCTATGTGTTCGTAGTCTTATGTAATTTCTGCTATGTTAAAATAGGGGTTGGAAAATATGCTCTTAAAAGAGAACGAGTACACCTCCTAACATGTGGGCATTAAAGAGTATGGATACACCCCCTTACAAATGCTTATAAACGGAAACGAGTACACACCCTAAACTGGAGGTCGTAAAAGACCATGGCTGGTCACTACACGATGTTCATAGTGCTATGTTAAAATAAAGGTTGGAACGAATACATCCCTGCTATGTTACGTAGTCTTATGTATTATCTGCTATGTTCAAATAGGGGTTGAAATGAATACATCCCTGCTATAATACGTAATCTCCTATGGTAAAATAAGGGGTGGAAAAAGTGAGCGAGTGCACCCCATGAATTGTACTCATAAAAGAGAACGAGTACACCCCCTAAAAGTGCTCATAAAAGGGAACAAATACGCCCCTAAAATGGAGGTCGTAAAAGAACGTGGCTGGACGATTCAGGGTGTTCAATTTCCCATGCTATGTTCGTTATGTTAAAATAGGGGTTGAACGAGTCAACCCCTAAAATGTGCTCATAAAAGGGAATGAATACACCCCCTAAAAGTTACTGATAAAAGGGAACGGATACACCCCTACCACAGAGTACTCAATTTCTCGTATCATCCCTGTGTCCTCCGCCATAGTGTGCAGGCAGGCAGACTGAGAAAGTGGGTAGAGGGTCAGTGGCGCAAAAGCCCCATTTTTCTACTACTACTTAGAAAGCATGAGCACCACAAAAGATTAGGAATATACACATACGCGTACTTTCATAATCTCAGCGAAAATTTGAATCATGCAGACAATATACACAAAATAAGGGAATATGCTTTTCTCCTTTTTCACAAAAATCAGATTAATGGGCAAAAGCACTTCCGGAAGTTTTTGAAGCTAGTTTTAAATAATATAGAAAACCTACTCCAATTTACTTCAAACTTAGTACAAACATTGTAACAATAAATAAGGGACGTTCATTTCCCTTTTCTGTGAAAACTGGTATAACGAGTTAATGGCCCCTATCGAAATATTTTGCAGCTAAATCCGAAAATGGATCAATATGACTAATTCGGTTGTAGCTTCTTTATGTGTACATTACAACGATAAAATAAGATAATTTCAAGTTTGTCTTTCAATACCAGTGCGAGAAAAGGTAGAACACGTCCAACTGATTTGAACTTGTACAAACGTACTTACATACTAACGATAAAATATGACCGCTTTTTCTTTTCCTGCGGAAACCCGCGAAAGAAGCAACACACCTGAACATTTTGTAGCTTACTCCATAAGTGGAAATATCCCTTTGGAATTATTAAGCAGAGAGTGTCGAATACGTCATATCAATTTGTATCACTAACTTGCAACTTCGTGCAACAGCTGAACAGGAATGAATTCAGAGGTTACCCTAATGGAAAATAACCTAGAAGTTCAGAATTCTCCCGAGAAAATCATGTAACAATTTTAACTAGGTTTCACTTTTATGTATTTTACACCGAATGAAGGAAAAATGTAAAAAGTAAAATTTCTGTGTAACTCTATTCGTAGTATACTAGAATCTTAACAAATACGGAGCCAATTTATAGCCGCTATTATTATAGTAGGGTATCTCCGAGATTCTACTTTATGCCCGTTGTTTCTAGAAAAATGAAATTCTATATTATTTTCTAAGGTTGCTAAACACATCGATTTACATAGAAGAGTAACTCCTTGCTATAATATTCTTGGCCTGGACTAGGTTGGTATCGTCTCGAATTATAAATTTATCTCTGTCTCGTCTCGACACATCGAGTCTCAGTAGCATCTCGATGCAGTATTATTCGTCTCAGTATAGGTGCCATCTTTACTTTGAAGAAAGGTGTTTAACGACTCTTGTTTATTAGAAAGATTGTGTCCTTTGCTATAATGAAGTGCATTGCATACTTGTGTATTTTTCTTCCGCAGGCTGTATATAATTGCTGAGTATATGGCTACTAACAGTATATAGCTATGAAGATGTCAGTCCGAAGTTTCCCTGGAAGGGCAAGAACTAATATTTGGGTCTCGCATTAAAATCTCAATAAAAATTCGTACTACCACTAGAAGCACCAGTTGGTGTTTACTGGAAGTAGAACACGAATTACATTGTTTTTATATTTCATATTAGTTATTTTTAAGATAATGTTGGGCTAGAAGCAGTATTTAAATTTTTTCAATTCTTTTAGAAATGGCACAGTGGTTCCAGATAAGATCATTGAAAATATTCTCTCCAAAGTGCTTGAGGCAGAACGAGAAAGAATTGGAAAAGGTCTTGACAGGGGGGAGGGAAAACCCTGCCTGTGAGCAGCACATCTGTTCGCAAAGATCAAATTGGAGCCGACAGCCTTCAATGTTACCAAAAAATGTTCGTTACTCTTGATCTAAAATTAAGCGTATAATTGAAACAATCATCCAACTTCTATTGATTTTCTGTGTACATTTGGAGCATTTTTAGTTGTTGACTACCATACTTCATTAGATATTCATGAAGTAAAATTTATGTTATCTTATGAGGACTGAGAAACCAGTGATAAAAAGTATAAGATACTCGATATTTATTAGCCGATGCGCCTTCCGTGATGTAACTTCACGATTCTGTTCAATTACAGACGGCTGCGGTGGCTCAGTGATGGAGTATTTGCCTCTGGTTCGTGTGATCTTCAGTTCAATCCAAGCTCGCACAAAGTGGGCTTTTGTGGTGAACAAGCCTCGCGTGCGTGAATTCTCCCGTTTCTTTCCACTTTCTTGCCGTTGAATGATCCGCAGTGATAATTTCTCCTCGACACAGAAAGATATGATGGATCACCTCCACCATAAAACATTACCATATCAGCACTTTCTGCGCGTGAGTGGTGGTATTGGAAAATATGTTCCTGAAGTGATCACGATCCAACTACTGTCCTGACCGTTTTCGATTGTTGTCTAAAATCCTGATTGTTTACATTTGCATGTCTATTTTTCACAGTCTAATGCAGGAAAACTTCTCGGTTATTCCATACGCTAAAAGAATGGCATACCTTTTAGCGGCTATATTAGTCGATGTCAACTCATGTAGCCATTAATCGAACTTTTTCTACTTGCTGATTGTGTGGAACCTCGAAAAATAGTGTCATGATCTGTATCAAATTCGTTTACAATTTTAGGAATATTTTTCCGGAGAACTGCTTTCACAGTTATCCTCAGGAGCACATAAGTGTATGCTGTTGGTCGGTGGATGCGGGCTTTATTTTTCAATATTTTCACTGGCACGGAAGTTTACAAACCAATACCATATAGTGTGTTCATTTACCACTTCTGGAGCAAATGCACCATTTGTATTTAGTGGCTAAATGTGAAGAATATTTTAACTTGAACTCTTGAACAAAATACCAATCGCCTTTATGCTCTCTCCATGATGTATTTTCACACGATCCTGTTCATCGACAAAGGACCGCGTAGCTCAGTGACAGAGCATTCACTTTTGGGAGTGGGCGAAAATAATAAAAAGTTATACGAGAATGACAAGGCATTTTGGGAGTATTTGGGACCTGTGTTGGACATCTCGAGCTTCGTTCCGTAGCGGTTTGCATTCCTATGCAAATTTTGTATTTTACAGTATTTTGGGATAGTCAAGGTAGTTATAATTACTTGTTTCATTATTTATGTTACGTTGCCAAGGCTCTTGTAGACTGGGCTGCTTTGTTGCTAATCGCCTATTTCAGCGTTCTTTATAACTCGCACACAGTGACACACCAACGGGGTACAATGGGTCTGGATCCCCTTAAAACATCCTAACTCTATATATATTTGTACACGTTCTGAATAAAACTATATTTTTTCAACATGGAAATGATTGATGTAGCATGAAAATTTGATTTTACACTTCATCTGTACTCTTTCTCTTATAAGAGGTCGCGGTGGCTCAGTTGCATTGCGTTCACTTCTAGTGCATGGGGTCCCTGGTTCGATCTTCGCTCATGCCAAACGAACTTTGTGTTTTACAAACAAAGTGTACGTGGGTTTTCTCGGGGTTCTCCCGTTTCCTCCCACTTTCTTCATTCCACCATTTCATTCATTTCTCACCATCATCACCGTTTTCTGCTTTAGCCTAGCCGGCATAACCGTGGGAGGTAAAACTGAAAGATTTCATTTCATTTCTTCTTCTTTAATATTATTATTATTATTTGCCTATTTGTTCGATAGAAGTGTTCACCGGGCTACATTGACATCTTTCCGGTGTAGCACCGAGGATACAGGAGATGTAGACCAACAGTGTAAGGCAGGATCTAAATCATCGTAATGCCTTCAACATCTTCTACCGAAAATCGTCCAGGGACCACGTCCATCAAAGGAGCGGGCTCTAGAGGTTGAATAGAGGCTTAAGACAGAAGATGTAAGCTACTTTTAGAACGCTGAATAAAATGCAGAATACCGCTTCTTACTGTTACAATTCTTATCCTATGGATATGACTATTGAAACCGGAAGTGGTTCATTCCTACGACTTCCGGTTTCAATTGAAGATCAAGAGAGGACATGAAAGGTATTCTTGCAGTTACGTTGCGAGAAACGCATCAAGTAGGCACTCACACACAAGCATTTCATATATATATATATAGGCATGGGCGCCGATCCTGGGTAGACCAAGGCAACCCGGGTACCCCATAACTCATGTGGGCCCCCTTATTGTATTTAAGAATGCATAGTACTTGAAATAATTTGAATGTAATTTGTTTCAAGATCCTCATATATGCCTTCTCCATCTAAATGGGCACCCCATTTTACAGAGAAATCGGCGCCACTGGATACAGGTGCAGATCCAAGGTAAGGTTATATACCTGCCAGTGTATCTATCTATCTATATTCGTTGACTGATTGTGTTAATTTTCTGAGGGTTGAAGGAAAATGATTCACCAAGCAAAATAATATAACTTTTATCAAGTAAGACAACAGGAGAGGACATTTTTGTTCTGCATTTCACTTGCGTGTCTGTTTAAAATATTTTTCTTCGTTCTATGCATCAGTGTTGTCAGGGTAAAGAATATTGTCACATGTCACTTTGAAGAGTTTCAGTATGATCGGTTCTTTTGGTAGTTATAAGTGCAAACCCTAACAATTCTGGATCCGGCATTGTATATATACATATGGTGATCAGAAAAATGGAAACACCTATAGTTGGCAACACGTCAGATGTATGGGTTGGCAGTGGAGGCGTGCCGCCCACAGCGCCGGACCGCTGGTGGTGGTGTGTTACATCGGTCTCCATACTACGTCAGGCGCAGTGGAAAAGCAGTGTCCAGTTGCTGCAGCAGACGGAGATAGTGTAAAATGAGAGACCTCTCAGATTTTCAAGGAGGGCAAATTTTTGGTGCCCGGTTATGTGGAGTGAGTGTGACGGCAGTGACTACTATGTTAGGTGTGTCGCGTGGGACAGTGTCGAAGGTGATGACGGCCTACACAACACACGGGAAAACCACATCGGGAAGCGGAACAGTGGGCGGAAGAAAATCATGAGTTACAGGTCACGCCGGGTATTAAAGCGCATTGTCACGAAGAACCGTCGTGCCACTGCGGAGCAAGTGACGGAGGAACTCAATCAGCACCTCCCCACCCTGCTTCGGCAATCACAGTCCGCCGCGAATTACATGACATGAACTTACGGGTTCAGGTTTCACGGGCCAAACCGCTCATCAGGGACCATAACGCTTTCGCACGCCGCAAATGGTGCCGCGACCATGGAACTTGGACCGTTGAGGACTGGAAACGTGTGATATGGTCGGATGAGTCATCCTTCACCCTATTCCCAACCACGTGTCGTGTCTATGTGTGGAGAACGCCCAAAGAAGCTTATGGTCTGCAGTGTCTCCGCCCAACTGTAAAACATGGCGGCGGCTCGGTGATGCAGTGGGCCGCCATATCATGGTTTGATTGGGTCCTGTGGTCACACTTAGTGCACGAATCACTGCCAACGATTATGTTGCAATTTTAGGAGACCACTTGCATCCTATGGTCCTGATATTGTTCCCGGAAAATGACGCCATCTTCCAGGATGATAATGCACTCGATTACACAGCTGATGTTGCAGCGTGGTTTGAGGAACATCGGGATGAAGTTCAACACCTCCCCTTTCCGCCTAATCCCCAGATCTCACATAATTGAACATCTGTGGTCCGTCTTGGAAAGACGACTCCTGCGACGATTTCCACCTCCATCCTCTCTCACAGAACTGGAAGATGCCTTGCACGAGGAATGGTGTAAAATTCCGCTTGCTACCATTTACGACCTCTATACCTCCATCCCACGTCGCATCATGTCTGTTCTGCAGGCGAAAGGTGGCCCGACACCATATTAATCTGGTAAGTTGCAATTTCTTTCAGGTGTTTCCATTTTTCTGATCACCATCTGTATATATATATATATATATATATATGTATATATATGCATGTGTGTGTGTGTGTGTGTAAAAAAAGCTCTATGATATTGCTGGATGCATACTTCGTCGCCAGAAATCATTACCGGCCTGAAAAGGTCAGACGAAGCGAGTAACTGACCATTTACAGGGCCAAATGAAAACATTCTCACACCCAAGACTATAATTCAGCTTCTCCCCCTTCCGTCAAACAAAATATATTCGTAGTTTGTGTGTTGTAAATTGCAATGATCACATTGTTCTCATAATAAATTCTGCATTTAGTGTTGACTACATAAAACTTCACTTTGAATGCTAATTTAGGCAAGATAACTAAAAGACAATAGTGGATTACAATATGTAACACATAAACGCCCACGCAGAAAATTTTTAGTACAATGAATCTATTTTTTATAATATACAAGGCGGGGGAGAGGGTGCAAAATATGTGGCCTTAGGTTAGAGCCTAAGCTCTAAATTAAGCGCTAACCACTATCGTCGGTACTTATGTGCACCATGTGGCTGGCTAGAGTAATATTATTTGTAGTTTTCTTTAGTTGCCCGGTATTGAGAAATTGATTAAATTTGTTTAGAAATAGAGGGAAGCTCTATTAAATTTCCTTTTGCCACCATAAAGATCTTTAGCTGGCCAGATGGTGCTCTATCTACATACTTCATGTAAGCAGACTCCACTTTCAACAATACAACACTAATGGGGGAAGATTGACCCGCGTGAGCCCCCCTGACTACGCCACTGTACTTTGGAGACACTTGAAAGCTGTTCGATTGGGGAAAACTGCTTTCATCTATCTTTTACTGGTCTTGCTCAATGTAGACCAATATTTATTGCCAGGAGGAATTATAGTTGAATAAACCACTTCCGGTTTTAGTAGAGAGATAATAATAGAGATTAGATATGTTCTTACGAAACAGAAACGCGGAAAACCAATTTCGGTTTGAGAAGACTACTTTAATAACAAAATCAATTCCTAATTCTTGACTCTTTGTATTTTTACCAAATTTGGTGATGACCCATGAAATACTTTATTTTTTTTGTGACACATGGACACACGTGAATATGGTAAATATATAACGGAATATTGTTAAACCAACTGTAGTTATTCAAAAAGTTACAACGAAAACTTGATTTTTGCCATCCCTGCACACAATCAATCCGTTCTATCTACATTAACATCGTACTATGTGCTTTTGTGATAAATATTATAAAATGAAAAGAAATCTATCCTTCTAGAAAACAAAAGAAATAGGCATATATATACGTTTGGACTTTTTTCTGAGTGAAAGAGATTAAAGCTGCTGCTTCGAAGGAGAATCCATCCGTTTCAAGCAAGAAAAAATGTAGAAAAGCAATTGGAAAGACATTCCACACTGAGGTTTCAAAGATCATTATATTTGTTCTACGAAGCATTTTGTTGACACGTGAATTATACCAAATTACGCCGAAAAGCACATTCAGATAGTTGCGTCGCAAAGTTGTGGGAAATCAGTAGGGGAGTGGGGGGAAGTGAGAAGTGGGAAGGAAGCTGTTCAAGGCGTAAAAGATTATGAAATTGGAGGGTAGACACGGGTTTCACTTTTCAAATTGTCATAATACATCCCTACTTAGAATTTGTTGTTCAAAGAATGTCATCCGTAGTATTTCATGAGGTTTGCAAGTGGTCTTTTGACTCTTTACCTGCAGTAACTCAATACGGAAGAATGCATTACATTTAATCCAAGTAATTAGGTGCAAAATTGTGACAGTAATCTGAATTGTATTACTCTTTGGCAACAAAATTACCATCTTTGTAGAAAACTACAAGTTCCTAAATGAAGTATTTTCTAACATATTTATTAATTAAATTTTACATGTTATCTCATGAAGATTCTGAAGCGTCTGATGATGGGAAGACATCCTCTTAAGCTGTAGGTCGTGTTTGACAGTGGCGTAGCCAGAGAGGATCATCCGGTTCAAGCCCCCCCCCCATTAGTGTTTCGATATTGAAAGTGGATTCCGCTTACATACAGTACGTTCTATTTGTGATCCTGATGTTAGGACTTTTCTTTTAGTTCCCGGCGTAAGCCGACCGGATGTTGTAGTTTTAATCCAGATGTACTGTAATAATGCATGTGTGTATGTAGTACTTTATTCCTCGGTAATTACCAGCTAAATTTCAACCAAATACCCAATCATCTAAGGAATAAAGATCACTACATGTTATGGCCGAGCTCGGCCGGCGATACGCTCGGCTCGGTTTGCCTTCTATATTATATTTTATTTCTCTGTAACTGCTGGCTGAATATCATCGAAATATGGTGCGCAGGTAGCCCATTGTCCAAAGAATAAAGATCGCTTTACTCTTTACAAAGTGACAGGCAAAGAACAGGTTCGCCTTTACAACACAAGAACTACGAATATATTTTGTTTGACGGAATGAGAAGGGGCTGAAGTATAATCATTTGTGTGAGAATATGTTCGTTTGGCTCTTTACATTGTCAGTTATTCACTTCAAACGCCATATTTCTGACCTTTTGATGACGGCATATGTAATGGCTTCTATATATTGATTGTGTTGGACAAACACCGTACTCGTGGGTTTTCTCGGGGTTGTCACGTTTCCTCCCACTTTCTTCATTCCACCGTTTCACTCATTTCTCATTATCATCGTCTCTTTTAGCCTAACTGGCATAACAGTGGGACGTTAAACTTAAAGATTTCGTTTCATTTTTTCTTTATATTGATTTGCTATATATTACAGGCACCAGGGGCGGACTGGCCCACCCTGCTACCCTGCAAATGCAGGGTGGGCCCCCCAAACAGGTGGGCCCCCTCACCAATTTTAAAAAGATATGCTCAATTAAACCTACCAGCATCAAAAATATGGCAGGGTAACTCCCGCAAACTTGTGTTTTGCATAAAAAAGACGTAAAGTTAAACTTTCATGAACAGACCTTATTCTTCTTCCGGTTTATCGACTTGAAAAGGTTCCGTCTACGAGACAATCAGGCCCTAAAACATTGCAGGGTTGTGATACAGCAGCTGTTAAAAACGAGCACGTTAACTACTACTTTATATATATATATATCTGAAACACAGTAGATTTCAGCTGTTATTGGATTTCGATACCATTGCTTACTCCAGTCCTTTTACAAGCCGGCGAGTGGCGATGTTTTAAAGAAACAATAGAAAGTGGAGGTGGAGCCGGAACGCTTTCGAACTGCATTGTCCTCAAACCAAGCTTCGAAGAAAGAAATCGGATCAGGCTTCGTTATTTTTTTCTTTTTTTTCAGTATGGTAAAGCGAAAAGAAATTAGTCGCCACTATCAACGATTGTTTTACACAAACCTCAAACAATTACTATGAAGTTGCTGCCCTCGGCTCGTGTTTTATTTGTTTATTACATCGAAAAGCAAATCCGATAGCAGCAATTCAATTATTGGAACACCGTTTTGTCGTTTGTCGTGGAAGACAGATGTGGTTGTGTAAGTATGGATTGTAGGAGTGATTGTAACATTACTGTAAAGATAAAATATAAAAGTGGTGCTAAAAAGTGAGAACATAAACGAAGATGTGATTTACAAAAAGATGCATCTGACCCAAAACAACGTAGGCTATTTGAATCTGTGAAGCCCCAAGAAACAAATGAGCGTGATGTGACTCATTCGAGTACTGCAGGACAGTTGCCAGGCATTTTTTGTTTGTTTGTTTGTTTTTCTCTCTAAGGTGTTTATAAATTATAATGTATACACCACGTCTTTGGATGATTTCAGTCAATTGTAGCTTATCTTTTATGGCTATTTTTACTTGAAATTACACAACTTTAACAGGCGAACACGAAATTAACTGAACTGTTTGCTGCCGCGTACTGCTTTCAAACGGGTCAGATCAGGCTTTCATGGGTCAGGTCAGGTCACCTACGCTAGGGTCAGGGCTGCTCTAGCCACGGGTCGGCTCGGGTCAACTTTCTTATGCGCCGTTTCGGCTAAATCCTTCTCGAGTCGAGTTGAGTTGGACGTCGACTCGACCCTACTCATGACCCTAATAGGTTTTAGCCGAAACGACGCATAAGAAAGTTGACCCGAGCCGACCCGTGGCTAGAGCAGCCCTGACCCGACCTGTGACCCAAGGAGGTTCGACTCGAGCCGTGACCCAATGAAGCCAGACCTGGTCCGTTTGAGAGCACTAGCTGCCGGCACTGGGCTCAGTAAGCGTTGGTGTAACTTCTAAAAGTGCTGAACACTTATGCTGTCAGTCAAATCAGTGTGTATATAGTGTAAATGTTATTTAAAGTTAATTTAAAATAAAGTGTAGTAAAATGTAAAAATTATTTGTGATGTGCAAAGTAGGTATTCATATGAAAAGAGAAGTTGGGGCCAGCCGAGAAATGGGCGGACTACGATAGACGATATCTAATCTTTCTGCGACATGAAGATATGATATTATGACTTACTTATGTCAAGGAAAATCTTGCGTTTCGAAATCTATCGCAAATTTACTTCCAATCGCATTCTTTGTGTTGCATTGAGGCCACAAAGTTACAGCTTTTTCAAGTTTCAAACACTGACGCCATGTCTGTTGTTTCACCTGACACGCTTGGGAAATGTCTGCTAAGAGCGGGGCGTACTTCCTCGAGATTATACAGGAATATTTAGACGAGTTTGTGTATGTGGGTTACAACATTTTCTTCTCGCCAAAAAGACAGGTACGGAGAGAGATTGCGGCACATTCGCGAGCAGACTCCCGACTGAAGTAAGTGATATTTTTTACATATCAAGGGGGAGGGGAGCCCCAGATCAGCTATGACAAAATACGGATCTTCGTTAAGTAGGGTGGTTGCAGGTTTGGTTACTTAAGAAAAAAGTTTCAGATATGTTATTTTACATGAAAGCGCAATAAAAATTGCCTCAAAATTAATTATCGTTTCCCAAATGTCTATATCCAATTTGATATTAGAACTGATTTATGAGGAAAGAAACTTACAATATTTCTGTCAGTGCTTTAATTATTTAGTGTTTCAAAGTTGACTTGAGATTAGTTTTTACTTATTGCACATGTATATATTTTGGGTTTTCTAAAACATGACACTCATTTGTTTAAATAAATGGTTTAAATTCATTACATAAAAAACAATAGCACTATATAAATAACTGAAAGCACCAATTCTTGTATTGTGTGTGTTTACAATAAAACATGATAATGCCAATTACACACTGCATGAGTTACTATTAAAATGTTCCTATTTCAGATTTTTTGTAATTAATGTTTTGCTTTTGTATGAATATATGGGATACTATTTATGGGTTCGAAGATGGGCTTTTATATGTAATACGTATGAAGAATGCCAAGTACATTTTTTACATTTTTATACAGTGGGCCCTCATTTCAGTTTAGCAGGGTGGGCCCTATGGTTGCCAGTCCGCCCCTGACAGGCACGCACGAAATCTCAAGTCTGAATCCAGCAACAAGATCATAGAGTTTCTTTTCTTTCTTTCTTTTCTTTTCTTTTTTTCTTTTTTCTTTTTTTTTGCAAGATATAATTTATCCAAATATCTATCGCCAAACTGAAATAATAAGTCACCAATGGCGACCTGGCGATAAATTTGGTACATGGTTTTGATTTATATTAGTTAGGCACCAGGTCAGGGTTGAAAAAAAGCTTTGTTTTTAAAAAAAGAAAAAAAACACATGTGTTTAAAACATAAAAAGGATGTTCAAAATGTTTTAAACATGTTTTAAAACACAAACGAAAAAAACATGTTTTAAACATTTTGAACAGTTTGAAACGATTTTATCATGTTTCAAAATCATGTTATAACTTATCCCTTAGGACATTTTGCTCTTTACTTGCAACCAACCTTTTCATTTAATTTATCTTTGTTAATAACACTGTGCTGGGTACAGAATATTTCAATATAGATTAGTAATTCTCAAATTATTTCCTATCCCAACTCCTTTTTATTACACCCTTGCCAGTGATTTTCATAAGTAGTTTCTTGGTTGTAATTAGCTTTTTAAAATCTACCTACTGTGGAGATTTCACTCAATTTACCAATATGCATGGTGAAGCAAAAGTCCTCACCATCCTTGTGCGTTGAGAACGGGTTGAGGGAGAATGATGAAACTTTTAAGTGGTCTGACACATCAGATAGTGCTAGCAAGCATCATGGCTACCATCTTTGATTGGAATTCAAAATTTCAAATACAAATGGAGTCATGTTACGTGTTTTAAAGCTAGAACTTCACCAGAAATACGCTTGTGCGCTTACTTTAGCCTTGAAACAAGTCATTTCGGAGTTACTGGTTCAGAAAATTTCCTTATTATGCTCTTGGGGCTAAGATCGCGTTTCGTGGAGACGGGTGTTATTTTTAGTTGCAAAAAGTTGATTACTATTTTAGAATACTCATGCTAATAAAATTATCTTAAATTATAAATTTTCGAAAAGTAATGATAGTTTGAAGCACACTTCACGTTGTGCTAACTTTTGAATATTTTCTGTAATCCTATGCAATTGGTTGTTTTTTAAATCAATAATCCATTGAAGAACAGTAATATTTGAGGCGTTCAGAGCACTATGGGTCTCCTTCCATGTCCATGTTCAATTAGGTTCAGGTTTGCTCAACAAATGAATTCTATTTCCAAACGCAATATCTTCGCAGTCAAGAGTCCACAATGAATATAACTAAAACCACGTGAAAGGCCGTGGGATAGTTTCATATGACAGCCGCTAGATAGGGGAATAAAAAATGGGGCAGGAGGGCATACGCCCCCAACTCACCCTGAATTTCAGGTTTTGGGGGCGGTAAGGCAGTTTTGGAAACCTTTCGATAAGCAAGGTCGAACAAAACAAGTTTGAGGTCTTTATACCAAATAAATGAGGAGGAAATACAGATGACCGAAACTGGAAAGTTGTTCCAAATGGTGCCGTTTTTTTCTTCCCGTAAAACTAATGTTAACCGATTCCAAGTTGTACTGAGACTGACAAGGTATATTCCCGAAGTGTTCCCTCGGGATTCGTGTAACATTGATTCAAATGCAAAGTTCTCTGTGGTCCAATGTGTATTGTACTAATTTAAGCGGCCCATACCGGTAATTTCCATATGTATGGGCCTTCATATATACGGAATTCAATGATACACTACTATAACACTCGGACACAAAGTTGCTTTTAGTTTCTTTAGATGTCACTGGACATGAATATGGGCATATGCAGAACAAATTGAATCAAGTACTTCTTCTGTGACATATGTTACCCACCTTGGCCGATATCTTGGATTTAACTTTCGGTTTTTCAAATGGCAATAGGTGCAAATGATACATCAAATTAATTTACACGTTTCTCGGAATTTCATTGGTGTACTAAGTTTTATCGTAGCTTGTACATACCATTAAAAGTCAAGCACCTCATATTAAACCAAATAGAAAGTTGTGCAGGGCCCCTTGTTTATATGCAATCTTTTATGTGAGTTATCGTTGATGAAATATTCTCTGAACTTACATACATGCAGACACACAGGTGTCAATACGGAAATGGTAGGTCCTCACTAAAATCTGGCTGTATCTGGATCTACATTAGGCATTTTACCGTAATACAATCCTTCCTTATTACAGTATAACATGGAAGTAATAACAATCACTCATGGAAATGTAATAAGATTATGACATCTATGTTGTAAGGAGTTTTCCAGTTAGAAATTGTTTTGATTTGTCAACATCAAAAACGTAAGCGTAACTGATATTAATCTGCAATGTCTATTCGCGAAGTGCCTGGGGGGAATGAACATGTAATACCTTCCAAATGGCACAAGCTACGGTAAAATACATTACACCTGTGAATGTAAATGTAGATGTCCGATGTAACACTTACACTTATTTCCATTTGAAAAACCGAAATTAAAATCTAATATGGCGGATCTAAGATGGCGGCCGGGCTGGGTAACATGTGTCAGAAGCAGTACTTGATCCAATTCGGTTTGCAAATGCTCATATTCACGTCCAATGAGTAACATCTAAAGAAATTAAAAGCAATATTGTGTTCGAGCGTTATAGTAGTGTATGATAAAATTCCGCACATTTGAATAGGATAGATCCATAAATATGCCAATTACCGGCATGGGCAAGTAAATTTAGTACAATACACATTAGACAACAGAGAACTTTCTATTTGAACCAATTTTACACGAATCTTGAGGAGACGCTTCGCGAATTTACCTGGTGAGAACCAACATGTACGCTACAATATCAACGAATGCCTGCGATGTATTAATTTCAGAACCGCAATTTAGAATCGCAAGAACTCTATGTTTGTTTTCTGAATACAATATAAAAATTTGTTTCCATGATAATTCTTTTATTTACTTTTTAATATCAGTTCTACGAGTAGTACAACCTCGGACTATGACACTTTCTCGCAAGTTAACTTACGAGTATTTAAATAATACAATGAACGTTAAAAGTCAAAGGGAGAAAATGAGACAAAATAAACTGTAGATTACCACATTACCACGAGAAGTCACAACATTCACATGAGAAGAAAATAGTCTTCTGAATGGGTAGGACTTTTTGACAATTTTCTTTCTCTGGCAGATTTTTTTACAAAACAAGAAAAAAATAGAAATTAGTTTAAAACAAGTCTTAAAAATGCGTGTTTAAAACAAAATGTTTAAAACGTATATAATTTTTTTAAAAAAACAATTGTTTAAAACAAGTTTTAATCACTTGTTTTAAACATTTTGTTCTAAACAAAACAACCCTGCACCAGATTCATAATTCTAGTTGCCATGATGACCTGGCACTCCGGATTTTTCAACCCACATCCACACACACACACACACACACACACATATATATATATATATATATATATATATATATATATATATAACCGCATTTATTGGGGTGAGAAGGTGCACCCCCTTCCATGTAAATACCTAAAGTGATAAGTTAGGAGTGAAATTAGCAACACTTTCCGAACTTTTCTTCTGTCATGTTTCGATTTGGGCTTAAATCAAAGGGAAGTTTTGCAACATCGATAGTTTAAGTCAATTTTCTAAAAGTTCAACAAAAGGATTCACCGAGAACAGATACTTATGATTTCCAGGGCATTTCCTCATTCACACCACAGGTGCCTAAGGGGATTTTAAAAATTCCAATTCAATTCAAATGTACTGGTAGTTATTGGTGCAACCCTTTACCCGACTCAGAAAATCCTTTATCCGACCCTCTATATCATACATTATAAACTAAATTGCTTGCAAGCAAATGAAATGTCCTTCCTGCTTCCCTGGAGGCCAGTGTATATGTAATTATGTGTATATATCTCCGGGTTCGATCCTTGGTGGGAGGTGACCTCAAGCATCAACCACACTGGTCAGTGGAAGTCTGTTGTAAAATAAACATATATGATGAATACCGGCAGTGAGCTCCTTCAACGCTAAGCCTTAGCATGCTCGCCTTTGTCCTGGGAGACTCGGGTTCGACTCCCGGCGTGAGCTCATATGGTTTCGATTCCACGTTAATCAGTAGGTCTGGTCTCATAAAGCCTTGCTGTTGGAAAGGACGTTAAATTCCAAATCTACTCAGCTATCTTCAGTGTCATCACAAGAAGTAAATGTCTTATCAATAAGCTTATATTAAAAACTTCACTCTTTGATCATTTCTCTTTTTCCTCTTTTCAAATACAGAACAATCTAAGTAATGCTATCCTCAAAGGACATGTGCCTAGGGGCCTAAGGTGTTTACTGGATCTTAAGTATTGGGAAAAAGAAAGACTGAAAAACGTGGAATGTATTTACTAGTATAATGGAGATTCTTTTAAAGCCAACCGTAGACCCCCTGTCGCCAAGGATGTTTAAAAGTTACTCAAGCGTAAATCCAAGACCATCAGAATTGAAGAAGATGAAATACAGGCACAAAAGGTAACCGATAAAGAAAAGAGAAACATAGAAATGGTACTCATCATAACAAAAATATATCTACTTACACAAAAATGTTCTGCAGAATTTCAATACGTTTCATAACGCTGAAATCAAGGAACGAAACAATTTGGGTACGAAAGAGAACTGGTATTTATTGGAACCAATTGTATCTTAACAATCTCAAGCAGGTATGACATAGGTGGGTATTTCCAATAATCCTTTGGTGACTGTAATTACAGTACCAAAATGCAGAATAACCCAGTGAGTAATGTTATTCAGAGTAACGTAATTCAGAGCGTACCATTTTAAAAGTTACACTGACTAATAGCGTTATTAACTAGGTGCGGAAATGGGTTACCATAACATATAACGAATTGTAAATATTGACATTTCGTTAAGTCATAAACCATTGCATAAAAGTGAAAGCAATAGCAAACGAGTAGATGAATTAATAGGCGAATGCAAACAGTCCATAGCTAAGCTAGCAAATGACTGTATGCAAAACAGGGTTGAATTAGGAAGTAGACTTGGTGGTTTGAGTAGTGATATTACTTTTACCAAAAATAAAATTAATGAAATACGTTAGGAATTAGCTAGCTTAAGGAAACGCGTTGAGTCAGCGCAGGATATAAGAAAAGAGTCGAGCAATTACAGGCATCCATACCAGCGATACTGATTGAGAGTAGGCAGATCACCGAGGCCCAACAGCGTGATATTGATACTTTGAAAAAGGAAGTGCAAGCGCATTAGAGATCGAAAAAACCCTTGAGTATGCACAACCCAAGTTGCGGAAGAAAATTTTAAGCCATTTGATTTTCATGTCGAATTTGAAGAAATTTGTTCGTTTACACCGGAAATAGTGGTTAGGGAAAATAATGTTCGCGAGTCTATTGACTCTGACTTTGGTAAACAACCTTCCGTATTGGCGAATGAATCGCTTTGTGAGTCGATGATAAATACATGTAGAGCAAAATAAGAGGATGTTAGTGTCCAGAGAAAAGAAATAGGCAATACAGACACAGTAATTAAACACGGCTTGATGCGATTACCTGTAAACAGACATGTTTCAAATGTAGTTGCCGCGCCGGCGAGAGATGCCGATGAATCGTATGAAGTGAATGGTAGCGTAGTGGTAGCAAGTACCCTTCCTCTTGGAGAAACGAAGGGAGGCTTGAGAGTTGAGTTGTTATTTTTGTATGATATTGAGAATTTAATGTTGTTATATTTGTATCTTGAGCAAATTGTTTTGCGCGATTTCACTACTGTACCGTACGCGTCATTTAGTACGAGTTACGTGTTTATATTGCAATTCGTTTCTGTCCGAATCAAATTTGAGCATAGTGGCATAGGTAAACGATTTCAAGTGAAGAGTTTAAAATGTAAGTCCGCAAAGAGAATCGTGTTTTATATAGTCAAGAGCTCTGGTGTGATTACTTGGTCAGGATTATTACCCGTAACCAGGCAAGAAAATAACGCTGTCCTCATTGAGTGTAAATTAGAAAGAAAACATATACTAGCGTAAAAATTAAAATGCAAGAATAAAGCCAAAAGAAAAAACAAAATAGTTCCAAAGGTCAACAGATTATCCACAGCATAGTAGCTCGACATAAAAGGATGTCACGACGCATAGCTGGCAAGATCAAGGTTCATAGACGTAAAATTAGCAATAGACAATTGGTCATGAGCGTAGTAAATTTGATTCCTTCTCGTATGCAAATTTTAGAACTAGTGACCCGCACCGCGAAAGTGTAAAAGGGGAAAATTCGATTGTGCAAGTAGTCGGAGGTCGAAACAGCTGATCGCTCTTGGTGACAATAATATTCGTCGACCTAATCTTAGAATGTATGCGCAATGCAAGAGAGCAAATACCAAACATATGTTAGACAGTGAGTTGATAATAAATAAAAAGTGTTCTACTAAGGGTAATCCGAAACAAATTAAACGCAATCGCAGACAAAGTAAACACAAATCGAAGTCAAGCCGTAGACGAGATTATTTTGAACCAAATATGCAAATTCTGAAAACATCGACTCAGAGGAATTTTAAGAAACGCAACCGCGAAGCACAATTTTTGCAAGCCATGGAGATGCATCGCAAACCTAACCGTTTTAAACGAAGGTGCGTCATTGTGTGGAAATTAGTAAATGCGCTGTAAAAAGGGAAAAAAATCAGCAAATCAAAGGAACTGACTTGAAAGGTGCTTGCAGGCGTATGAAATTACAAGCATACAAATGTAACCGCCATAGATGGAAAATTAAAATTTTAGCATAACCAAAGCGTGAACTTTTCCCGAACTTCTACTAAATTCCGGGAGACAAGAAATTGATAATGCCAAATTTAATTTTTAGTCTTTTATAGAGAATGAAAATAAAGATTATTACTGATTTACGTCAATTATCCCCATCGAACTTCGAAAGTTAGGAATTTGTTTCTCAGCTCCCAGTGTGCGCCTACCGCCACCGACGAGGCAGTCCAAAGGAACCACCAATACCGATCTACAATCAGGTATGTTCGTTTAAATATCATGTTCTATGGTTTCTGTACAGTATTCGTAGATGAAGGATGAATGTGGAAAGCAGAGGAAGGACAGCATTGGAAATTTTGAACAGGTAATTAACTTAGACCGTGAATTCGGACTTTGAAAATTATAATAATGCCCCACTATTTTTGAAAAATATGGTTATCCCGTTTTGGATAAAAAAAAAATTTGTTAGGATGTTTATGTTTTGTATATTTTATTTCTTTTCAGGTGTTTCCAGTTTTGAAGGAGACTTCATTAATAAAATGTTATTATAAAATCCTATAATTTTATTATTAATTCCCTTTTGTGTGTTATATCAATATTTAGCTGTCCCCATACAATCATACATTTAGAGAAATGTTAGGAATTTAGAGATATTTGAAAACCTTATCAGAGAAGTACTAAAAATTATTACAATTAATTATGAAAATCGGATTTTTGGGAAATTAAAAAAAGAAAAATGTGCACTAAGTTAATGAACCGCTTCACTTGATGTTGTCATTGAATCGGTAAATCTGTTTGCGAATTTGTCCATATATGGTGTTTGTTATGCAATGTCAAAATGTATTCGTCACGATGTTAATGAAATTTGAAATTTAGTTGAGTTCAGAGTCAGCTATATTATGATTTAAGGAGAGTTGAAAGTAAAAATATTTCATCCTCTATAAACATTACTACACTTTTTTGCAAAATTAAAGTGATGAAACCAGTGTGGCACCTGTTTGAGTTCCAGCTAGTATGTAGAATTTGGCAAATCGACTACACGTTTCAAAATTTTGTTTACGCTTTTAATGTTTGGCATATTTTTTTAAAAAAAATGCATAGTAGTAAAATTGATGTTTAGATTTTGAATTTTAGTAAAAAACTCAAATGCCATTTCTTCATTTTGAAAATAACTCTTCTTTCTCGAATCATCAATTGGTCTCGAGAAAGAGAAAAGGGACACTAATTGATTATACCGCGGTACCCCCTATCACGATAAACCCTGGATACAATTATGTATCGATAGTATGAAGTGCCTATGTCAGTTAGGCAGTATATTGTAAAGTTAAGAGTTATGTTATGAGAGCATACTGAGATCATTACGTACAAGCAGTCTGAATAACATTAATGTTTAATGAACAACTAAGCAGTATTGTTAGCTTATATTTTACGATTATGACAGATATTTCTGGATGTGACTTTTTTCTCGATAATGGTAAGTGCAATTGCTAGTAAGCCGCAAATGTATGTATTGGATAGCACTCTTTCCAAGAATACATTTGTAAACCAAGTAATTTTATAGGTAGAGCGGGCCTTGAGTGATAATAGTAGTTAAATAATCCATGAAAATTGAAATGAAGGGCTGTGGCATTAAAACTCCTCCCATGGTATAGTTCTTACTACCTTTTCATTATATTTTATTTTCTTAAAGTGCCTCCTAAAGGTCTGAATGTTGACAGCCAATTAGAGCTGGGAAATTAATACAGATGTATCATGGCAAGAATGTGGAAGGCATTCAGCCATGGTGGTATATAGTTCTTAGTGTAGAAGCGATTCCTTCGAGTCATCAGAAAGTTTGGCGACTCGGCACACTTCAGCTGTAGAAGATTGTAAGTCTGGCCCTTTGGTCTTCGGCACCAATTCATTAACATATTTTTTATTAGTGATTTGCTAATTTCATGAATATATTTTACATATTTAGCGAAAAAAAACATGATAGTGTTTAAGTTGAGTTGAGTTGATTTTAGTTTAGCGTCCCTTTCAGCAGCGAGGCTATATGAGACTTGGACCTACTGATTAACGTGGAACCCGAACCACATGAGCTCCCACCGGGAATCGAACCCTTGTCTCCCACGCCAAAGGCGCGTACGCTAACCGCTTAGCCACGAGGGAGCTCGATAGTGTTTAAGTTTTGTTCGTATATTAAATACACACATACATTTATATATTATGTCAGTACATTTTAATTATATTTTTGAAAGATGTATACTTGAAATGAAGAAGTAGTTTTAATGTGGTAAGTATATTAAAAAAGGTGGTTGTGTTTTCATAACTCTTCACAAGTTTATATATTACTCAGCTACTCACACAAAGTTGAGAATACATAATTTTTGTTTCGTTTTGTGTTAGATATTTGCACATTTAGAAAAATTTTGTTTAATTCACTTTATTAGAGATTTAAGTCACTTAATATGAGAAAAGTACTAATTGAAGCTTTCGCTTCACGATTCATTTGAATAGAATAGTCATAACTGACGAATAACTTTGTTATTTAACTGATAGTTTTAATGCTTACTGCTTTGAAAGGAGAGAAAGTATTTTTTTAAACCAGCACTTGTGAACAAACACACACAACAGCAATAATATGTAATGATTTTTCGATTGAATTTGAGAATTTTCAGATGAAAAAATGATTCGTTGTGTAACTTATTAATGGGTTGAGGGAACCAGGAATAAATCTATTCGGCACGTGGATATGGATAACTGTTATCAAGCGAACAAAATGATTGCTATAAAGTATTTTTGGGCTGTTTACGTTTGAGTTCAACCGAATGGCAATTGAGCATTACAAATGAATCAGGGCTATGTGCAAGATGCCAAAATGCTGTTGTAAAGCGGTATCCTTGCATGAATTTACTCTTGAGATGCATGCGTGCTCTAATGTAACGCCAAAGGAAATTAGAGGGCGTCTCACGTTTGGAGGTGGTTACTTCTTGATAATTATTGGATGCCTATCTTGATATATTGCTTTAAATAACAGACAGATGAAAGAGATTATTTTGTGAATTTCCATGTGATTCTAAATTGATTTGGAAGACTTCAGTGAATCTTTTGTTTTGTTGTTTGAGCAATAGGATTATTGAAACTTGAGATTGTAAATGATTTTGTATTCGTTTAGTATGATAACATTTAACAAGTTGTAACAGAGTATTTTAAATGATTAGTATGTAATTAAAGTTATAACCACTTTACAAATTCTTGTTTTGAAAATTCTTTTGCGTTATTAATGTTTTTATGTGTGTGAACATTAGTTTATATAGGCCTATATAATTTTGATGCTAGATCAGATGTTTATATTTGGTATTAGAATATCGTAAAATATTTTGGACAAGAAAGTTTAAGTGTTGGTTAAATTTGTTGTAAGAAAGGTGCATATACACATATTACACTACACCAAATACACAGTACGTATTTCGACTTTATAGTTTACGCCGTCGTCAGGCAATATTTCCGAAATCGATACACACATTTTCATATTATATAGTAATTAAGTATTTTTGTTAAAGTTTATTTGCATGTTCATTTGGTTTTATTATGTATACTATTACTTTAAACATGTTATATGTTTAGTGAAAAAGGTTGAAAAGTAAATTGAAACAAATAATCATGGTGAGATAATTGAAAAAAAATAAATAAAAGAAAGAAGGAACTATGAACTGTATATACAAATAAATAAAATAATAATGAACATTTTATTAATGGTGGCTTATTCAGAACTTAAAGGTTGCATTATGAACATAATTGGTGGCTTTAACCAAAGGTAGCTTATCGTCATACAGGCTGAACAACCTTATAGTTGACAAATGAAATGTAATATATATATATATATATATATATATATATATATATATATATGGTGAAGTCCCAATATACCCATTCCCATAGTGAGCCCCGAGTGGCAGTTGATTTATATACAGGATGTTCCACAATATAGTGAGTTTTCCAGTGACATTTCAATACAGACAATTAACGCTTTGAGGGCCAGGGTCCTCTTAACAAATTTTATCAATTTGTTTGGTCGCTGTTTGGTACCAATAGGATATCACCGACCCGAAGCTCATTTTTTTCGAATTTAAAAGGACATTGGAAAAGACCGACTTTATTTCAATCTTCATTAACCAACCCTCGTATACAAAAGGAACAATATCAAACCTTTCTTTGTCAGTTTTGTATTTCGTGCATTTGTGTTGGTAGGTTTCACTTGGATTTTTACGGCCATATGTGGTCGAGAAGCAGAAATTTTGTTCACGTTATATTAACATGCTTGAAGACTCTTTTGCTCCCTAACTTTCGGGTCATTTGGATTACCATTTACGCACTGTGGCAAATGAGCGCTGATTGGTCAATGACTGCTTCTGAAGAAAAGTTAACAACATGTAAACCATGTTTCGGCAAGGTGAACTCCATTCGTGTCAACGTCGAGTCGGATGTACGACCTCTTGAGCCTGCCATCCTTAAATGCAAAAGTGGGTGTGCTATTTGAGTTGCGCGCTTGCATTACCGAAAGTTGGCTCCCCTCACTCCTTTTTTGTGAGGAAAATGAGCGTAGGAAAATGATTTCATAACTAAATGACAGCAAGCTACAGTGGAACATCTTATTCCTAGTGAAATGAAGTTCTTTAGTTTTGTTAAACAAGTGAATACCAGATCGTCAAGATCATAAAAGAATTACGTCAGTGTGGATAATAATTAAGCATCGCCAAGAAGAAGATTATGGCGAACCTTTTGGGCTTAATTGACGCGGCTGCAAGCTTATTCCTGCTCAGTACATCAACTTTGTTTGGATGTTGTTTACGTCCAACGGATTCGACACCAGGATCCGAGTAGCATCAGCAGTGGATCAATTGACCGGTCGAGGATTTATCGTGAGTAAGTGAAACATTAATTATTCGAGACACCTAGCTACCTTTTCATTGAAAGAAAGTGCAAGAAAAATAGAGTAAGAGGTTAACACGTTTACGTAAAATATGTAGTGAAAGTAAGCTCATTTGTGGTTCTTTGTATCATATTAATTTGCGTAAACTACATTGAGTAACATTGTATTTTTTGCACTGTTATAATTAGGTTTTGTGATTCATATTGTAGGATATTTTTGTTACTCATTAATATTCGTGCTTAAACTAATCATCTACACACTTTCTATTTTTATGTTACTTATGTTTTGACCAACCGCTTGTATCGAGCTTAGATTACGGACAAAATATAAGTGCCTGATAGAATTGTGATTTGCCGTAGTAAAGCTAGGATGAGTGCAAATGAATTACATAACAGAAAAGAAGTGGGAAAGGAGGTGTTGTGCTTAAATTTGTAAAATTTTAACAATGGAAAACCACGATTACACCTATAAATGCATTTATGAAATTTATACTATTTTTTATTGTTTTTAAATATAGACACAGTATATTAGAGAAATAAAAGGCCATCTACTTGTTTGATGGCAAAATGTTTACGGTATTTAGGCCCCAAATGACTTTTATAGCAGCTATCACTCACATTTTAATTGTATTTTGTTTTAATGTTTAACATTCTGAGTTGATGAACTACAGTAAGTTACAGTACATTTAATTATCAGTTCAAATACCTTATGATATATTCATTTGAATCCCTTAAAATATACATTTTATGTTGAGATCATAATAAAACAAGCAGAGTTCACGCTATATATGGATAATAAATATTTCTTAAATTTCATGTTAAGCGGTTGAACATATGAACTGCGAAGAGTAAAATAAGGTACTAGCAATAATATAAAATTATCTCTTCTATTTTCTCTATAGAGAGGAATTCCCAAGTATGCTGGTACTCGTAGCAACCAATTTGTCAATAGATATATGAGCACATATTATTATACTGTAATTAAACAACTTTATGATTTACTGTATTTTTCATAGAATTGCATGTTTCTGGCGTGGAAAACTAGACAGGGAAAAATATTACGAATTTTAAAAATATCCATAGATCCAACGTTTCCTGATGTCTGTGATTACAAGGAGCTCAATTTTTCTCTAAATTCTGGTACATTTTGAAACATAACCATTTGAAGCAAAAATAGTGCATATCTGGACGTTGTAGTGAGGCAGATTTGTAACTGCCATATAAGAAAAGTCAATGACAGAAATAGACAATTGCAATAAACATCTAGTTGCCTGGTGATACAGAGTTCCTGCTTCTACTGGATGTAGATCACCAATATCATCCGCATCTAATCCCACGTCACGCAACATTCGAATACTCGTATGTACAACTTTTATGGAGAAGTCTTTTTAGTTTAGTGGTTAACAAAACAGAGTTAGGTGCTGAATTGGATTTTAACATTGGTTCTAACGCTGATTACGAGAAATTACGATACCTTCAGAAAATAATCTACGTTATTGTAAATATGTCAGAGCTGCGCAATAAATTATATTTTATCATATATATTAATTTCAAACAAGATGCTTCCTATTTCACTCTAATGTATATTTTTCAGCCTAAAGTAGCATAGATATTGTTCATCAAGTTATTCAGAATTTATAGCAAATTAGCACGTAAAATAAAGGAGTCAATATGTTACAACTATTGCTTCACCCGCCACCAATCGAGGTAATATGGCTAGAATCTAGAAAATACACACTCTGATCCAAAGGCAAAAACAAATTTACCTTGCAGATAATAATCCAAATGTATTGTTTACTTAGTAATGCAACAAATTTGTCATGTCCAAATATTTAAATAATAGACAGTAGAGAAAATCATATTGAATAAAAATATTCTTGAAGGAAGCATATAAGGAAGGGAAAGTAATCGTGTTTCACGTAATCGTAATATGAATGATGTTTATGATTTTGTGGTATAATCAAGAGCTTTTCCTTCCAAGTTGCCACCGAACAGATGAGGATTGAAATCTTATTACATATATCGAGTTTTACGTTTGGCTATAGCAGTTCATTAAAGCGTTCTTGGGGAACAATTGAAAACTTCACAAATATACAAGATATTGTCAACTATTTACATTACGCAACTATTGTCAAATTAAAGTAATGCCAAGAGACCTACAAACTAAGAATAAAATAGGAAAATATGAGAATCCAATGTTCAAATTATGAAAAGGTATGAGAATTACACATAATCTAAAAGGTAAATATGATTATTGCAATAAAATATGAAATTATTAAATTTAAAATAATTTCTACTTTGATGTACATTGATTATGCTCCAAGACTGAAGAAAACATATGATCCATGAAGATTAATATTTGCTAAAACACACTTCAATTATGTATGTGTGGATAAACGAGAAACTACGAGATGTGCAACTGGCAGGATTTTGTCCACCGGAAACTCGTATGAGAGGTGATTATGTGTAATACATAATGTGTATACAAAATGCATGTGTAAATCTGCTCAATGACTATAAATAAGACACGACTGTGGAGGAATATATGAAACAGAAGCCGACGTTGGAAAATGTCAAGGAGTTAAGCGAGTTAATCAATTTGCGTGCCTCTAAGGACTCTGTTGAACATAAAACCTGGAGGTTATTCGAAAACTCCATTAAATTTCTATTGGTCATTTAGTAGCCACGTAATTCTCTACACATGACTCAAATTCAGCGAAACTCTGGAATATTGAGATGATATTATTTACTTATACACAAGTGAGATCAAAATTTTTGTTAACTTATGAAATAAGTTATAACCTTTCGAAGTAAACGCGTGACCGTAATTAGCACTTGGCTTGAACAGTTATTTTTTTGTCAGAGAGGAGGGTGGGGATTCTATATGTATACCAAAGTAGAGTTTTCACAATTAAATTATATTACCAAGTTGCAACTTGGATTCTGTATTGAGCATAAGAATATGCCTAACATCTTCGAATCGGAAACGTCTTCAACGATGAAAAGAGGACGAGAATAGAATTTATGTGTCTGGTGTTTAAATACGTCAAAAAAAAATACGGAGACATGTAAATTGTCAAAATGATGTTAAGAACCTACCTGC
The DNA here is from genome assembly GCF_964235325.1 of Thermobia domestica. Classification (NCBI taxonomy): domain Eukaryota; kingdom Metazoa; phylum Arthropoda; class Insecta; order Zygentoma; family Lepismatidae; genus Thermobia; species Thermobia domestica. Next base: position 177,661,558 of record NC_137457.1, read on the forward strand.
CGTTTTGGAGACATTTTTCCACAGCGATAGAGATGGATTTCAGTTACTGAAATTATATTGGTATCTTTATAAGAATACATATTATAGAATGAAAATATTTCGTTTTTACTCAGTTTATGAGCTACAAATTACTACATGACAAATGTGTAAAGTACGTTCAAACTTTCTTAAGTCCCAGAAGCTTATTGGTAATTAAAGGCTACATGTATTTGGTGCAAGATCTTTGAAGATGAAGGTTTGGAGTTGTAGAATAAAACGATTGGAAAGTAAAGGGAATTAAAATATAAATTTTGATACACAAGATTTGTTGAAATATTGATCAAATATTCTCTCACAGCATTTTTTCATGTGACGAACTAAGGCAAAAAGAAAGATATATCTATATGCTCTTTACCTGTGTGGTAGAGGATCGGGCATCTTTCTTAAAATTTTATGTTGTTCTCAATGTTTTGTATACTGTATTTTCTTTATGTAATTTGTAGCTTGTATAGTTAACCAGATTGTTTTCTTTTTTCTTGACAGTTATGCAATATAATACATTTTTATTCTCAGCATTGCTATTTTCCTAATTTTCTTGGAATGTCGTCAGTTCAAATATTTCACATTTAAAATCACAAATAAGTGAAAGACTTCTAAACCAATATTTCTCATCATTGAACTCGCGGAAAAAACTACCTAAAAATATCGCACCTAGATTTAAGAAATATCTGAAAAAGCGTTTTAGGTTTCACTAGGAAATTATTGAAGGCGATGAGCAACATTTATATGTTGTGAAGTTACCTTTAGCTTTCATGGCAACTCTTAATCAACTTGGAAACTCTTGGAGAAGAGTGCGCTTATTCAGCAACAATTCGATGTCTTTGTGCAATTTCTTACCTCGTATCAAGAACGAATTCTCGTAAATCGTAAGCTCTTCTCGATTGAATATCAGCCAAATTTTCTTGTCGTGTTCTAATAACTTCCTCCCATAGGTTTTCCATAGGATTCAAAGCAGTCTCCCCAGTAGCCCAGGCGATTAATTCAAGATCAGGTTTCTGTTGAAGTTACATTTGAACCGAATGAAAATCACGATCTTGTTCAACTTGAAGTACATTTCTTATATTCCTGTAACGACTGATATAAGAAAACTTCCCGATACCTCTGACTATTCAATTGTCTCTGTATGTGATGTACTCACTTAGTGCGTCATTACTCACTCATTGTCAGCACTTACGGGAACGTGTCGCTTTCGATTTGTAAGAATAATCTACTCTGGATAATATTGTTTCTCTACAACTCTACAAATGAATCTTATGCCATTATTCCTTGATGCAAATATCCCCTCGCTTTTAAATATAACTTTATCCAAGTTACTATTAATATTTGGCTAAGGAAATGTTACTGGATTTAATTTATAGATCCCTGTCAACTTCTTCTTACGTACAGCTTGGAAGATCTGTAGAGAAGTATCGTTGATGTGCCATCAGTAATTCCAACACTAACTGTTGGGATGTCATGACCATGTCTTACTTTAGCTTTTCGGTCCAGAGGTTAGACACTTTGAAGGAATGTATCGGATTTTGAGGCGCATTATCTGCTTCTCTTTACACCCTCTACCAAGTATATAATGTTGCACAGAGAATACTAAGTTTTTTCCCAGATTCAGTCACGGACATACTATAATATTCCGTCAGACCATTGCAATGTTTCCGAGTAGAATGACGACTCTCTTTTATCGTTCATTGAATTCTAACTAATAAACTTTGGAACGGGATAATTTTTTAATAACTACTATAAGAATTCGTTGTGAATTGTCTGTCAGCTAATTGTCTTCTCGGAAGAAACCAGGGCTTTCAAACTAGGAGATGATTGGAATCGAATGCCAAAAGGTTTTGCTTAAGAGTAGCTGTTTGCTTGATATCATACAGACAAGAAACTACAAAGTAGATACAATTATAATGCATAACACGTTTTTAAGTAATATTTTTTATAATTGTATCTTATAAGTTATATATTAATGATTGGAATTTTCTGAGTGAGTATGTAACTTATGAGTTAGAAATGGAACACGATTGTTCAATATGTTCAACAGTTTCCATAATTGCTATAATATTAACATTTAAATATAAACATCCAGAAGATTTAAAAATGCAGCACGGTAAACATATTCTAGAGAGAAATACTTTCATTCTGTAAATATTACATATATATTAAGAAACTCATACAGAAATTTCAATGGTTAGCCTAGGGCAAATACAATACCTCTCATTGTTAAAGCGAGGTTTATCATTTCATTTAAGTCAAATCCTTCACGCAGTAGTTTAAATGAATCTCCTATGTATTGTCGTGAGCCATCCCATGTATTTTGTAACATTGAATGCAGACATTATTATTATTATTATTATTATTATTATTATTATTATTATTATTATTATTATTATTATTATTATTATTATTATTATTATTATTATTATTATTATTATTATTATTTAAGATCCAGAAACTTTAGGAAAGTAACATGTAAAGCTAATTCGGTAGGAAATACTGCCAAGTTTACTTGGATAATTTTGTTTAAATGATTGGAGTTTACTATATCTTTTAAGCATAGAGGACATTTGAAGCTATTTCAAATTTAGATCTATACTTTTAGATACAATCTGAACTTCTGCAATGGAGTCAAGTTTCAAGCTTTTCCTACTCCAATTGAATCCAGAGCTTCTTACAACGAAAGACAAGCACCCAAGCCACTACAATGATGCGAACACATGATGAATTGTATCAGTGGATCATCAGTCAAATTCATTAAATAATTCATATAACCAGAAAGTTATTAAAGAAAAGTCAATCCCTCTCAAACCTATATATATACACAAACACACATACACACACACACACACACACACACACATATATATATATATATAGATATATATATATATATATATATATATATAATTACATCAGTTAGTGATTATGAAACCAAACACAATTCGAAGATTTCTTGCACCCACTGGAAAGCCTGAGTATATTAGTATTTTTTGCATATATTGTTATTGTAGACGGTCCCCATAATGCCCACCGACTTCGATTTTACAAAATTTGAGAAATAAATTTCACCTTTTATTTTGTGGTCAATTTAAAGGCATTTTGTTATACCACCACTAAGAAACCCAATACATCGTATTACGAATCAATCATTATGGAACAATTTCATGTGTTACACGCAGCGATGGTATCAATCTTTGGAAATTTGATTTACAACTTTTTCTTTTTTATTTCTTAATTGATTTTTGAGTAATGGTGCATTCAGTATAAAGGATCAATAAGATTCTCTCTCTTTCTCTCTCTTTCTGTTTGTGTGTGTTTCTAGTTACCGGCGTAAGCGTGAGAATACTACCAGGTATACTTCCATGTCTACATATGCTGGTGTGTGTGTGTAGCGGGGGTATATGAAGTATTAATTGGGATCGCGTAGTGGAACTTATCAATATTAGTACGTACATAAATGCGGCCGTTATTTCACACGATAACTTTGGAAGCATGCGAATTTTTAAATTCTGCTTTTTGCAATAAATACGTAGAGTGATTCGTGTCGAAGGAGTTTGTTAATGGAGATGATTCGCCAAGTGGAAGTGGTAGAAATGTGTCATTTCCGATTTTAACATTAATCACTATAGAGCGGAAATGGTAATAAATGGTAAGAAGCAGTTTTCGGCAATTCATAAAGGGTATCAAGGATATCTTTCAGCAAAATCCTTAACATCCTCGCAAAACCGGAAGAGATAGAAATTACCTATGATTTCTGACTTCAAATTTATCTACATAGTCAGATAACAAGAAGCGTTTTAAGAATGAATTTAGCATTGTGGGAATAAATATCGTCTTCTCTTTTAAACTTCTAATCACATCGGAATTAGCAAAACTCAACTACTTCCCATTTTAGTGTTGATCACATCAGATTTAAACGATACTAAATAGCGATGAGAGGTTTTCTGAAATCAATTCAGTGTCCAAACAATATGTTCTATCTCCACTCTAATCTTTCTACTAAAACTTGAAGTAGCACAAATCAATCGCTCCTGGAAATAACATTGAGCGTTATAGAATGGATAGCGAGAAGGCTTTTTAGGTAATTCGTTAAGTGCTCTAAGAGTATATTCCATCTCGGCAGTAATCTCTCTACTCAAATCGGAAGTGAAATAAATATACTAGAACTTGTGGTTCCCAAACCACTTTAGAAAATATAACATGATCCTGTTTAAGATTTTGTTCTTATTAGAATCTTGTAGTGGAACTTGTAATATCGTAATGTTAGTAGGTACGTACACTCATGTCCAAAATTATTGTCGCATGTCTATGAATATGTTGTTGTAAGAATATAATTTGATAATGAATTTGCCCGGTATTTCTTATAATGTTAGTATGTGTATAATCGGCAAGGACATATATGTGGCTAATTTAATGTCAATAAAGCAGTAAATGAGAAGAATAAAACGAATATTAAACTTTCTTGTACAATTAGTAACATTTTGTTTTACTCATTCTAAGTTTCGTACCTATATTTATTTTCCTATGTATTTCCCGATTATACACATAATATCAGTATTAAAAGTACCTTGCATAATTCTCTAATTTTTTTCTGCAATAAGTATATAGTATTATTTTCTCGAGAGAATACATTAATAGGGGTGATTTGAAAACAAAATGGTAGAAATGAGTAATTTGAAGTTTTAACGTTTTACAATATAAAATAAAAACGGCAATCGATAGCGAAAACTTGTTTTCGGCAAATGATTATACTTTTCAAGGGAATCTCAAATCTTATTTTTAACATTCTCTAGAACTGGAAATGGTAGAAATCAGCCATTTCCGGTTTTAGCATTCATTATTATAGAGTAGCGTTTCCCAACCAGTGAGCACAGAATGGGTCGCTGGTGTGCCGCGAGGAATCGAAACAAATTTATTAATTTCATAGGAATCAAATTGAAAAACATACAGAAAAATGTATATTTGTAATTCAAATTACTATGAACCTCTTCTATGAATCTACAATTTTAAGTTTCATACCGGTTTACTGTTCTGCATTTCTAATGTTGGAAAAAGTATTTGTTATCATTGTGATGATCATTATTTTTCTTTATTGTTGCAGACTATTTGGTAACTTGAAAATTAAAAATATCATTCAATCCTCTCGACAAATTACCTACTTTTGTGTTTGAAATGTAAAAAAAAATTTGTTTGTTTGTTCGTTATTTAGTGATCTTCCTTGTTAGTAAAAGGTTGGAAAAGTTTTAGCAAAGAAGGAGTGTTTTTAAAAACCTGAGTCCAATATTTCATTGCAATTGTTTTCTATTTTAAAATTAGAATAAAAATAAGCATAATGATTTACCACGAGGAAAAACATGTGATAGAGCTTTCTTTTCTGCAAGGAAGAGATCAATAATCACAGAAAAAAATACTACTGTGTTATATATTTACAAATATTAATATCTATAAGTGTGCCGCGACAATCCAAGTAACACCCATAGTGTGCCTCAAGTTGAAAAAGGTTGGGAAACGCTGCTATAGAGCAAAACGATAATAGATAACGAGAAAATGTTTTCGGCAATCAATTAAACTTTTCAAGGATAACCTTCTTCACATTTAACAAGCTAGTAAAACTAAAAGTAATAGAATTGAACCATTTCCGGTTCCAACGTTGATCACTGTACAGCAAAAAGTTATAAGATAGTAAGAAGCAGTTACAAGAGATCTATATAGCGTTTCAAGGACAACATTCCTCTTCATCCTAACACTCAAGTAAAACCGGAATTATTAAAAAATGAACAACTTCCGGTTTTAACGTTGATCACTATAGAACTAAAAGAAAAATAGGTAGTAAGAAGCAGTTTTCGGCAATCGATAAAGCGTTCCAGGAGTAACTTTCATCTTCGTGCTTAACACTCTAGTGAAAAAAGTGTAAATCTATATATCACCTATAACTTCCGGTTTTAATTTAATTTACATAAACTATAAGATATAGGGCAAGGCAGTTTTATGGAATCAATTTAACGTTGTGGGAACAGGTAAGTTATTATGTCTTTTAAACTCCAAACGGTAAGTAGCAAGACCCAACTACTTCCGGTTTTAGTGTTGATACCAATAGATTAGAAAAATAATAGATAAGGAGAATCATTTTTCTATAATCATTTAGTGTCCCAAGAATATGTTCTATCTCTACTCTAACCTTTATACTAAAAGCAGAAGTGGCAGATATCAATCACCTCCAGTTATAAATTCAGTGTTCTAGATTGGAGAGCTAGAAGGGATTTTTAAATTAAATAGTGGCCGGATCTTTTCTAAATTTTGTGAGCTACTAGCCCATTCCCTATGAATTAAGTACTGGTATATTCTGAGGTCAAACTCGGCCAAGAACAGGTGTGGGAACCGGTTGCATACCTTATTTCTTGATAACTACTTAATTAGCCAGAATATTTTCTTTCTAACTAATGGCCGATTTGGAACAAAAGTCAGTAGTGAGCAGCCCTCAACCTTATTAACATCACAACATTTGGTGGCCTAGCTTCGCCAAGTTTTGGGCTTGATTTGAGTGTGGTAATTTATTTCTCGGTAGTTTCTTGCCAGATCCAATCTAAAGGATTTACCATTACAGAAAACCGCTCGAAAGTATTATAGATTTTGCTCTATAGTGTTCAACGTAAAACCGGAAATGGTTTATTTCTACGACTTTAGATTGGTAACGAAAGAAGATGAAAAGTATTCTCGGAATTCTTAACCGATTGCCGAAAACCGTTTTTGTTTTATAGTGATCAACGTTAAAACTTGGAAATAGTTGATTTCTGCCACTTCCCGTTTATGAATCACTTCAATTAACTAGCTCCTCCTAAATAATTACTTTACCCATAGTTTCAATAAATAAATAAATAAAAATTTGCTTTCCTTCAATAACTATCGTGCGCAGTAACTTAGTCGCAGCAGATATCGTGGTGCATTATTATTATTATTATCATTATTATTATTATTATTATTATTATTATTATTATTATTATTATTATTATTATTTTTATTATTATTATTATTATTATTATTATTATTGTGTCCAGGGTTCTGTTATTTTAACTGTTAGAGGAAAGATTCATTTTTTCTAGTCTCACTTTTTCTTTAATAGTACTTCCGTATTATGCTTAATGTTTAGTTAACTAAAGAAGACGCGAATCTTGTTGTGTGGAGCCGCCATTTCATGTTAGCCTTCGGTGATCATTTAGTACTGTTGAACGAGGTAATTTACCAGAAGTACAATGTATTTATAGATTATTCGTTGTATTGTTATAAAGTAGGAAATGATACAATTCGCTGTATTTTCTAAATTAAAGTTTTTGGATCCTCTAGGGCAATGATTACAACATTTTTAACGAGCGCCCTCATTCTGAGACCCTACATATTTCACGCTCACATCATTTGCACATGTCTTTGACCGTTTCTGCAATTTTAGTTGCAGCATTGAATTCCCAAACCTTTACTAATAGTAACAAAAATTGAAATATAGCTCTGCAATATGGAAAAAATATTTCGATGATTTTGGTTTGAGTGGTGTTTTCTTATAATTTTAGGCCGCTGATTACGACTATAACATCAATTTTCCTCCATCTCGTCACGTTTCCCTGGAAATGGAGAGGTATTTTTATATCAACACATACAAATTAAATTATAATACAGAATACATAATAAATATTTTCATGTACATAGAGTGGTTTCAGAATGACGACAGTAACTAAACACACACAGATCCAAACAAAATCCAAGATTTACTCAAATACTCGTATGTACACTTAATCATACAAAAGCCTACTACTTCGAAACATTTTCCTTCGTTTAGTCAATCTTCGAGGAGATACAACGCCTGTGTTCTCCCTTTTCAGCAGTAAACAATAGTTGGTCATAATATTAAAGGACCAACCACCTTCTTACATGTTTCAATATCCTGTAAGTCCTGGTAAAAGCGTTCACCGTGTTCTTCACTATAAACATCAATATTGTGTGAGAAATTTTCGAAATGTGCAAATAAAATTGTAGCACCAGCAACTTTTCTACAATAACTTTGTAATCAGAGCGTATTGCATTACCCACGAAGTTCTTCACGATTCCTGAAGTTTGTCATGTTTTATTCCGCATTTGGGTCATGGGATTCTGAAAACGTGGATCATTTATAAGTTTATCTGTGGACCAGTAAATATACAGCTGTGAGTTTTTCGAAGCACATAGTGCTAAACGCCTTGCATATGTACTGCGAACACTTAAGACCTTATTTAGATCTCGAGCTAACTGCGTGATGATGGAGTAAGGGAGGGAGTAAAGTTTTTGAACGCTCCACAAGTGATTCACGTTCAACATTCTTCACTCTAGGTGACAGAGCATTTCGGGATGACCATTCTTTCCTAACCTAATATTCACCCTTTGCAAGACTGTCCCCTTCGCAGACATAACAAGGATGTTTGGTGTAGCCTGATTGAAGTCCCAGCATGAGGCCAATAACTTTAAAATCGCCACACGAAAGCCATTGGTGTTGCTTGTAGTTCACACAATGTAGCAAACATTTAACATTTTCATGTGTCTCTTTCATATGAATAGAATATGCAACGGTAGACCCAAGGGTATTACCGTTGTTAAATAGGAAACCTTTCAACTTGATTTCGATGAATCGACAAAATGTCCCCGATCAAATACATTGTAAGTCACACCAATCCATTTTATAAGACCTGGTGTGTCACAGAAGTAAACCATTGATCCTTCTTCAACAAAAAAATAATATAATGTTTTCTTTGCCTATAATGAAAGTCAAGACATCGTAGAACTCACAAATAGAAGTATTAATGTCAATCTTCTAGCAATTACTAGAATATATTCATGTTTTCTACTAGTTTTTCCCATATACATAAATATTTTTTCCACTAAACCTTGATTTCTGGTCATGTCGAATTCTCAAAAACCTGACGTGATAGAAATAAAGTGTTTACATATTTGAAGTCAGTGTAGAAGTGAATTTCAGAAAATGTAATTCGTTTGAAAACATCAGAATGCATGCAGAGCAGTGAAATAATAACAATAATATTAATAATCTATACCTTATGTAAGACAGTATAAGTTAGTTACCCATTAGCGACCAAGCCATAATACTATAATTAGCAAGAATACTCCTTTTGACGAAAAGAAGGGATAAGGAAGGATTTTTTGGAAATACGTATCCTTAGGGGCACAAATAGGGTGTATCTTGCTAATCCCTGAAGTAAGGAAGATGAAACTAGGCATATAAACAAACCATCAAAAATAACTAAACATCTTTTTCACAGTTTCTGAAAATTCCACACCTAAACAAGGAAAGAGTAATTCGTATAACAATAATTTTTCAAGTTTATTTTATTTCATTTATTTTTAGAAAATGATAAATGTAAGACTTCTTTATATTGGAGACGTGCAATTTCAAAATTATACTCAATTAAAAACCAACAATTACATGTTCAGCTCTTCCGAAAATTCTGTCCTAAGAGGAGGATGAAGGATAGTGTCTAATTATTAAAATTTTTGCATTTGCTTACGTTTGTGGTGTGAAATTTAGCTTTGACTTCTTAACTAAAAATAATTGAACGTATGTTTCCGGAAATTCCCTCTTAAAGATGGAGAAAAGAGAGGATATCTATAATATTAAATTGTACCACTGTTTATTCAGAAAATGCCATGAAATGTGAAATTCGGTTAAATTCGAAATGTGAAAATTAGTGTATAAACTTTGAACTAAAAAGAATGGAATACGTATTTCAGAGTTTTCGAAATTAATTAATTAATTTATTTCTCGACATTCAAATCGCTGTTCGCTGTCTCATCATCATAGAATGTTCGAGGAGAATTACTGAACATATTTAGAACTATTCTAGAGCATGGTTTCATCATGTCAGTTTCACTGAAATGCGTATCCTAAGGGAGAAGGTTTATAAATCTAAAATATTAGCGAAAAATACAGCATCTCTCATGTTATGAAGATGAAATGTAATATAAAATCCAAGTATACACGCAACCCATTGTTATAGAAAATTCCATCCCGTCTCATTTCATGAAAAATCACTGTGAATTTTAGAACATAGCACTTGGCTGAAGCCAGGTTTTAACCATGTCAGCTTCATTAAAATTCGTATCCAAGAGGGTGGAGGTATATCCTAACATACGTCGAAAGTTAAATATCTTCCAAGCCAAAGAGATGGAACTAGGCACATAAACTTTTTTACTTAACGAAGTCACCATGTGGACATGCCCAGCGTCTTCGAAAATTCTGATTCCAAATGAGCTTACAGAGCCATTTCGAAACCTTTTAACTTGCCGTTTTGTATTCATAAATTACGGACATGGCAAAATGTTCGAAAGATCTGAAATGTATTTTAAACATATTTAGCATGTGGGACATTTCTATTTTATCAACTCACTTGAAAAAAAGAATCGTAAAAGCAGAAGAGAATTTAAATTTCTTGCAAAAAAATTAATACTGCATCCTATGAAGCACATTTTTGAACATGGTCGAGCTAGGGTTTTTTTTCACGTTTGTTCAAATAAGTTACGTAACGGGGAAAGGGTGATCAAATATATCTTTCAAATATTTCCCATAAACCTATTCTACTCGTACGAAGAAGAGGCTTGCATATAATAATAACAAATAATAATAGCGATATTCTCACAAATTTACATTTATTTCCAGCAAGACTCCTGCATAACATTGTAGTGCAGTGGAATATTATATTTTACCAGTTTTGTCCTTAATGAAACCATAGTTCTTACGCAATAGTTATTTCATTTTTAAATGATATTTAATTTAATGTTTCTTACAACATTCGTAATATTTGTAATTATGAATTTAATTCTGTCAGAGACTCGCACCCCGAGATTAGGAACCACTGCTCTAGGGACTACCTAGAAACTTCGAATTTACACCTACATAGAATTTGTGACGTGGGGTACCACTAAGAAAAAATATTGAAAATTCACGAAAAAAGGAGGAATTAGAGTGAGAGTTATTTTAATAAGATACCCTTATCTCCGAAAGATATAGAACTGGGAACTTGAAATTTGATATTTGGATTGCCAATTTAAAATAATTTAACACGTGTTTCAGCATTCCTTTTATATCTTACCCATTAGTAATAAAAGGTCGGGAAAATGAGAGAATTGGAATTATTACTCATATAATATCATGTCGGTATCTCAGAATTTCTGAAAGTTAGAAACATGAAATTTGGCTTTAGAACTTCCCATTTAAAACAAAATCTCTTAAATACAGTAAACAGTACCAGGCAATATTTTTTCAATTAAAATTAAAACCAGAAGTTGAAGTAGATATCTACCACTTAGTATTATAGTCTAGTAATTAGAGTGGAGATGGAATATATTCCAGGGACGCTTAATCGAATACGAAAACCGTATCGCGCTATTTCCGTTTGTCATATACTGTCTTGTTCAAGAAAACTTTGCCACTCACTTCTTTTGGAAAATCCTGTAGTCTTACCTACAGTTAAAATTAAATCAAATAAATGTGAATTTTCTTTGGTCGATTAAGACGTTTATTTACAGCCACAACATTATAATTTCGTTTTGCGGTTTCAGGAATATCATCTTTCATAGCAGGGTGGATTGTCAAGGTTTCTTGAACAAGACTGTACAGCGATGAACGTTAAAACCGGAAGTAGTTGATTTCTAACACTTACATTTGATTACAGGGTAAAAGAAGAGGTGATACTTATTTTATGAACGCTAACTCATTAAAATAAATCTTCTCGCTGTCTCTTATAGGCCATGTTCTATGTATATTAAATTGAAACCGGAAGTCATACTTGATTACCAAGGAGTCTATCGGTCAAGAAAGGGATTTAAAAAGTCAGGAAGTCATGAAAAACTCATGAAATTTTGCTTTGGGTCACGATTCATTTTATCTCTACAAATATAAGTACAGACTGGAAAATTTTGTTCTGTAAAATGTCAAAATTAACCACCTAAAATGTCTATGGTTTTGGACACTACCAAATCGCAAGCAATGCACACTTCTATCGCGTACATGAAAATTCGGCCCAAGTCGCAATCAAATTCGCTCTTGAGAATGTTACTAACTTTAATGGTTTGTTAAAGAAAAGGTCATGAAATTTCATTTGGAATTTTAGTAGACAACCTGTCACTTCTGATGTTCTAGTGTCTTATGGATAGACAAAATTATTTTTGAGATGCTCAGTCGATTGTCGAACACTGCTTGTCGCTATCTATTACAGCTTTTGCTCCACAGTAATGAAAACGAAACCGAAAATTGTTGATTTCTACCGCTTCTAGTTTTATCAAAGTGTTAAGGATAGAAAAGAAAGGTGTTCTTCGGATGTTTAGTCGATTTCCCATAACTGCTACTCGTTATATATTACCATTTTGCCGTTCAATGTTAAAGCGGCAACTAGTTTAAATCTACCACTTTCTATTTCAATACAATATTAAGGATGGAGATGAAAGGTATTCTTGGGATGCTAAATCGACTGCTGGAAACCGTTTCTTGCTATCTATTACCCTTTTTGGTTTACAAGATCAACGTTAAAAGCAAAAATGGTTGATTTCTACCACTCAAGGTTTCTGATCCACAACCTCCTGGTTTATGATCCTCTACTAACGATCTCTTTCGAGATAATTACTCTAGCTATCAATTGCAAGAAACAGAAGTCAAATTCAGTTTCGTTCACGAGTTTCGTGCGGAGTAACGGGAGGGATGGTCCAACGCACTAACTGTATAATATTATTATAAATCTTACTGTGTAATCCCGATAATTAGATAGATATTTCAGCGTTTTCGATTATGATGTAGAAGGGAAGAAAAGGGCTTGGAAGAGAAGAGAGGTGGATATTACAATTATTATTATACTAAGATGTTTATATCTCGGGATCCCGTGAAGTTGAAGACAAGAAACATGGTATTTCAACTGAAATTCAGTATACTTGCAGGTATGTGAGGTGCGAGGCCGTAACCTGAGCAAACACTGATGATTGCAGGTTTGAGAAGCAAAGCGTTAGACCGAACAAATTTGCTGGTCTGATGGCCGACCCTCCAGCGAGACAAAAGCTTGTATTGAATAAACTCTGATGAAGACAATAAGGCGGCTCACACAACGTTTTCTCAATTAATAATGAAATGGGAAGTTATAGTAGATTTATACCACTTCCGGTGTTAGTAGAGGGTTCAGGATGGAGATAAATTGTATTCTTGGGACGGTTAATCGATCACTTAAAACAGTGTTTCGTTATCTATTACAGTTTTTCTTCCATAGCAATCAATGTTAAAAACAGGAAATAGTTAATCGCTACCACTTCCCGTTTAAGTTGTAGTTTAAGAACAGAGATAATATGCATTCCTAGGACGTTTAATCGATTTTCGGAAACAGCTTCTAGCTTTCTACTCACGTATTTTTCTCTAAAGTGATAAATGTTAAAGAAGAAGAAAAGTATTCTCGGAATTCTTAACCGATTGCCTAAAACCGTTTTTGTTTTATAGTGATCAACGTTAAAACTTGGAAATAGTTGATTTCTACCACTTCCCGTTTATGAATCACTTCAATTAACTAGCTCCTCCTAAATAATTACTTTACCCATAGTTTCAATAAATAAATAAATAAAAATTTGCTTTCCTTCAATAACTATCGTGCGCAGTAACTTAGTCGCAGCAGATATCGTGGTGCATTATTATTATTATTATTATTATTATTATTATTATTATTATTATTATTATTATTATTATTATTATTATTATTATTATTATTATTATTGTGTCCAGGGTTCTGTTATTTTAACTGTTAGAGGAAAGATTCATTTTTTCTAGTCTCACTTTTTCTTTAATAGTACTTCCGTATTATGCTTAATGTTTAGTTAACTAAAGAAGACGCGAATCTTGTTGTGTGGAGCCGCCATTTCATGTTAGCCTTCGGTGATCATTTAGTACTGTTGAACGAGGTAATTTACCAGAAGTACAATGTATTTATAGATTATTCGTTGTATTGTTATAAAGTAGGAAATGATACAATTCGCTGTATTTTCTAAATTAAAGTTTTTGGATCCTCTAGGGCAATGATTACAACATTTTTAACGAGGGCCCTCATTCTGAGACCCTACATATTTCACGCTCACATCATTTGCACATGTCTTTGACCGTTTCTGCAATTTTAGTTGCAGCATTGAATTCCCAAACCTTTACTAATAGTAACAAAAATTGAAATATAGCTCTGCAATATGGAAAAAATATTTCGATGATTTTGGTTTGAGTGGTGTTTTCTTATAATTTTAGGCCGCTGATTACGACTATAACATCAATTTTCCTCCATCTCGTCACGTTTCCCTGGAAATGGAGAGGTATTTTTATATCAACACATACAAATTAAATTATAATACAGAATACATAATAAATATTTTCATGTACATAGAGTGGTTTCAGAATGACGACAGTAACTAAACACACACAGATCCAAACAAAATCCAAGATTTACTCAAATACTCGTATGTACACTTAATCATACAAAAGCCTACTACTTCGAAACATTTTCCTTCGTTTAGTCAATCTTCGAGGAGATACAACGCCTGTGTTCTCCCTTTTCAGCAGTAAACAATAGTTGGTCATAATATTAAAGGACCAACCACCTTCTTACATGTTTCAATATCCTGTAAGTCCTGGTAAAAGCGTTCACCGTGTTCTTCACTATAAACATCAATATTGTGTGAGAAATTTTCGAAATGTGCAAATAAAATTGTAGCACCAGCAACTTTTCTACAATAACTTTGTAATCAGAGCGTATTGCATTACCCACGAAGTTCTTCACGATTCCTGAAGTTTGTCATGTTTTATTCCGCATTTGGGTCATGGGATTCTGAAAACGTGGATCATTTATAAGTTTATCTGTGGACCAGTAAATATACAGCTGTGAGTTTTTCGAAGCACATAGTGCTAAACGCCTTGCATATGTACTGCGAACACTTAAGACCTTATTTAGATCTCGAGCTAACTGCGTGATGATGGAGTAAGGGAGGGAGTAAAGTTTTTGAACGCTCCACAAGTGATTCACGTTCAACATTCTTCACTCTAGGTGACAGAGCATTTCGGGATGACCATTCTTTCCTAACCTAATATTCACCCTTTGCAAGACTGTCCCCTTCGCAGACATAACAAGGATGTTTGGTGTAGCCTGATTGAAGTCCCAGCATGAGGCCAATAACTTTAAAATCGCCACACGAAAGCCATTGGTGTTGCTTGTAGTTCACACAATGTAGCAAACATTTAACATTTTCATGTGTCTCTTTCATATGAATAGAATATGCAACGGTAGACCCAAGGGTATTACCGTTGTTAAATAGGAAACCTTTCAACTTGATTTCGATGAATCGACAAAATGTCCCCGATCAAATACATTGTAAGTCACACCAATCTATTTTATAAGACCTGGTATGTCACAGAAGTAAACCATTGATCCTTCTTCAACAAAAAAATAATATAATGTTTTCTTTGCCTATAATGAAAGTCAAGACATCGTAGAACTCACAAATAGAAAAATTAATGTCACTCTTCTAGCAATTACTAGAATATATTCATGTTTTCTACTAGTTTTTCCCATATACATAAATATTTTTTCCACTAAACCTTGATTTCTGGTCATGTCGAATTCTCAAAAACCTGACGTGATAGAAATAAAGTGATTACATATTTGAAGTCAGTGTAGAAGTGAATTTCAGAAAATGTAATTCGTTTGAAAACATCAGAATGCATGCAGAGCAGTGAAATAATAACAATAATATTAATAATCTATACCTTATGTAAGACAGTATAAGTTAGTTACCCATTAGCGACCAAGCCATAATACTATAATTAGCAAGAATACTCCTTTTGACGAAAAGAAGGGATAAGGAAGGATTGTTTGGAAACACGTATCCTTAGGGGCACAAATAGGGTGTATCTTGCTAATCCCTGAAGTAAGGAAGATGAAACTAGGCATATAAACAAACCATCAAAAATAACTAAACATCTTTTTCACAGTTTCTGAAAATTCCACACCTAAACAAGGAAAGAGTAATTCGTATAACAATAATTTTTCAAGTTTATTTTATTTCATTTATTTTTAGAAAATGATAAATGTAAGACTTCTTTATATTGGAGACGTGCAATTTCAAAATTATACTCAATTAAAAACCAACAATTACATGTTCAGCTCTTCCGAAAATTCTGTCCTAAGAGGAGGATGAAGGATAGTGTCTAATTATTAAAATTTTTGCATTTGCTTACGTTTGTGGTGTGAAATTTAGCTTTGACTTCTTAACTAAAAATAATTGAACGTATGTTTCCGGAAATTCCCTCTTAAAGATGGAGAAAAGAGAGGATATCTATAATATTAAATTGTACCACTGTTTATTCAGAAAATGCCATGAAATGTGAAATTCGGTTAAATTCGAAATGTGAAAATTGGTATATAAACTTTGAACTAAAAAGAATGGAATACGTATTTCAGAGTTTTCGAAATTAATTAATTTATTTATTTCTCGACATTCAAATCGGCGTTCGCTGTCTCATCATCATAGAATGTTCGAGGAGAATTACTGAACATATTTAGAACTATTCTAGAGCATGGTTTCATCATGTCACTTTCACTGAAATGCGTATCCTAAGGGAGAAGGTTTATAGATCTAAAATATTAGCGAAAAATACAGCATCTCTCATGTTATGAAGATGAAATGTAATATAAAATCCAAGTATACACGCAACCCATTGTTATAGAAAATTCCATCCCGTCTCATTTCATGAAAAATCACTGTGAATTTTAGAACATAGCACTTGGCTGAAGCCAGGTTTTAACCATGTCAGCTTCATTAAAATTCGTATCCAAGAGGGTGCAGGTATATCCTAATATACGTCGAAAGATAAATATCTTCCAAGCCAAAGAGATCGAACTAGGCACATAAACTTTTTTACTTAACGAAGTCACCATGTGGACATGCCCAGCGTCTTCGAAAATTCTGATTCCAAATGAGCTTACAGAGCCATTTCGAAACCCTTTAACTTGCCGTTTTGTATTCACAAATTACCGACATGGCAAAATGTTTGAAAGATCTGAAATGTATTTTAAACATATTTAGCACGTGGGACATTTCTATTTTATCAACTCACTTGAAAAAAAGAATCGTAAAAGCAGAAGAGAATTTAAATTTCTTGCAAAAAATAAATACTGCATCCTATGAAGCACATTTTTGAACATGGTCGAGCTAGGTTTTTTTTCACGTTTGTTCAAATAAGTTACGTAACGGGGAAAGGGTGATCAAATATATCTTTCAAATATTTCCCATAAACCTATTCTACTCGTACGAAGAAGAGGCTTGCATATAATAATAACAAATAATAATAGCACAAATTCTCTATTCTCACAAATTCTCACATATTCTCACAAATTTACATTTATTTCCAGCAAGACTCCTGCATAACATTGTAGTGCAGTGGAATATTATATTTTACCAGTTTTGTCCTTAATGAAACCATAGTTCTTACGCAATAGTTATTTCATTTTTAAATGATATTTAATTTAATGTTTCTTACAACATTCGTAATATTTGTAATTATGAATTTAATTCTGTCAGAGACTCGCACCCCGAGATTAGGAACCACTGCTCTAGGGACTACCTAGAAACTTCGAATTTACACCTACATAGAATTTGTGACGTGGGGTACCACTAAGAAAAAATATTGAAAATTCACGAAAAAAGGAGGAATTAGAGTGAGAGTTATTTTAATAAGATACCCTTATCTCCGAAAGATATAGAACTGGGAACTTGAAATTTGATATTTGGATTGCCAATTTAAAATAATTTAACACGTGTTTCAGCATTCCTTTTATATCTTACCCATTAGTAATAAAAGGTCGGGAAAATGAGAGAATTGGAATTATTACTCATATAATATCATGTCGGTATCTCAGAATTTCTGAAAGTTAGAAACATGAAATTTGGCTTTAGAACTTCCCATTTAAAACAAAATCTCTTAAATACAGTAAACAGTACCAGGCAATATTTTTTCAATTAAAATTAAAACCAGAAGTTGAAGTAGATATCTACCACTTAGTATTATAGTCTAGTAATTAGAGTGGAGATGGAATATATTCCAGGGACGCTTAATCGAATACGAAAACCGTATCGCGCTATTTCCGTTTGTCATATACTGTCTTGTTCAAGAAAACTTTGCCACTCACTTCTTTTGGAAAATCCTGTAGTCTTACCTACAGTTAAAATTAAATCAAATAAATGTGAATTTTCTTTGGTCGATTAAGACGTTTATTTACAGCCACAACATTATAATTTCGTTTTGCGGTTTCAGGAATATCATCTTTCATAGCAGGGTGGATTGTCAAGGTTTCTTGAACAAGACTGTACAGCGATGAACGTTAAAACCGGAAGTAGTTGATTTCTAACACTTACATTTGATTACAGGGTAAAAGAAGAGGTGATACTTATTTTATGAACGCTAACTCATTAAAATAAATCTTCTCGCTGTCTCTTATAGGCCATGTTCTATGTATATTAAATTGAAACCGGAAGTCATACTTGATTACCAAGGAGTCTATCGGTCAAGAAAGGGATTTAAAAAGTCAGGAAGTCATGAAAAACTCATGAAATTTTGCTTTGGGTCACGATTCATTTTATCTCTACAAATATAAGTACAGACTGGAAAATTTTGTTCTGTAAAATGTCAAAATTAACCACCTAAAATGTCTATGGTTTTGGACACTACCAAATCGCAAGCAATGCACACTTCTATCGCGTACATGAAAATTCGGCCCAAGTCGCAATCAAATTCGCTCTTGAGAATGTTACTAACTTTAATGGTTTGTTAAAGAAAAGGTCATGAAATTTCATTTGGAATTTTAGTAGACAACCTGTCACTTCTGATGTTCTAGTGTCTTATGGATAGACAAAATTATTTTTGAGATGCTCAGTCGATTGTCGAACACTGCTTGTCGCTATCTATTACAGCTTTTGCTCCACAGTAATGAAAACGAAACCGAAAATTGTTGATTTCTACCGCTTCTAGTTTTATCAAAGTGTTAAGGATAGAAAAGAAAGGTGTTCTTCGGATGTTTAGTCGATTTCCCATAACTGCTACTCGTTATATATTACCATTTTGCCGTTCAATGTTAAAGCGGCAACTAGTTTAAATCTACCACTTTCTATTTCAATACAATATTAAGGATGGAGATGAAAGGTATTCTTGGGATGCTAAATCGACTGCTGGAAACCGTTTCTTGCTATCTATTACCCTTTTTGGTTTACAAGATCAACGTTAAAAGCAAAAATGGTTGATTTCTACCACTCAAGGTTTCTGATCCACAACCTCCTGGTTTATGATCCTCTACTAACGATCTCTTTCGAGATAATTACTCTAGCTATCAATTGCAAGAAACAGAAGTCAAATTCAGTTTCGTTCACGAGTTTCGTGCGGAGTAACGGGAGGGATGGTCCAACGCACTAACTGTATAATATTATTATAAATCTTACTGTGTAATCCCGATAATTAGATAGATATTTCAGCGTTTTCGATTATGATGTAGAAGGGAAGAAAAGGGCTTGGAAGAGAAGAGAGGTGGATATTACAATTATTATTATACTAAGATGTTTATATCTCGGGATCCCGTGAAGTTGAAGACAAGAAACATGGTATTTCAACTGAAATTCAGTATACTTGCAGGTATGTGAGGTGCGAGGCCGTAACCTGAGCAAACACTGATGATTGCAGGTTTGAGAAGCAAAGCGTTAGACCGAACAAATTTGCTGGTCTGATGGCCGACCCTCCAGCGAGACAAAAGCTTGTATTGAATAAACTCTGATGAAGACAATAAGGCGGCTCACACAACGTTTTCTCAATTAATAATGAAATGGGAAGTTATAGTAGATTTATACCACTTCCGGTGTTAGTAGAGGGTTCAGGATGGAGATAAATTGTATTCTTGGGACGGTTAATCGATCACTTAAAACAGTGTTTCGTTATCTATTACAGTTTTTCTTCCATAGCAATCAATGTTAAAAACAGGAAATAGTTAATCGCTACCACTTCCCGTTTAAGTTGTAGTTTAAGAACAGAGATAATATGCATTCCTAGGACGTTTAATCGATTTTCGGAAACAGCTTCTAGCTTTCTACTCACGTATTTTTCTCTAAAGTGATAAATGTTAAAGAAGAAGAAAAGTATTCTCGGAATTCTTAACCGATTGCCTAAAACCGTTTTTGTTTTATAGTGATCAACGTTAAAACTTGGAAATAGTTGATTTCTACCACTTCCCGTTTATGAATCACTTCAATTAACTAGCTCCTCCTAAATAATTACTTTACCCATAGTTTCAATAAATAAATAAATAAAAATTTGCTTTCCTTCAATAACTATCGTGCGCAGTAACTTAGTCGCAGCAGATATCGTGGTGCATTATTATTATTATTATTATTATTATTATTATTATTATTATTATTATTATTATTATTATTATTATTATTATTATTGTGTCCAGGGTTCTGTTATTTTAACTGTTAGAGGAAAGATTCATTTTTTCTAGTCTCACTTTTTCTTTAATAGTACTTCCGTATTATGCTTAATGTTTAGTTAACTAAAGAAGACGCGAATCTTGTTGTGTGGAGCCGCCATTTCATGTTAGCCTTCGGTGATCATTTAGTACTGTTGAACGAGGTAATTTACCAGAAGTACAATGTATTTATAGATTATTCGTTGTATTGTTATAAAGTAGGAAATGATACAATTCGCTGTATTTTCTAAATTAAAGTTTTTGGATCCTCTAGGGCAATGATTACAACATTTTTAACGAGGGCCCTCATTCTGAGACCCTACATATTTCACGCTCACATCATTTGCACATGTCTTTGACCGTTTCTGCAATTTTAGTTGCAGCATTGAATTCCCAAACCTTTACTAATAGTAACAAAAATTGAAATATAGCTCTGCAATATGGAAAAAATATTTCGATGATTTTGGTTTGAGTGGTGTTTTCTTATAATTTTAGGCCGCTGATTACGACTATAACATCAATTTTCCTCCATCTCGTCACGTTTCCCTGGAAATGGAGAGGTATTTTTATATCAACACATACAAATTAAATTATAATACAGAATACATAATAAATATTTTCATGTACATAGAGTGGTTTCAGAATGACGACAGTAACTAAACACACACAGATCCAAACAAAATCCAAGATTTACTCAAATACTCGTATGTACACTTAATCATACAAAAGCCTACTACTTCGAAACATTTTCCTTCGTTTAGTCAATCTTCGAGGAGATACAACGCCTGTGTTCTCCCTTTTCAGCAGTAAACAATAGTTGGTCATAATATTAAAGGACCAACCACCTTCTTACATGTTTCAATATCCTGTAAGTCCTGGTAAAAGCGTTCACCGTGTTCTTCACTATAAACATCAATATTGTGTGAGAAATTTTCGAAATGTGCAAATAAAATTGTAGCACCAGCAACTTTTCTACAATAACTTTGTAATCAGAGCGTATTGCATTACCCACGAAGTTCTTCACGATTCCTGAAGTTTGTCATGTTTTATTCCGCATTTGGGTCATGGGATTCTGAAAACGTGGATCATTTATAAGTTTATCTGTGGACCAGTAAATATACAGCTGTGAGTTTTTCGAAGCACATAGTGCTAAACGCCTTGCATATGTACTGCGAACACTTAAGACCTTATTTAGATCTCGAGCTAACTGCGTGATGATGGAGTAAGGGAGGGAGTAAAGTTTTTGAACGCTCCACAAGTGATTCACGTTCAACATTCTTCACTCTAGGTGACAGAGCATTTCGGGATGACCATTCTTTCCTAACCTAATATTCACCCTTTGCAAGACTGTCCCCTTCGCAGACATAACAAGGATGTTTGGTGTAGCCTGATTGAAGTCCCAGCATGAGGCCAATAACTTTAAAATCGCCACACGAAAGCCATTGGTGTTGCTTGTAGTTCACACAATGTAGCAAACATTTAACATTTTCATGTGTCTCTTTCATATGAATAGAATATGCAACGGTAGACCCAAGGGTATTACCGTTGTTAAATAGGAAACCTTTCAACTTGATTTCGATGAATCGACAAAATGTCCCCGATCAAATACATTGTAAGTCACACCAATCTATTTTATAAGACCTGGTATGTCACAGAAGTAAACCATTGATCCTTCTTCAACAAAAAAATAATATAATGTTTTCTTTGCCTATAATGAAAGTCAAGACATCGTAGAACTCACAAATAGAAAAATTAATGTCACTCTTCTAGCAATTACTAGAATATATTCATGTTTTCTACTAGTTTTTCCCATATACATAAATATTTTTTCCACTAAACCTTGATTTCTGGTCATGTCGAATTCTCAAAAACCTGACGTGATAGAAATAAAGTGATTACATATTTGAAGTCAGTGTAGAAGTGAATTTCAGAAAATGTAATTCGTTTGAAAACATCAGAATGCATGCAGAGCAGTGAAATAATAACAATAATATTAATAATCTATACCTTATGTAAGACAGTATAAGTTAGTTACCCATTAGCGACCAAGCCATAATACTATAATTAGCAAGAATACTCCTTTTGACGAAAAGAAGGGATAAGGAAGGATTTTTTGGAAACACGTATCCTTAGGGGCACAAATAGGGTGTATCTTGCTAATCCCTGAAGTAAGGAAGATGAAACTAGGCATATAAACAAACCATCAAAAATAACTAAACATCTTTTTCACAGTTTCTGAAAATTCCACACCTAAACAAGGAAAGAGTAATTCGTATAACAATAATTTTTCAAGTTTATTTTATTTCATTTATTTTTAGAAAATGATAAATGTAAGACTTCTTTATATTGGAGACGTGCAATTTCAAAATTATACTCAATTAAAAACCAACAATTACATGTTCAGCTCTTCCGAAAATTCTGTCCTAAGAGGAGGATGAAGGATAGTGTCTAATTATTAAAATTTTTGCATTTGCTTACGTTTGTGGTGTGAAATTTAGCTTTGACTTCTTAACTAAAAATAATTGAACGTATGTTTCCGGAAATTCCCTCTTAAAGATGGAGAAAAGAGAGGATATCTATAATATTAAATTGTACCACTGTTTATTCAGAAAATGCCATGAAATGTGAAATTCGGTTAAATTCGAAATGTGAAAATTGGTATATAAACTTTGAACTAAAAAGAATGGAATACGTATTTCAGAGTTTTCGAAATTAATTAATTTATTTATTTCTCGACATTCAAATCGGCGTTCGCTGTCTCATCATCATAGAATGTTCGAGGAGAATTACTGAACATATTTAGAACTATTCTAGAGCATGGTTTCATCATGTCACTTTCACTGAAATGCGTATCCTAAGGGAGAAGGTTTATAGATCTAAAATATTAGCGAAAAATACAGCATCTCTCATGTTATGAAGATGAAATGTAATATAAAATCCAAGTATACACGCAACCCATTGTTATAGAAAATTCCATCCCGTCTCATTTCATGAAAAATCACTGTGAATTTTAGAACATAGCACTTGGCTGAAGCCAGGTTTTAACCATGTCAGCTTCATTAAAATTCGTATCCAAGAGGGTGCAGGTATATCCTAATATACGTCGAAAGATAAATATCTTCCAAGCCAAAGAGATCGAACTAGGCACATAAACTTTTTTACTTAACGAAGTCACCATGTGGACATGCCCAGCGTCTTCGAAAATTCTGATTCCAAATGAGCTTACAGAGCCATTTCGAAACCCTTTAACTTGCCGTTTTGTATTCACAAATTACCGACATGGCAAAATGTTTGAAAGATCTGAAATGTATTTTAAACATATTTAGCACGTGGGACATTTCTATTTTATCAACTCACTTGAAAAAAAGAATCGTAAAAGCAGAAGAGAATTTAAATTTCTTGCAAAAAATAAATACTGCATCCTATGAAGCACATTTTTGAACATGGTCGAGCTAGGTTTTTTTTCACGTTTGTTCAAATAAGTTACGTAACGGGGAAAGGGTGATCAAATATATCTTTCAAATATTTCCCATAAACCTATTCTACTCGTACGAAGAAGAGGCTTGCATATAATAATAACAAATAATAATAGCACAAATTCTCTATTCTCACAAATTCTCACATATTCTCACAAATTTACATTTATTTCCAGCAAGACTCCTGCATAACATTGTAGTGCAGTGGAATATTATATTTTACCAGTTTTGTCCTTAATGAAACCATAGTTCTTACGCAATAGTTATTTCATTTTTAAATGATATTTAATTTAATGTTTCTTACAACATTCGTAATATTTGTAATTATGAATTTAATTCTGTCAGAGACTCGCACCCCGAGATTAGGAACCACTGCTCTAGGGACTACCTAGAAACTTCGAATTTACACCTACATAGAATTTGTGACGTGGGGTACCACTAAGAAAAAATATTGAAAATTCACGAAAAAAGGAGGAATTAGAGTGAGAGTTATTTTAATAAGATACCCTTATCTCCGAAAGATATAGAACTGGGAACTTGAAATTTGATATTTGGATTGCCAATTTAAAATAATTTAACACGTGTTTCAGCATTCCTTTTATATCTTACCCATTAGTAATAAAAGGTCGGGAAAATGAGAGAATTGGAATTATTACTCATATAATATCATGTCGGTATCTCAGAATTTCTGAAAGTTAGAAACATGAAATTTGGCTTTAGAACTTCCCATTTAAAACAAAATCTCTTAAATACAGTAAACAGTACCAGGCAATATTTTTTCAATTAAAATTAAAACCAGAAGTTGAAGTAGATATCTACCACTTAGTATTATAGTCTAGTAATTAGAGTGGAGATGGAATATATTCCAGGGACGCTTAATCGAATACGAAAACCGTATCGCGCTATTTCCGTTTGTCATATACTGTCTTGTTCAAGAAAACTTTGCCACTCACTTCTTTTGGAAAATCCTGTAGTCTTACCTACAGTTAAAATTAAATCAAATAAATGTGAATTTTCTTTGGTCGATTAAGACGTTTATTTACAGCCACAACATTATAATTTCGTTTTGCGGTTTCAGGAATATCATCTTTCATAGCAGGGTGGATTGTCAAGGTTTCTTGAACAAGACTGTACAGCGATGAACGTTAAAACCGGAAGTAGTTGATTTCTAACACTTACATTTGATTACAGGGTAAAAGAAGAGGTGATACTTATTTTATGAACGCTAACTCATTAAAATAAATCTTCTCGCTGTCTCTTATAGGCCATGTTCTATGTATATTAAATTGAAACCGGAAGTCATACTTGATTACCAAGGAGTCTATCGGTCAAGAAAGGGATTTAAAAAGTCAGGAAGTCATGAAAAACTCATGAAATTTTGCTTTGGGTCACGATTCATTTTATCTCTACAAATATAAGTACAGACTGGAAAATTTTGTTCTGTAAAATGTCAAAATTAACCACCTAAAATGTCTATGGTTTTGGACACTACCAAATCGCAAGCAATGCACACTTCTATCGCGTACATGAAAATTCGGCCCAAGTCGCAATCAAATTCGCTCTTGAGAATGTTACTAACTTTAATGGTTTGTTAAAGAAAAGGTCATGAAATTTCATTTGGAATTTTAGTAGACAACCTGTCACTTCTGATGTTCTAGTGTCTTATGGATAGACAAAATTATTTTTGAGATGCTCAGTCGATTGTCGAACACTGCTTGTCGCTATCTATTACAGCTTTTGCTCCACAGTAATGAAAACGAAACCGAAAATTGTTGATTTCTACCGCTTCTAGTTTTATCAAAGTGTTAAGGATAGAAAAGAAAGGTGTTCTTCGGATGTTTAGTCGATTTCCCATAACTGCTACTCGTTATATATTACCATTTTGCCGTTCAATGTTAAAGCGGCAACTAGTTTAAATCTACCACTTTCTATTTCAATACAATATTAAGGATGGAGATGAAAGGTATTCTTGGGATGCTAAATCGACTGCTGGAAACCGTTTCTTGCTATCTATTACCCTTTTTAGGTTACAAGATCAACGTTAAAAGCAAAAATGGTTGATTTCTACCACTCAAGGTTTCTGATCCACAACCTCCTGGTTTATGATCCTCTACTAACGATCTCTTTCGAGATAATTACTCTAGCTATCAATTGCAAGAAACAGAAGTTAAATTCAGTTTCGTTCACGAGTTTCGTGCGGAGTAACGGGAGGGATGGTCCAACGCACTAACTGTATAATATTATTATAAATCTTACTGTGTAATCCCGATAATTAGATAGATATTTCAGCGTTTTCGATTATGATGTAGAAGGGAAGAAAAGGGCTTGGAAGAGAAGAGAGGTGGATATTACAATTATTATTATACTAAGATGTTTATATCTCGGGATCCCGTGAAGTTGAAGACATGAAACATGGTATTTCAACTGAAATTCAGTATACTTGCAGGTATGTGAGGTGCGAGGCCGTAACCTGAGCAAACACTGATGATTGCAGGTTTGAGAAGCAAAGCGTTAGACCGAACAAATTTGCTGGTCTGATGGCCGACCCTCCAGCGAGACAAAAGCTTGTATTGAATAAACTCTGATGAAGACAATAAGGCGGCTCACACAACGTTTTCTCAATTAATAATGAAATGGGAAGTTATAGTAGATTTATACCACTTCCGGTGTTAGTAGAGGGTTCAGGATGGAGATAAATTGTATTCTTGGGACGGTTAATCGATCACTTAAAACAGTGTTTCGTTATCTATTACAGTTTTTCTTCCATAGCAATCAACGTTAAAAACAGAAATAGTTAATCGCTACCACTTCCTGTTTTAGTTGTAGGTTAAGAACAGAGATAATATGCATTCCTAGGACGTTTAATCGATTTTCAGAAACAGCTTCTAGCATTCTACTAACGTCTTTTGCTCTACAGTGATCAATCTTAAACCGGAAGTTGTTGATTTATGCCACTCCCAGTTCAAGAGTCACCTCCATTAATTCTAAAACATTTTGTCCTACATAATCATGTATATCTTGGTTTAATTCCAACTTAACTTGATACATATATGTCTTACAATCTGGAAAGAAATACTCGAGATGGTTAAAAACCCCTAGCATTTCAAGGACTGAGGATAGGAGAGCTAACATTTTAAAAATAATTGTAATGATCGTGTTGAATCCATAGTTTTCGTGTCAGTCGCTGATATGGATAATGACTGTTTCCATGCCGTTCAAGTTCATCTCTGAAGAATCGGGAAGAGTGACATTTTAAAAGTAATCGAAATGACGGATATTAAAGGCGAACCTATACTTCTCATTAGTACTAAGACGAATAGTGACACTTTTGATACAATTTAAAAAGAAGTTAGAGTAAAACTTTTTCGTTTAATTATGCTTTAAGAAAAACTATACTATTTGCCACGCAAAGTTGTAGGTGCAACTGTAGAGTTTCTTTTTAAGTATTTTTAAAGTATACTTATTAAATAGCACCACGATATGGGAAGGAGAGAAGAGAGAGAGATATTGATGGCCTTTTCAAATTGTTCTTAAACGTTTATAAGGACTTTGTTAAGATTTGTTTATAATTTTTTATTATTTTTTTTCTTATTTTGCAAGTACACACATCTTGTAAGATGTAAAAACAACTTAATTTTGAAGAGACTCGAAAATGTTGACGCCCTTTCCGTAGTTCTAGTAGCTAGCACACGCTCCTTTCGTGCATGAGGTCTCATGTTTGATTCCCGGTGTGAGTCCCTCAGAAAATTTGAGAAAGGAGGAGGAGAATTTTCAACTTAATCTTTGAGTCCACGTCTCATATAACCTAGATGAAGAAAGGAAATCTTAAACTTAAATAATTAATTAACTCGAAACCGATGAGAGCACAAAACTCAAGGTTTCAACTGAAAACTAGCACAAAACTTTGGCATAGAAAAAGTATCAAGTGTCCAGTTCGAGGAGGAGGTAAAGGATCTGAACTTGGATATAAGTTCCATAAAACACATAATTGAAATGGCAATAAGTGATTATAGAGTGACTCAGGGTTCCTAGCGCTTCGAAATTCCCTCTAGGGCATTTCTCCTAGCGTACTCAATCTGAGTTGTAATTTTGGCAGTACTATATTCACCCATAGTTTATTCAATCTCCGCGACCTGGAAAATCTGAAATGAACATTTCCTCATATCGTGCTCAATATGAATTACAAGTATTTTTGGAGTACTGCTTTTCATCTCTAGTGTAATAAAATCTTCCACGGGAAAATCTGTAATCAAGACTGTCAGTAGCTATGTCCTCGACTAATATACATTTACAAGTACAGCATTATTTTCGTATTCTTTTAACAGTTAATCAATTTAAAACTGTATCATAATTCAAAGTATTCAAAGTACTTACCATATTTCTATCCTAAAGAAGAATATGTCGTTAACTCCTTACACTTCGCTCCGGAGGAACACCTTCAGAGCGTGTAAAAAGCAAAAAGAACAGATTTGGCGTGTCACAAATGACAAAGGAGAAAAAGGAAAAGCAAAAGCAGCACATCAGTGCCTTATCGCAGTCAGTACTGACAACATAGTCTCGGTCGTCACTTACGCCAATAGAGATACAACCGTTGTACAAGAGTTATATACTTAAAATATACGTTGTGACACAATAGCGCTACAGGCGGAATGTGCACGAACTACAAATAAATATGTTTCTTACAAGTATCAGTCACTGTTGCACACTCTTTACATTCTACACATCCATTTTTTCTCTCACTTTTTGACCTTGACAAGCAGAAGTACCAGGTTTCCCAAGTTCACAACCATAAACAATTTGAGTACAGAGTACACTTTTGGCCTTACGAGGAAACGCTCTTAAGTGTAAACAACCGATTTGGCTGGAGTCGGGATATGTGTTTCGGAGACTAAATTTGGAGACACGTATTTTGGCGTTTGGGCCCATACGCAGAACTTTCCGAAATACGGGGCCCCAAAGTGACCCAACATGCTACAACTAGGAAGCGAATGACGTTACTTGTACACAACCGATTTGGCTGGAGTCCGGATATGTGTTACGGGAGACCAAAATAGAAGACACGTATATTGGCGTTTGGGCCCATACGCAGAAATTTTCGAAATACGGGGCCCCAAAGTGGCCCTACATGGAATAAGTAGAGAGCGAATGACGTTACTTGTGCACAACCGATTTGCCTGGGGTCCGGGTATGTTTTACGGGAGACCAAAGCAGGAGACACGTATTTTGGGCTTTGGGCCCATACGCAGAAATTTCCGAAATACTGGACCCCAAAGTGGCTCTACATGCCATAACTAGGAAGTGAATGACGTTACATTTACATAACCGGTTTGGCTCGGATCCGGATATGGCTATTATAAGCCCAAGTCGAAGACATGTAGTTCATCTTCCGACAAAACCTGACAAGGCGGCAAACTTTACTTCCGCCTCTGTGCCCGGTTTCCTGAAAGCACACGCCGTATCGATTAAATATTAATGTTCACTCTCTTGCACAAAAGTGTACTGCCGGTTTCCACACATCCTAGCCGTAGAAATAAAAGCGAAAAAAGCAAACATTCTTTGGCTACGTTGACACCCTCGTGGTCAGCAGATCCCCCTCGACAGCAAGTTCCAGCTGAACATTTGTTCAGAATTGCATGGATAATACATACGCCAACTTCAGGGCCTTATTAAAAATCTACCAATATCAGACCCTGTACATTGGACATTCCTTTTTGTGGGACCTAACAACAAACACAAGTCGCATACTATTGGATATATTATAACATATTCCAACCCAGGCCAACATTCTTCACCAGTAACGCCAATCGCTTCCTCGTTATGCCATGTAGGGCCGATTTGGGGCCCCGTATTTCGGAAATTTCTGCGTATGGGCAAAAACGCCAAATTACGTGTCTCCTAACTTGGTCGCCTTTAAAACACATCCGGACACCAACCAAATCGGTTGTATACAAGTAACGTCATTCGCTTCCTAGCTATAGCATGTAGGGCCATTTTGGGGCCCCGTATTTCGGAAATTTCTGCGTATGGGCCCAAACGCCAAAATAAGTGTCTCTTATTTTTGTTTCCCGTAACACATATCCGCACCCCAGCCATATCGGTTGTATACAAGAAACGTCATTCGCTACCTAGTGATAGCATAAAGGGCCACTTTGGGGCCCCGAATTTCAGAAATTTCTGCGCATGGGCCCAAACGCCAAAATACGTGTCTCCTACTTTGGTCTTCCGTAACACATATCCGGACCCCAGCCAAATCGGTTGTGTAAAACTAACGTCATTCTCCTCCTAGTTATAGCATGTAGGTCCATTTTGGGGCCCGTATTTCGGAAATTTCTCCGTATGGGTCCAAACGCCAAAATACGTGTCTCCTACTTTGGTCTTCCGTAACACATATCCGGACCCAAGCAAAATCGGTTGTGTACAAGTAACGTCATTCGCTTCCTATTTATAGCATGTAGGGCCACTTTGGTGTCCCGAATTTCGGAAATTTGTGCGTATGGGCCCAAACGCCAAAACACGTGTCTCCTACTTAGATCTTCCGTAACACATATCCGGATCCAAGCAAAATCGGTTGTGTACAAGTAACGTCATTCGCTTCCTAGATATATTATGTAGGGCCAATTTGGTGTCCCGTATTATGGAAATTTCTGCGTATAAGCCCAAACGCCAAGATACTTGTCTCCTACTTTGGTCTCCCGTGACACATATCCGGACCCAGCCAAATCGGTAGTTTACACTTAAGACCGTTTCCTCGTTAGAAGGTCTGTGATAGCGAAGAACAATTATGATGATCAGGCGACCGTATATGGTAGCCAGAAACACACGGTTGCAATTTTAAATGTAAAATACAAATATAGAGCCTTACAATGTCGTGCGGATATATATATATATATATATATATATATATATATATATATATATATATATATATATATATATATATATATATATATATACAGGCCCGTGCTGGCCCACCGGGACACCGGGACGTGTCCCGGTGCGCCCTCCGAAATATCACATTATAAATAACGGTACAAGTTTCTAGTAATAAATTCTTACAGTTTTATTGGTAAAGAAGCCGTGAAAGGTGCAGTGCGCCCTTTACATTAGGCGCCCTTCCGAGACCACATCAAAGATGAACTATTTTATTTACTCTTCTGTATAGCATAGTTCTGTACAATAAATACACACAGTTACTGTTGGCGAGGAACCCGTGAAAGGTACAGTGCGCCCTTTACATAAGGCGCCCTACGAAACATCACATTATAGATAAGTGGTTTTAGTTATCCTGTATACCAGCTTTGTTTAATAAATTCAAATACTGACTGGTGGCTCAGTTGTAGAGCGTTCACCTCTGGTGCAAGGGGTCCCGGGTTCGATCCCAGCCCCCGCCAAGTGAACTTTGTGGTGGACAAACACCGTGTGCGTGGGTTTTCTCGGGGTTCTCCCGTTTCCTCCCACTTTCTTCATTCCACCATTTCATTCATTACTCATCATCACCGTCTCCTTTAGCCTAACCGGCATAACCGTACGACGTAAAACTCAAAGATTTCATTTCATTTTTTTTTTCAAATACTGACTGGTAGTACAACACCTGTGAAGAATACAAGGCGCTCTTTACATAAGATGCCCTCCGAAATATCACTTTTTTTAAATTTTATTTTATTCTTCTGTATTTCAGTTTTGTATTATAAATTCATACAGTTGCTATTGCAGAGAACAGGTAAAGAGTATAATCACTTACAAAAATATTATAAAGTTATATAGCTATAAAATGAAACAATGTGATACATCAAGAATAGTTCGGATAGTCAAACGTATGATGCATTTATGTAATACTATACTGACACTAGTCTCTAATTAACGATTTTTACGACATCGAAGCTTTCACAGTCTTAATATGCATTCAATATCCGAGCATATTGATTGTTCCTGTGTGTTTTAAAGCAGTGTTCGGATAATCAGTACCTGTTCTATTTCTGAAATATAGCTGTATTAATTTCCGTAAAATGTGGTCTTCCTGTCACCACGGCACGGCGCGTCCTCAGGTTGTGGATCGAGTAGAAGGCCTCTGGGATATAGAGGTTAGCTGCGAATATACTGAGGAAGCAGTCGCGGACAGACAAGGGGTGATAATCCAGCTTGAGAATTTGGTGTGAGGCTAACAACCTCATCCTCTAAAAGAAGGATTGTTCAGATAAGTTCGCAGAATCCTCGGATCAGAACTGATAACTTGGCACGAATTCCGCAAAGTAAAATTGACATAAGATTTGGATCATGAAATGTAAGAAGTCTCTATAGGGCAGGCGCGTTAAAATTTGTAAAAAATGAGTTTAGAAATAGAGGTTGGACCTAGTGGGATATCATGAGGAAGTAGATGAGAAGGAAATGGAGGAGTCAAGTCGGGAAATTCTACGTTCTTTTACGGGGAACAAATTAAAAATTACCAACTAGAAACAGGGCTTTCCGTTCACAAACGAATACGTAATATCAGCAATTACATAGGTTGAATTTGTTAATGATATATTTTCTTTTACTTTTCTTAAGGGTGGGTGGTGTAATATTTTAAATGCACATGCCCCAACAGAAAATAAGGATGGCGATTAAAAAATACAGTTTTTAAGAAAGAATAGAACGGGTATTTGATCATCCCCTGCAATACCATATGAAAATTCTGTTAGGCGGTTTCAATGCGAAGGTAGGACCAGAGGGTATTTTCAAACCGATTATAGGAAATAAATGTTTGCATAAGGAAGGTTGTGACAACGGCGTTAGACTCGTGAACTGTGCAATATCCAGAAACTTTATCGTAAAGATTATAAAATTCCAAAATCGCGACATTCATAAATATACTTGGACTTCATCAGATGGAAAAACACATATTAAAACTGATCATGTTTTAGTAGGCAGAAAAGAACAGTCTAGCACAACTGATGTTCGGTCGTTCAGAGGAGTTGATTGTGATAGTAAGAGAGAGACTATCGTTGAATAAAGGAAATATTCAATATCTGACAACGAAGCGGTTTATTTATTATTTTTTTAATAGAGGAGAGTCAGGTGAGAGGGGAGCCAGATTGAAATGTCCAATAGATTCCCCGGTTTTAGAAGGTTCTGAGTGCACTAGTGTTCAGGATACTTGATTGAAATTAGAGATAACATTAAAATTTCAGCAAAAGAAATATTGGAGCACGCAGAAATACGTACGAACAAACCATGGTTCAACCAGGAATGTACTTAAGTAGCAGAGAAGAGAAAACAAAAAAAACTGCGTTGGCTACAAAATCCGAACGAAATAACTACATAAAATTTCATTGTCATCTGGCAGTGACTTCTAAAACTTCTAAAACTTTTAGAACAAAGAAACGCGACTTTTGAAAGTTAAAATTAATTAACTTGAAGATAATAGTGAAAACAAAAACATTCGGGACATGTATAAATGAATCAATGAACTTACGAAAGGCTATCAACTTCGTGCTTATGTATTAAAGAAACCTAAAGGAACAGTTCTCACTGATACAGATAGCATCTTAAATAGATGGAAAGATTTCTTTGACGATTTGCTTAACACATAGCCAAAAACTAATGCGTGTGGAGAAAGTGAAATGCATGCAGCACAATCGTATATTCCAGAACTTAACCAGACAGAAATAGAAATCGCTATTTAAAAAAAAACATACATCTTCGGGTGTAGACGAAATTCTGGTTGACTTAATTTTAGCTGGAGGGGAAAAATTGTAGAGCAAGATACACAAACTCATTCCCATTATCTGGAACAAGGAGGAATTACCACAAGATTGAAGAGAATCAATCATTGTTCCAGTTCAGAAGAAAAGCAACAAAACATATTTAATAGTTATCGAGGCATTTCTCTTCTGTCAACGTCCAATAAATCCTCTTAAACATTGTATTAGCAAGATTGACTCCATACGCAGATGAAATTATTGGAGATTATCAGAACGGATTTAGGTAAAATCGATCAACTATCGACCAGATATTTACCATTCGACTAATACTTGAAAAGAAATGAGAGAATACAACATCCTGGCACATCAATTATTGACTTTAGACTCTAGTAGAAGGAAAACATTGTACAACATGCTTACTGAATTTGCAATACTGAAAAAGATAGATTAATTAAGATATGTTTAAATGAATCCCAAAGTAAGGTTCGAGTACAGAAATTCTTGTTCACGAGCTTGTTGAGAATTACCTGAAACAAGGAGATGCGTTGTCGTCATTATTAGTCAACTTGTTCTGGAGAACACGATAAGGAAAATCAAAGACAGCAATCAAGTCCTAGAGGTGAATTGTATTTGCCAGGTTATGGCGTATGCTGATGATGTAAATTTAATAAGTAATGACAGAATAATAGAAAGGAATGCAGAAATCTTAATTAACGCTTACAGGGATATAGACTTAAAAGTAAATGCAGAGAAAACTGAATAAATGGAAGTTTGTCGGGATCGTAATACTGCATTTTATTGATGCGTTAAAATACCAAATAATATTTTCTTTCGACAAAGTGGATACTTTCAAATATCTAGGATCATTACTTACAGACCAAAACCATAATCACTAAAAAAATTGATGTCAACTGAAAGCAGGGATTTCGTGCTATTATTCAGTTAAAAATCTTTTGTTGTCGCTAATTCTGTTGAGGAATTTGTAGCTCAAAATATAAAACGATAATCATGCCTGTTGTGCTGTATGGTTGCGAAACATGGCAACTGACTGAGGGAAAATCGCAGACTGAAAGTATTTGAAAACAGGATTCTTAAACCAATATTCGAACTCCAAAATGAACGGAAATGGGGAAAGGCGGAAACTTCATAAGGAGGAACTGCATAATTTTATACCGTTTACCAAACATTGTTCGGGTCATCAAGTCTAGGAGGCTCAAATGGTCATTTTATGTAGCCAGAATGGAAGAAATTAGAAACGCTTTCGAAGTTGTAACTGGAAATCCACATAGGAAAATGACCGTTAGGAAGACCGAGGTGCAGATGGGAGGACAATATTAAAGTGTTTCTCGCAGAGATTGAAATATAAAATAGAAACTGGGTTCAGTTTTCTAAGGACAGAAATCAATGGAGAGCTTTTGTAAACGCGGCAATGAGCCTCGTGTGTCCATAGGCGTGCTATATTAAGTTGTTAATACATTTAGCTTCTTTTTATTTAACAGAAATGTTATTACAGGAACTAAAAAGTTTTTCTGTAGTAAAGAGGATTTCGATTCGAGGTTAGCTATTTACGTTAATACTAAAACTAATTTGGTGGTGATTTTGATACGAAATGGCACCCATACTTTCTTTCAAAGTCTCTCTCTCTCTCTCTCTCTCTCTCTCTCTCTCTCTCTCTCTCTCTCTATATATATATATATATATATATATATATATATATATATATATATATATATATATATATATATATATATATATATGGATGCATGTAGATACATGTAGAAGAGTAGAGAAGTATTATCAATTATTTAATTATATTTTGTGTAAAATTGTATTAAAATAAAATCAAGTTTTGGCTTTGAAGAATTATAAGCAAGAATATAAACAGTAACATGTAGTAAGTGGTTGCACATGGATTTGTTATTGTTTTGATGTAACACTGTCCAGACACAAGTCTGCAGTATGTGGTAAATAGAGAATTGAGAAAAGACCATGTAAGCTTAAAATTAAGAAAGATGTTTTGTAAAATCAGTTTGTCAACAAAGACACAATTCAGGATATGACATAATATTCAAATTTGCAGAAACAACTGTCTGAGAATTTTGGTCATGGTATGACAATGCAGAAACGAGAGTTTTCCAATAGCTGAGGTAACTGACGTTGGTCCAGACATGAGATGACAAATTCCATCGTCTGGAGCACCAGGATAAAAAACAATCTTTGTTGAATTGCGATGAGACGTCGGTCAGAGGATCAGTAGGAGACAGTCGAAAGTAGTTGGCGTGTAGTCGGCTATAAGTTAACGAGCCGAGCATTCTACGTGAATTAATGAGACATTCCAATGGTCATTATTAAGTTCCACGAACAACAGCTGTGAAACATTTGTTGGACATTTCCAGTTAGGACTCCAGAAGGTGGACCAGCTCATCGTCAGAGTTATCAGCCTAAGATCAACAACAGGTATGTGTTCTTCAGCTATATTGTTGTCTATGGCTCAATACTCAGAAGCTTTGAATACTGTGATTTGAAAGCGTTATGTCATATCCATTCTTTACATATTACACCTTACACATTCTTGAATAGTCTGAATTCATTAGATGAAGTGGAGTGTTAGTTATTTAATCCACCCTCTCGCAAACTAATATAATAATTGGTATCAAAACGTGTCTATTACGGATAATGGGCAGAAGCGACTTTCTCACGTCACAAAGCAAAAAGTCCCAGAATTAAAGGCACGATTCGAGAAGGTTCTCAATATATATCACCCGTTTGTCAATATGTCACCCGTTTGTTAGGCGCCCTTTTAGTAGACTTGTCCACCGCCCTCATTAGTATCCCAGCACGGCCCTGTATATATATATATATATATATATATATATATATATATATATATATATATATATATATATATATATATATATATATATATATATATATATATATATACGTATATATGTGTCTGAGTGTATGTGAGTGTGTGTGCGTGTGATGAATCAACATCATTTAAGCTCATATTAATGGAAATATTAGAAAACTATTTCCAAATCGTCCTCGATTTCTTTTGAATATAAGTAATTGCAACCATTCAAAAGACTGATATTGTATGAAAGTTTTTTCTTGTACGAAAAAGTCTCGAATTTTTCATGCAGTGTGCAGGAAATATACGCCTACACTACGGGGCTACAGTTATTATAAAATCCTAAGTAACTTCAATTACAAGCACTGAGAACTGAGGAAATAACGAAAATAAAAATCGAATTATATAATTTATAGTGTGGCTTTTTTAATTGATATTCCCATTCCCTATTCCTTTAGAATTTTAATCAGAGGTAATGAGTAGAAACGATCGAATAAAATACGTATTATATTTAATCAAATTCAAACCTTCTTCAACGAAAATACAAGATAGGATATTTTTAAATGTGAGTAT
The DNA here is from genome assembly GCF_964235325.1 of Thermobia domestica. Taxonomy (NCBI): domain Eukaryota; kingdom Metazoa; phylum Arthropoda; class Insecta; order Zygentoma; family Lepismatidae; genus Thermobia; species Thermobia domestica. The sequence goes on from NC_137457.1 coordinate 177,698,717, forward strand.
AAAGGTATTTTGAGGCTTTCACTCTTTAAAAATTTTCACTCCAAGTTTCGAAAGCGATTTCAATCTTCTATAGGATATACTAAAATTTCTAACGTAGAGTTCAAATTTTCAGGCGGATACATCATACTGCGAGTCACATGTACGTAATTGCAACATTTAGTATTGCTTTATGCTTTGTGATTACTTCTTTGAAAATTGTCTGATTTACCTTATCATGATAATAATCATTCAGTTGGTCGTTTAGTATACATAATGTGTTCCATTCTTCAAAGGAAAATTACACAAAATATTTTTATGCTTTGCCTAATCGAATGAGTGGTGAAAAAACCAACGCTGATACCAATCATTCCATGTCTTGATTTAGATTTATTTATGGCATGCAAGAATTCTTTATCGTCAACACTACCAATCTTTCCAACAAGAATGTTGTTTTTTGAATGATTTAATCACAAATCATAGGATTATTTCTAATTTCATGTGGACACGTCATTGGAATTTAATTTGAGTATTTATCATTGCATCTCAGTTATTTAAATAAAAGCAAATCCATTCTAACTTCAAATATATATATTAATTGCAATGAATATCTTGGTATTCTTTAGGTTGATTACTAAACGTTGATACAACTGTAGCATACTTTATCAAAGACCTTCGGCTCGATGATCTTGCAATTCGAAAAATTAAGGCAGTCTAATCTTAATTGACAGCATAAGAATAACTTAAAATTTCACGCAGAGCAATTAATAGTGATTTCAAAGAATCATTCGCCTTAAAGAAGAATTATGAATGATGCAATATTGACCTCCCTATCTTCTCTAGACGACTCTGGTCTAACTTCGTAATTAAACCTAATTAACTTTTCTCCCGATCAATCTCGATTATTCGAACTTGCATACTGATAATATAAACATACAATACTTGTACAAGTACAACAATATTAAACATATATCAACATATAACAAAATAGTGTCTTACACACAAGCACACTCTGGCCGTATCTACTAATTAATGAATTAACCCGAGCTATAAACTGCCACCTATAGACCATGAATAGGAATTGCAGGTTATGAAAATTATTGTAATTTGCTTGTAGTTCTGATGATATCTCCACTTTTATGTCGACCTTTTTTCTGTAGTTCTAGATTAAAATATGAATCGTATATTAAATTTGCTACCAAAAAATATATATTTTTGTATGGTAGGTATTTTGACTAACGCACAGATGCACGTAAATTACATTTTGAGTTTCAAACTGTCATTATATTTGCACTTCTGTCTCCTACAGAAATTATCGGAAAATGTGGCACATAAAAAGGAAATTTACATCAATCTAGGTTAATTTTTAAACTTAGTTTTCTTACGGTTGTTAGATTTCTACAACCAGAACTGTACATCTACTTCATTCTGGCAAGACACATTCGCTTCCCAATAACTATAAATGTACTCTCTTCCATGGTTTAATCTATGTCATGACTGAAGCTAATTTACCTCAGCAAGTAATTCAGTCTAAGTAACCTAGAACTCCTAATGCATATTGTGATTTCTCCAAATGTATATTGAACGCTGTTTACTTGGTAAGGCTTTCAGCAAGACATTAGAATTTGCAAAGACTAAATTAATAACTTCATATCATTATATTGAAATTTATTACTTAGATAACCATATATAATTAGGAACGTATTTTTATGTTACCACAAATAAGATTCCGCAGAATTTTTATTTTTTTACACTGAAATTTCCTTTTGAAAACTCAAATAATTACCAAAAGCATTAAACAATGTTGCAGAATGTAAGCATTAAATAATGTGCAAACTAATGCAAAAATAGATCTTATTTATGATCAGCTAGATCAGAAAAATTGAGATTCACAAATATGTGTGCATCCACACAAGTTAGAACCATATCTCCGTCATGTGCATTCGGCCCTTGTCAGTGTGGAAGCTCAGATTACGCGCTAATAGATAGTGTAGTTGGGGATGTTAGAACATACAAGTTGTGCCCAGGATTTTGCAAACATTGAATTTGGTAGAGCGTAAAGTACAGGATCTGACCTGGACTGCATATAAATAAAATGTAGCATATACAAAAGAAGCAGATTGTGATGTCAAACAGGTTGAAAAGGGTGAAAGAGGAGTAACTTTTAGGACTGGTTAATCTACTTGCACTTATTTTTATATCTCTATGATTCCTTCTCGATGATTGTGCCTGTGAATTGATGTCCGTCCATCCTTCTCTCTGGTCAGCTGGTTGTCCAGGTAGTCGTGTGTTAAGGGTTTGCGAAACCCAGGCAAGGAAACAACGTTGTGAATACAGTAAATCTAATCAAAGTCCAAATTGCTCTTTAACGGATTATCGATTGCAAAGGCTCTCTAAGTTAGAGCAAGGTGAACTTCTCGTGAATTCGGAATCGGTTTTCGTGCTCCTACATGTTGACTCGTCTCTCATACTACCTATTCCAAAAGTCTCTCAGTGATTTTTGTCCCATGTCCCTTTCGGATTAATATCCTGGGTCGTGACTATTTCTTCAGTCTTGATGAAAGGTGCGTGCTCATTGATTAACCAAAGGTGAGGCGATGATAGGAATGCTGACAGGGAAACAATCTGATTAAGAAATTATATGTGTAAGAAAGAAATGATAGACAGCACGAAAACTTCCTAGTAAAAAAAGCAAATGAACTAAAAAAAATCGAAAATGTTTCAGCATTAAATGAACGATTATGCTTTTCACTACAGTGAATTTTAAAATAAAGTATCCTAAAGTCCGAAATAAAATGTTTCATTATGTGTTCAAATACACATATATTTAAAATAATGAGAAAATCAGACTTACAATTTTATTTGCTAATTCAAAAGTAAACAAATAAATAGTCACTAAATAAATGTTTACTTTGCGACTAATGTATTAATATTATAGCTAATGTACCATCATGCCACAATGTCTGAAAGAATATTTGCATTCAATTTATGCTTATTATTTATAACTAAGAAAATTATAAATCATTATCATTATTATTATAAAATGAATATACCAGTAGACGCCCATTGTTCTAGCTACACAAATGAATCAGTACGAATATAAACTACTATTACGTTAACAACTATATTAAAATAATTTATAATCGCCTAGCTTATATTCCAAAGGAAAAATGTGAAAAGTGAGAAAACGCGTTTTGTCATGGAAAATATTTATAGAATATGAATCATGTGACCTAAGATATATCAAGGAATATATTTTTCTCCGATATATATGTCGCCAACTGAGTGAAATCTAATTTATTTCTTACTCAAATAGTATTGTCAGACCGGTTACTTCGGTGACAACTGAAGCCGTCCCTACAAAATGTTGAATTTGGCAACAATGCATAACGCGAAAATACGAGCAAATGTAGTAAAACGGCTATCAACTTCGAATTCAACATTATGTAATTAGCCAGAATCTAGGTTTTCCTTTCTGTAACTAAACTGACGTCGGCCAGTGTAATCAATCCAACGTAATTAAAGGCTAGAAAGCATGATTTTGCTGCAACTATTATTGAAAAGTTGTCATTAGAAACATGAGAAAAACATGACCATTTCAAACATTGTAGAGTAGGGTGTTATCGATATCATCACAAGTGACCATGTGACTTTAAAGAAGGTCGTATACAGAGCCGTAGATAGAGATTTCGGCGCCCGGGGTGAAGTAGTATTCGGCTTCCCACTACTCTCAAAACAACAAGCTTTTCCTTTGTCTTTTTACTTATAAGAAAAGCAGAAGCATTTCTTATACTACACTGAATATTTATTAAGCTGCTTGATGAGACCATGTCAAGAGCCAAACGTGATCATTATGTATTGTTTTACAAATAAGCGCTGTCTTCAAAATTCATAATTTGGACTTTTTGTTAAACTTGATAAAACTACCTTTGGTTGCACACAAATCCACTTACGTAATTAGCAAATATAATTGTCGTTAATATTTCAATTATTCATGGAGTGTCGCAAAAATTTTGACGGAGTTTAGTAGGTGGGTACGGTGACACTACAGTCGACGTCCCTCAAGAAAAACAATAAATTTGCTCCGACAAGTCTAAATATTTTTTACTTAGTGTTATGACGAAAATAAATTTTGGAAGTTGGCAACACATTTCATATTGATCAAGTTTTCATTCGTTGTTGGCAACGCTGATTTATCCTTTAGTAGGCTGCAACACTGTTGTATGTTCGAGCTTTAACCCATTAGAGGCCAAGGATCGAAATAATAACGATGGGTCGAAACCAATAGTAGTTTCGTAATATATTGTACCTCATTTGAAGGGAAATAACGAGAAAAAATTTAGTGCCGCACAGTTTGGTGGCAAAAAAATGTTGCGTTTACGTAACGTTGGCTCTTCATGTTGTCTTTCGTCTGAGCACTACTTCTGTAAGAATGTTCATTATGTTTAGAACTGTGAATCACATTAAAATTATTTCACATATCTTCAGATTCCAAAACATTTATTTCAAGTGTTTCCATTTATTTCACAATAGTCATATCTGTTATAAATCTTTAATAAATTAAAAATAATTATATAAAACCCTGATAAGCGAAATACATCATTTGTCTTCAGTTTACCATAATACTTTTTTGTCTTGTTTCGAGTTAGCTCCTATAGTTACTCGAGGCCTGTAACAAACCAAAAATGTACAGAATAAACTGATGAGATTACATAAATTTCATATAATTACTTTTCATGAAATGACATGAAGCAGTTTGAGTGAAGATGAACCTTACATTTGCTGCAAAGATAAATTTTCTGAGAGTGGCAAGCTCTACACCTTCTTCTTTTCTTCTGTGGGTGAGAAATTACAACATGGCCAATATTGTTGTAGCGTACAGAAGAAGGTACTGTAGACTTATTGAAGATGGTCGTCCAAGTTGTACGTGAGTTTCTTCCAATTTCACTTCTTCGGCTGCTCTAGATTGAGACTGTGTTGCTTCAGATTCACGAAACACAAGCGACATAACTACTGCAGACCTGAATTCTAATTGTGACATCCTCTTCTCACTTACTAGATTATAAAATTTCCAAGCGTTAACAAGTATACTATCAATAATGTCTTCGAATAAGGGCCACCACCATTTTTTCCCTCTTACTGCAATTCTGTAGTTTGCAACACCGTTGTCGTGAAGATCGACTCCGCCCATGTTTTGATTATAAATCTGTACAACTTTGGGTTGCTGTATGGAGATATATTTGTGTTCTTTTCTGCTATATCTACTAGCTGTTACAATAGGATCAACATTTTCACAATTTGTAGCTAATGTAACGACAGAATTGTCATTCCACCTCACAACAAAAATTTTACGCTTCCTGTCAAATGCATAATCGAAAGCCCCTCTGTCTTTCTTCGCAATGTCCTTCACAGCCATGATAGGACAATCATGTAATCGATTATCTCGAATCGTACCTGTTACAAAATACCCCCTTTCACTTAGCACTGATAGTAAGTCGTACGAGGTAAAAAAGTTGTCGAAAAATATTCTGTGATCGGAAGGCTCTTTTACTATAGCCAGTAAGTCCAGAACAACTTCTGCTGGAATACCCAAACTTTCGTCATTCTCTTTTACTGACTTACCTCCGTATGGAATACACTGAAAGAGATAGCCCGATGATGAAGCTAGTCACCATGTCTTAAATTCGAAACGAATTGATTTCCCTCTTATGAACATTTTTGCAGAGTGACGCCCAAAATAAGGAATCATTTTCTCATCTATAGATAGATTATGTGCAAACACTCCAAACTGCATGAAATTTTTGTTCACAATGTTCAGAAGAGGTCTAACTTTGGCAAATTTATTTGATTTATCAAGGTTTGCATTGTCAGCAAGATGAAGATTTTGTTTAATTGATCGAAATTTATTTCTAGGCATAGTTTTGCGAACCAGAGGTACTTCTTTGTCAGGGTCTTTACTCCAATAATGATTGATGCTAGGAAGGGTGTGATAGCCTGTCAAGATAAGAATCCCAATGAATTTTCGTAGGTCAGAATTTGTAAGATTAAAATCATGTCGATTATTATCGTTAGCATATTTCTCAGAAAATTTAATAATGCAATTAGTTAGATCCTCATCAAAAAATAAATTGAAAATTGAAATCGGGTCCATTTCTCCATACTCTGATTTCAAATCGTTAACTACTTTATCCTCTTTATTCGAACTAGCATGTATGTATCTAGGTTTTGTCTTCACCCAATGAGGTTCAGGGATTTTCTTTCTCTTCTTTGTATGTGTCCTTCTTTCAGCAGCTGACATTTCAGATACATTACCTGTTCCTGTATTATCAGACTTGTCTGTTGAAACTTAAAGTTCGAGTACGCCAACTACATCGTTTGGTAAGTTCACATCGTCGTTTATGAGCATCTCATCTTCATCAATTGCTTCCTCGTCTGTTAGAGCATCGACATCCCGTGGCACCAGAACAATATTTGCACCTTCCTCTCTAACATCTTCATCGAGGGCCTCGATTATTTCTCCAAGGGACAGAAAATTCTTCACCGTGCACATCTAGAAATAAATATGATAAGTGCGTATTACATAAATAACTATCAATAGTAACAAGTAATAAAGTCGTTTAAAAATTTTAATAATGTAAAAATCCACAGAAAAAAACAAATATAAAAATTGCATGAAACAGTTCATTCGAGACATAATAAAGTGAGTTTTAATTTCATGTTATCTGGAATGTATTTTACAATAATGCTTCATAACTAAATTGAATCCTAAACTGAAACATGATCCTTAGTTTTGTAAAAATGTATCTAATAAACATACATTACGAACAGTAACATTAGAACCCGACTTTTTCATACTGTTCTGCATAGTAGCAACTATTTACTTGTACTGTTTATTTCTCTCTTGTACTTTCCAAGTATATTACATATTTATTTTCAAATAAAATGATGAAATCCAATTTTTTCACTGAAATATACTTTATTATCCGTATTCTAATTTTAGTCAAAAATTAGAAACACTAAACAATATCCTAAATAATGTTATAAGATAAGAATCAATGAAAATATATTTATGTACTTTTCTTGTATATAAAACCGAATATCTATTGTTGATTACTTTAGATTGTAAAAACCAATAAGCATATATTTACTTACCTTATAATCTGAGCAAATTTTGAAACTAGCAAATCTCAACCTATAATTCTTATGTTCTGTAAACAATTCATAAAACCATTCACGTAAATAGCGTTTTCTTCTTCTTCTTCTTCTTCTTCCTCTTCTTCTGTAGTTACAAAGACATACTGAAAAAGTCATTACAACGTGCTACAACGGACTACAACGTGCATGTTAGTCGTCCCAGAGCGTGATAAATCTAAGAGGTTTGCGCATTTGTACCAGGTCAGACCAAACTGTAAAGACAACGCGAAGGGACAACGTTGCGTAAACGCAACATTAAATTAAAAACAAAACACTGATTTAACATATAACGTCCAAACATTTCTTCTTATAGCACTTTACAAAGTATAAGAGGGTATTAGTAAATAACGTATTTTGTGTGCTTGAAATTATTTGTAAATATTTTTAACAATTATTCAAAATTACACCTCTCTCGTACCTTAAAAATCCAATTTTTCGAGCAACACTGACAAAGAAACCACGACGGTTTCAAATGAACTAATCTTTTTTTTCGATCAGCTTAGGTCTATTTTTAAAGCATGAGAAGTATTTGCTACTAAGTAAATAATTTTATTACAGTAAAACAAATCTTAAAATAATGTTGCGTTTACGCAACGTTGGCCGAAATACATACTAAAGTCAATTAAAATTCCATGGAACATACCGTAACACCAAGAAAATCATATAAATATATAGTAACAATCCCATAGTAAATACACAAAAAAATGACACTACTAATGACCTTTAAGCTATACGATCGAATGATAAATACAGAGATACCAATTAATAAACTATAAATAATAAACGTTTGTAAGAAAGACATTAAACCTATAAACCTTTGTACAGCATACACATATATGTACATTAAAATTTAAATGCAAAAATTAAATGAGTTCATTTCAGTATCAATACGAAAATTATAAAAATTAACTGACATGTTTGCTTAAAAATAGCATATTATATGAGACCCAAAAATTTGTAGGTGATATCTATATCGGTTTGCATTTGCCAAGATACAAAAACAAAAGGAATCATAATTATCAAATACTTGATTAGCTGCGGAAACAGAATCAGGAAATAGGCAAATTGTTGACCTTTATTGAACCCAAACAAACCATTAAAATATTAAAGATGAACTTGATCTACTTTACGGACACAACAGCACACAAAATCTATTCCAGCATTCCCTAATTTGTTACCTTTAAATTTTACTTTTAAAAATAAACCTAAACCTTCTAACGCACTCACCTTGGGCTCTAGCTGAAATACGATTTACCCTACAGAGGGGCAAAACCACAGAAGATGAAAGAATGCAAGAGTCTGTATATATATATAATCTCATACTACACAACAAAGCAATGATTTTTTTAACTGTTTCTTGTCCCTACGTTACCCATACCATCTTTTTGGGAACAGATGTTTCGAGAGTGTATCTTCTACATATATGATTAGTAAATTGAAAGCATAAAATACAGCTGATCTTAAATATATCATTAGCAGATTACTAGCGCATGTTATACATATTTTAAATTAGAAAGAATGCTACTGGCACACTACTTTTCTTCTTATACAATTAATATACACATATAGTGTATTATAGATTCTTATTATGTAAAATATCATGGCGCTCATTACGATTATCATCAATATTATTGTTGCAAACATCAATATTAATACTATTATTATTATGTTTATTGCTGTTATGAATATATATACCCGTACATACACACACACACACACACACACACACACATATATATATATATATATATATATATATATATATATATATATATATATATATATATATATATATATATATATATATATTCTTACTTTAATAATATTAACCTAAGTTTGATTAAAAGAAAACATGTTGGTTCCTATTTTCTGTTTCTCAACTCCGAGTATGATTACAGTATGATTTTTTTTATTTTTCTGTTCTATCATCATATCAATAGATTGCGCGTGGGACACAATTCGCATTATTTTCTCTAGATATGGAATTTTAGGAAGAGATGCCTTTTGTACTTACGAATATAGGGTGATTAGACGGGTAACACCTCCATTATGATTTAATAATTATGCAAATTCTGAAATTAATTCTCATTTGAATAGTAATATTTAGGGTTATAAGGAACAACCACAATTTACGATAATATTTTACTATATTAAGTTCGCAAATAGCTAATATAGTTGAGCTCGTCCACGCTACTGAATTAGATGAGCAGTTAAAAGACATTTAAGTAACATATGATTTCTATATGCATTGCCTAAAATTAATAATAAATATTACAAATACCTTAGAAGGCTTTTACATCATATTTTAACTACATGGTCAACAATCATAGGCATTTATTTAAATCAATATTCTCTTTAAGTTAATTGACATCTGATCAGAATACTTAAACATAATAAATTTCACATTTTCATACTTATCAAAGAGCACAAATAATACACACTGAGTACATTACACTTGAGTTTTGGCTAAACATCACATTACACTCAACATCTAGATTAACTGATTTTTCAGTTACAACAGGGCAAGAGCTAGAGAAGCCTTAAGTCACTGCTTGTGAATCTAACAATTGGTCTTCATATAACAAGAGTAATGATAATTAAACTTTGGAGATATATATATATATATATATATATATATATATATATATATATATATATATATATATATATATATATATATACTTATATATATATATATCAAGATTTCCTTTTTAGAGAGAGGCTTTCTCTTAGAAGATGATCGGATGAGTTGTTACGTTTAGTAATGATAGTAGGAATTTCATTACCAATTTTGAGGCGCCTAATTTAAACGCGGATAAAGAGTGGCTTAATTCAGTAGAACGTTATGGCAGATATTATACACTTCACTTAGTTGTGGGCTAATTTAATAGAATTTTTAGTGTGGACAAACTTTAATTAAGGAAGAATTAATGAACCTGGTCATTGGTGCTTGTAAGTAGACTAATATGAAGTTAAATAACACATAAAACAGTGTTGAAAGATTTTCTCGCTTCACAATATCCTTGGAGCGGATGGCGCTCAAAACAACTTTCATGCAAAAAAAAAACATACTCAACATAGAAGACCTACTAAGAAGAGCCGTTAATTCGCCTCTTTACCACATTTACACATTTTTGCAAAGGAACCAAGGCACTGCAGTCTCCCGTTCCTTACTTTTATTCGCCTTTTAATCGAATTTTGCCTTCTGGGAGAAACCAGAGGGGCTTCAAGAAAAAACGCCCAGGTCCGTGACTTGTTGTAAGTAAACACAACCGTAGCTGGACCTAGACTAACGGAAAGAAGTTTGGTAACTCCGAAAAGATGACTACAACTATTTTCCGCAAGTAGGTAGCAAATCGCAATGATCACATTGATACGAAATATCGGTTAGTTTCATTTCACCACTTTCGAGGAGACTCTAAAGGCACTCTCGGTAGGAATTGAGCACAAAGGGATATCTACTCCACATATCAAACGCAATCTAAATGATTTTGCGCTAGATGAGACGGGAGTATTACTTGACCCAAAACACTACAATTTGAAAATAAGAGAGACGTTGGAAATGAGTTGGAACACCAGAATTTAAAAGATATGTCACATTGGGCTGACGGCATTTTTTACGTCCCACATAGTTGCAATTACGTTTTCAAATTGATAATTCTCATATCACTTTAATATTACATTGTCATTGTAATGAAAGGATATATAATTTGAGCGGCCTATAACATTTTGATTTGTTAATAAGTTTTGATATTTATCAATAAATATGCCTGCATACACGCAATTTATCCATTCATGTCTAATAATATTCATGGACACATATATTCTCATTAAAAGGTTCTACATTTGCCGTAAGATTTAGATAACTTCCATTACTAGATGCGACTAAAACCGCTAAATCGTTATAAAACTTCAAAGATTTCAAGGGGTCATCAGGGTTTATACATTTGACCAAACGCAGGCCAGTAAGGGTTTACTTTAGGTGTTTGACAACAAGATTGTTATTGATAAGTGGTAATAAAGCAACAATTTGTACACTCCGATTCAAAGCGGAGAATGCGAAAAGAACTGAAGGTCATAACTCTTCATGATAATCAGTTAGATTAGATAGGTAATGTAAAGACATGGTTTGATACCGTGAAAGATAATTTCTGGTATATTCGCAGAGCTAGTCAGGGAACTCAATTCATAACATTTTCGAAATCGTAAGGCGCGTAGATTTCGAATAATGTCTTCTAGTTCTATTAATCCGTAAGTTGGATTAAATAATTGAAGGTTTGTCAAAACGCCTCGTTGTGCAAGCATATGCTTAAATTTAGAGTCTTGCAAAAGAACTTAGTCTTCTTTATAGAGGGCTTACTGCAATTTTTGATGTAATGTTAGATTTAGTGTTTGGACATCACTTTGATAAACTAATTTCCTTTTATCTCTATCTAATAAGTTACTAAAATACAAGTGAGTGACTATTGTTACCTTATAAACTTTTAAAGCAAATTCTCTTTTCCTTCAATGATTAATTACTTAAGCAATTATTTTTTCCATGAATCAAATAGCAATAGATATTTAAGAATTTTCGCGCATCCGTCCTTTTTAAACTACAATTATAACTTGTTATTATTATTAGTTGGAAGAAGTTCGAAATTTCACTATTTGATAGAAAACAATTCATTACATCGAATGGTTGCGGAAAGAGAAAAACATGTTTTCGTCCCGCCTCGTTTTCGATTTCTGCCCCTCTTTCTTTTTTTACAGCAGTGATTTGAATGGCGAACACAGAAGCAGATTCTGTTTAAATGGTTGAAAATTACGGGCTGTGGTTAGAGTTCTTTTTTCTATTTTCTTTCTAGGTGTGAACCTTCTTTCATCTTGTTTTATTTATTTTATCATACCATGCGCGGTGGAAGACAAATGAACAAGATCTTTCTGTTACCGGTGTTATATTAGTTTGAAAAATTTAGGACAAAAATCCTGGAATGAAGTTAGACCTAACATTTTAAAAATTTTAAAAAGAATGTATAGTTATGTGTACGAAATCTAAAGTGATAGAGATTCGTTGTTTGTTTTTTTTCTTTTTTCCAACACTATCTTCTGATTTCCAGATGAACAAAATTAGGTCTACAATCTATTCAAAAACACACAACTTAATTTACTTTGAAACGCACTTTACTTAATTTCAAATAAAATTAATTACTAGTAAACACTTTACAAGATTAAATAACGCTAGTAAAACAATCTACAAGGTAGATTAAATTTTGCTCTGTCATATTTTCGTGTGTGACGCGAGGTATCCCTTATTACCAAGCTGCCACCAAATCTGTCACGCCCACGAACGGCCTTAAGGGGTACTAGAACTTCGGGGCCGACTGGTAGGATTTTCAGTGTCTTGAAATTGAATGAAAAGCGCTTCTTTCACTTGCATTCGAAGAATAGCGAATAGTTTGTTCATGCTCCCAAGTAAGCTTTGGTAGAAAAATATCGATTTAAACATACACGAGAGCTTAACTGAGTTATGGGCATATTAAAGGATGCTAAGACACCGACAGAGAACGATAGCCAAGAACTACATAGTATTATATACCACCAGTTCATTAATATAACATAATAAAAACAATTCACAAAAATTTACTACATTGGAGAGTCATAAATCATATTAGAGACCATGGGGAGCAATAGCATGAGAATGAGCAGTCTCGGAGAGACTGTCGTCCACCAATTTATGTGGGCAGATGTCGGTACACAACAAAATAACAATATAAAAGAATAAAGGGTAGGCTTGGCAAAGACTGTTTATATTGGGGTTTTCAAAATTAGCCCGTATCTAAGGCGAGCTATGCAGCTCGGGAAGTACATGATTTATTAGCACATAATTACAATAGCAATTAAGTCAGAGCACAAAGGCGCTAATGTCCATATCAAGCTATAAGGCTATCTTATGACCACTCGTCAAAGGGGACGGAGTTTGGGTACAAAAGCAGTACAGATAACTAGAGTGAGGTTATCTCGTTAGAATTAGGACAATTGGAGCTAGTACGCATAAGAATGAATGGTTAAGAGTATTCTATATTAACGTACAAACAATCCAATTAGACATGAAAACACAGTTAATATTCGAGTGTAGGCTTCAGCGAGTTGGAATACCACTGCTATCAGACAGTTTAGGTTACATAACAATAATCTTATCAAAATACATTATACCGCTACCATTAAACAACAATGTACCCGCTCGGATTAAAAGGGATCTTCGAAATCAAATGCAAATAACAACTAACCAAAAGAGAGGAGCGGTTAGGATTTGCTCTGTCAACATTCATATGAGTTACATCAAAACAATTAAAGGTTTCAAAGGGATTTTGAAACTACATAGGAAGTGATACACTTTACAGTTCGTTGATTTGCTGGATTAAGAAATGCAAGTGACACGTACATGAAATATTAAAGAAACTATTGTAACCCACCTAAGTCCGTGGTTCTACTTCCAGGCACTCCAATCAAGATGAGAATGCTCTGGGTTACCTCGACGTTGCTATAGACATTTCGTACACACCAGTTAGCAACTTCACTTAAAACACTAAAGAACACAATTGTTGTAACTTCTCACTTGTATTTCGAGCGGCTGACACAGAAGAGGACAGACGGACGATGGCAAGGACTCGTACACAGTGATATCGTCACAGGGCTTCGTACAAGATTAGAAGTCTTCGGAATATTGGAAATTCGCACAGGATTGTCTTCCCCTGGATTGAATATGTTGGGATAGAGGTGCGACGGATGGTAGAACTCAGCACCATAATAAATTACATCCAACGTTATTTCACGCCACAGGCCATCTGCTTTTTCCAGTAGACTACAGCATTCCCATGCTATACATGAATGAGGCGCTAATAGATGTCTCACGCAAGTTCGAGTTAGAAAGAGTTTTATTAGGTGGCTAGAGAAATTCCATGGACTTGATAAAACACAAGTGAGGTCTCGAAACTTCTATAAATCAGTATTAGCACAAGCAAACAATTATTTCAATAGGAAGCATTCAGGAACAGATGCAGTTGGAGTTAATGATAGATCGTTAAGAGATCCGTGAAAAGCCAGTTCTATTAAGTTGAAGGACAAAGTCTTATTAGTAGTAAATAAGTTCTAGGTTCACTGCATACTCACAATTAGACAAATAGTACTGTCCAGCTGAAGTTAACACTAATGAATGAATTGACTATAACACACGCACTGTTCGTACAAGATTAATAGTTGGAAGATCTTAACGCTAGTCGGTAGTAGGCATGACGGAAAATGAAGCATCTAAGGGGGACAAAGTCCACAATTAGAAGAACCCTTGAATCAGGCAGCGAGCTCAAGGCTCGTGCTTTGGCGGTCAGAGTACGATCAATCTGAGACGTCGGACAGCATGTCCGCGTCGAGAGATTCGAAAGAGTTACCCCTCGAAGGAGCAACAGACGTGAAGTTTGCGCCACGAGGTTCACTTCCTTATTTCCCCCTTCGTAGGCGATGGAGTTTCCCCCACAAAAGAGATTGTGCAATCGAGTTTTGTTTAGTTGTTATCAATTGCACTCGGCACTAATGCAGTGACGAGCGAATACAGGGGTAAGCCTGGGTGTTAACTGATTGGATTTCAATTATCTGGAAAACGAATTTGAGGTACACTTTTGCGAATGGCAAGCGAAGAAGCGTTTTCTAAAAGCTTCCTTTACGCGCGATATTTTTATACAGATTTACATTCGACCTCACGTTTACAAAAAATCACGTCTGGTTGCAAAAAGTAAACTTTATATGTCATTTTTAATTACTCCATGGCTCGCCAAACACATTATGATACCAACCGAGAAAAGTGCAACGAATTCCAATGGATGCCAAGGTAAATAATCCAGTAAATGAGTGACATTTGTCAACATTGCCGATGGGTCATATTCAATCACATATGATGGTGTTGTGATTCTTACCACCTGTGTTGCAGCATTCTGAGTTCTGATAGCATGGGAAGTGGTTGCGTGGTTAGTAGAATTTGTGTGCGTTAGTCCTACAGAAGAAGGAAGCGCCTTGTATGTATGTCAACAGTGGAAAACCTTTTTGTTATATGTGAGGAGTGGTGACTCTCCATTCGCAAGAACAACAATTAACCAGCTCGTTGTACAAGTGGTACAAGTGGTACGAATGGTACAAGTGCTACTAACTGTAATATCGAGTGTAAGGTTAGCGAAGAAGACAAGAAATGGCCCCCACGTATGCTTTTTGACATGTGGTAGACTCCTGAAAGACTGGACTAAACGTTCACGACATATGACTTTCGGTGTTATCATTAATTTGCCGGGAACCAAGGGATCACACAACAGACTGTTATGTCTTTTCTAAGAAAATTAGCTATAATCACGTTCAAAACAAAGAAGAGTGTACAATACCGGACAATAGACAGGTATCTGCTTTGATACCTTTATGCCATAGTGATAAGTTACGGGTACTAATGCTTGAAGAAAATGTGATAGTGAGTGACGTTGAACTTGATAACGAAAATGAAGAAGGATCAGAAGGTGGTGTAACCACTCATGTCAACCCACTGCCCTGTGAATCAAATGCCAAACACATTTTGGAACAAGCTAATCTCAACGAACTTGTTCTAGATTTATATTTGTGCAAGCGGCAATCTCAGTGTTAGCTTCAAGTTTGAAAGGATAGCATCTTCTTTCTTTCGATGTAAAATGTGTTAATAACGGGAACACATTTCCTTCTGTTCTGGTTGCCCACGGAGGTAAATTTAACGAGACTTACACCTAAAAACAAGTTCCCAAAAATAAGTGATGTTAAAATAAAGGAATTTGTATAGGACAGCAACTTAGGGATTTAATTAATGATGAGAATTTGGTTGACTTGTTGACTGATGTTCAGAAAAGGGCATGGCTGTCCTTTGTGAGTGTGTGGAATATCTTTTCTTGCAACCATAAGGAAGAAAATTATGGCGATAATGTACATGAGCTAAGGGAATCAAATCACAATATGGGATGTAACATGTCACTAAAACTAAATTTCATGAAAGACCATTTGGACTTCTTCCGGATAACCTTGGTACCATTACTGACGAACATGGTACATACTTTCACGAGGATATTTCTAAAATGGGAAAGCGTTATCAAGGGAAGAGGAGTGCAACAATGTTTTTTCAATGCTGCTGGGTCTTACGACAGAGTTTTCCTAACATAAATTTTCTCCGGAGATCTGAAAGAAAACACTTTAGGTTAATTTCTAAATTTTTACTTACTTGTATTCTGTTAGTTCATTTGATTCCTTTGTGTACTAATATTTAATTTTAAAAAGTTTATATAACTAACTTATCGAGATATGTCTTTACGGCAAATATACGTAATACAAGGTATCTAGTATACAATACGACAGAGAATTTGAGATATAATAACTTTTGAATCTGAAGTCATACACAAATAATGGTTATACCAAAATGAAGCCCTGTTCATGCATATTTTTAAACTAGAAAGTAACGATTGAAGTACACTAAAAACCGCACAGTGTTGCCAGATGTAACCGAAGGTGTAAATCTATTTTATTTTATTTTATTTTATTATTTTTTTTTTGCAGAACATGTAAACTGTCTCTTAACTCATACGCATGTATGTTCTGTCGTTAATTTTCAGTTTACCTAGGGGCAGAAAAATAATATTTCATTTCCACCGATAACTAATCGGATAGGGTCTCTCTAAGAGGGAACTAGGGAAATCGTAGTGTTCATAAATTAACACTCTGAATTATCAAACCTCCTATTTCAGTGCATCAAAGGTGTGTTAAGGATCTGTCTAGATTATGCAACTGCTGAAAACAATGAAAAACAAACTTTGAAATTATCATGATATTTTTTTTTACTTACATGCACTCGACAACACTGCTATTCATTTCTGTGGGGATATTTAAAACAAGAGGTATACAGGAACATTTCTTGAACGATTCTTGAACCTGGAAACGTACATCGCAGTGCAATTGAGAACATTAAAAGGTCTAATCTTCGTAAAGTTGCTGCGAATCAGGTGAAATGTGTGAACCAGTATTTGAATCAAAACGTGATACTTACTGCATCCGCAGTAGAGCTGGTAACTCATTTCTGATAGTAGCTGGGTTGCCGGGTGCATATTAGTAAACATTTTATCATGATAATTTCAAAGTTTGTTATTCATTGTTTTCAGGAATTGCGTAATGTAGACAGAGAATTACCACACCTTTTGATGCACTGAAACATCAGCAAAGTTGTTAATTCAGAGTGTTGATTTATAAAAAAAATACGAATTCTTTAGTTCCCCCTTACAGAAACCTCATCCGATTAGTTGTAGTGGAAATGAAAAATTATTTTTTCCACTCCATACTTGTTAAGCTACTCCGACAGAACATCCATACGTATGAGTTATAAGTCAATTTACATGTTTTGCAAAAAAAAAGAAAAGAAAAAAGAAAAAGAAAAGAAAAAATATGATTTACACCTTTGGTTAGATCTGCCAACACTTTGTGGTCCCTAGCGAAATTAAATCGTTGCTTCCTTGTTTAAAATTATATGCGTGAAGGAGGCTTCGTATTGGTATAAAGTTTATTTTTGTATCACTTCAGGTTCAAAAGTTTTACTGTTTAAGACTCCGCGTTGCGTTGAATATTGGACATTCTGTACTTAGCTGCCCTAGTCATCACAAACCAATTTAAGCTGAAAACTGAAGCCGATTGATAAATTCTACAATTTGATCTGGACTCAGAACCAAATTATCTTACAGAATCAGTTTGTTTTTCTTGTGACAGATTTTTTTCGTACACATTTGTTATTTTTAATGTACAAGATGGATAAATATAAGATATTCATTGTTATATTTATATTTAGCATACATTTATTTGATCATTGCATTTATTTTACTTTTAAAAGTTCGTGTCTCTTTATTTCATGCATTTTTCTGTATTCTTAGTTGTGCTGGCCCCGGATGACTATGAATATCACCCTGGTGTTGGATATTACAAGTTAAACGAAAATGCAACGAACTTTAATAAAGCTATGCTAACTTGTGACAATGAAGGAGGCCATTTAGTTATTATTAACTCAAAAAAGGAAGCAAATATTTTGAAAAAAATCCATTCAGGTGGAAATGTTTTCGTTGGCTTATTTAAAAGGAGGAGAGAATGGTTTACCATATTTGGTAAGGAATCGTAAATTAAAAACAAGCTCAGTCATTTTAAAATTTCTCTTTTATGAATACTTATACTCAGTTGTGTTGTGAGGTCTTTTTTATAACATGAACAATACGTATATATCCGGTGTGTTCTCTAAGTGTGTCCCACGTACAAAACGGTACAATTTTGCAGGTTACAATAAAACGAAATACTATGTAATGGGATTCCCTCCGAGTACTTATTCATTTTTAAGAAGGTTAAAATATTCACTCCTTGGCAACATTGTAGTTGATATTCGAAAAATTAACATTGCTCAGAGAATCCTACAAGCAGTGACACCAATTGCCCTCAAATGGTTGTTAACTCTTAGAGACGCAGAGTGAATTGAAACGAAAAGAATTACATATAAGTGAACTTAAAGGTTTCTGGTGATTAATGGGCCAAAATGAGAGACTGATTTAGGACTCTTGATATCTTATTAATTTCTCGATTGTAGCAGAGCTTGTCATTCATTCATTTTTAATTTAGTGTGGCATTCGTTTGATACTGATCCCATTAATGAAACAGATTTAAATGTTATCATCATTTCCGTTGCACATCTTACGCAGCGGCCTGATACAAAAACAAAGCAATAATATTGTGTTAGTGTCTTGTTTCAAGTCATTCTGGAAAAAAATTGTAAAATATAATTCCCAGGAAAATTATCTAACATTAAATCCATATTAGACATATTTTAAATATAATTTTTTGAAGCACTTATTCCTATATTTTGTAATTTACTGAGAACAATACTTAGAAGGGGCCTCGAAAAATGTTCCCAAGAGGGCCCAGCACCAACTAAGGCCGGCCCTGTGTATATTAATATTGTATGAAAGCAATATTACCAAATAAATTATCACTGACGTTATAATTCGCGGTGACTACGCAATAGAATGTGATGTTGCTTGATACTAACACTGCCAAATAACGGGTGAACATATGGTAATTAGTCGAAAATGTAACAGATGACGGCGATGACCATATGAAAGAAATACTGGACTTGAAAAACATAAAGATAAAGGGAGGGCCTACGAAGTTTACTTAATGCGAGTTCACATCAAGCCAATGCGCAATAAATATGAAGTATGAGTATTATGAAAGTGTGAATTAGGATAAATCTAAATCGAACCCGGGTCTCCCACGTCAAATTCGCGCATGCTAACCGCTTAGCCACGAAGGAGCTCATTTTGTCAATTCGTGTAATTTTATTCATTATTATACTAACTCATCCAGTAATCTCTATTGCTGCATGTTCCTCCTCGACGTATCGAGCAAATGGGACAAATCCGCAGACGTACCCTTTCCAGACCGTACCAGGTTTACAATATAGCAAGTATCCAGCTATACAGTTTTCAGTTGTATGACGTATAGCCAACGCATGATTCTCTACGCTGTTATTTCTAAATATGTAGACTTCATCTCATTAAGTTTTAGGCCTATTTAGAGGAAATTTGAATTGTCTGAATGTGCTGTGTTAATGTCGAAGCCTTTGTACTTGATACTAATAAACGAAGCCAGAATTATGCTCTCCTAGAATCAACTACAAAAATAATAATATAATAAAAGGAATGAGTAGAAGGAAACAAGTAGTAATGTCACGCGGATACTACATGAATTTTGTATACACGGTGTAACATTTTGCAAATTATTAAACCCACAAGTGGTATTAGATATCTGCAATTTCTAATTGTAGGGTGACATAAGGGGTGACGGGACTTAATCCTGCGAGCTTCATTGTTAACGACAAACTATTTAGAAATATGGAGTAGTTATTGTTAGAATGTTCATACGGAAAAATAGGACATTACTGCATTTGATACGTAAATTGGAATATTCAATTTGGTGAGTGTGGTGTCGAGAAATACTCACTCCAAGAACTGTTGCAAGTAAAACATAACATTTTGATTATAATTGGGTAATCTTTGGATGACTGGCGATAGTTCGTGTTGGTCCCTTCGCGAGTCTCCGTGACAAATCGAAGGAGCACGGACAAAAATTAAGTTGTTGTTGCTACTCTGTGGTAACTTGAATACCCCCAAATCTAGATATCTGCTTCGCATCGACGAATCCCTGGGAGTAGTGGCTCACTAGCTGCAGTCCATCGACGCTTCGGTATATCTACGATTGCCATTTACCAGCAAGTGGGCCACTAGATGTTGGCGACGTTTACGGCATGGGGTAACTAATTGATTGCAATATGCACCAGTAGCAAAAATTCCCGGGTCACTCTTGGGGTGCTAGTAATTTCAATTTCGATCATGTAGAGTTTAAGTGTTCCCAGCAGGGTCCAAATGCGTCTCCTTACTGACCCACTTCAATAAAGAATATTACTCATATTTATTGATTTGTGCAGATTATGCCGAATTGGAACAAAAATTACTAATTTCTTTCGGAATTTTGTGTTAACGTAACTACAAGACGATTTAAGCCAATGTAGCAGTCGATGTGGGTCAATGTCGTCTAATGTCGTTTCACCTAGCCAGTATCAGTCTTCGTAGTTTGACATCGCGCCATCTGTAATGGGACGAATTGTTAACTGTCCTAGGAGGATCAATCTCGAGATCGATATGGATCGATGTCGCAGTTTTCCATTTACCTATGAACGGCCCACCGATTTGTGCTACTGGAGTGGTTTCGGCTTGTAGTTACATTATAAGCAGTAAAAATGGCTTTTTCCCTATGATAAAGTCGTTATTACTTCAACTTTATTCTTAGTAATTTAAAACAGTACTTCTGAAGGTTAGCATTAAAGCACCACAGGGTGCGCTCGCATTTCTAAAGGATACACTGCAGAAAAGAGAGCAATTGGGAGCGTTTAAGATCTCATGATATTTTGGACTTTTTTCTTATTATTGGACGAAAGTAATTATGTATTTTACAAATCATCTAAAGTTTAGATTTTTTAGCAACTGCAAGGTGTTATCACAAAAGGTTAATATCTACGAGAGAGAGAACATTCAAATCTCTGTTTTTCTTTCTATCTTTTACACTTACGAGGAAGATTCAGTTTGAGTTGATAAGTAACGTAGTAATAGTCACTTGATGCGCAAATGCTTCGTTGAGCTGCTACACCGATGCCATCTTGAAATCCAGGTAGGCAATATCCAAGAATACCATTTTGCACAAAAATGAAAAAGCTTTGGTAGACCTGACTTCACTAATTAAACCAAGGTAGAGCATATTTATGTGTGAGTACTTTCAGTGCATGGTCACATTCTTGTAAGGTGCCATATTGGATCGCGGTCAAATATAGTAAATGGCAAGGGGGTCATGTGGGGTATCAAATAACACTGGGATTTACTCCTGAATCTATTTCCGTAAAAAAGTTCACATATCATTTTTCACTTCAGAGTTAATAACTCTTTCACACACAGGAAAATACAAAAAACTGTGAGAGTTAGATTGTGTTATGAAACGCGGTCGTGCGAGCAGTTGCAGGGTTTCAACTAATGCTGTAGTAGTCATTTGATGTACAATAGTCACTATAACAATTAGAAGTTGAGCCTAGTGAGGGAAATTGTTAATTAAATTGAAATACATGTAGTGAAAATGGAATAGCAGCATTTTCCAAATTATACCTATTTCGAAGCAAGATGGAGTAGACTGGTGGTCGATAACAACACATGTTTAATAGTACTGACGAGCAGATAATACCAAAGGAATTGTTCGGATATATATATTATAAAAGTGATATAAACTGGTGCATTTTATTTGAACGACCAAAGTGGTTCGAATTCAACTATAATCAGTACGTTCACTTCTCCTTTAGCGTACTAGGCATAAGTGTGTGACGTTAAACTGAATCAAACCAAAAATCTATTTTAGGGAATTTTGCATGGCCCGTTATAGTGTGTTAAGTTTTCTTCTCCAATCTTGAAACCTTACGCATAGCCCCTCATTGTTGCAGAATATTGCGTTCTTTTCCAATACTCATACTTGACAACTTATAATTTACCGTACGTATTACGAAGTTGAAATATTTTAATGTATTTATTGTCAGTTTGTCTAAATAAAATCAATTTATCGCTGACGCATTGAACAATGAACCTGATTTAAATTATCAGTTCACAGCTTCTTAAAAGACACATATGAAAACTTAGATTTCATTTTTCTTGTGTCTGTTCTGCTATTAGTGAAAAGAGAATGCATACACACTCGCTAAGAATAGATTGCAATAAAGGTTATTACAAGATTCAATACCAAGTGGCAATCCATAAAACAAACTTCTTTCTTGCTTTTTCCTTCAATAATAAATAGTTAAATATCTGCATCTTTCCACCTTTTACGATAAAAAAAACTCGCTTATGATAAGGGCAAGACCAGTTTAGGTATCAAAACTGTGATTAATAACTAATTGTAGCAGGTGTTCTTTGAAGTCCGAAGATTTATTTATCGTTTAAATCAGGTACTTGCTAACTCAAGAAATTCATTTTGTGACTTGTTTATTAATTGACTTTAACACTCAAAATGACATCATATGGCTGTTTTTTTGTGTTTAAAATACTCTATTGGAATGTGGTGAATTTTATTATTTATTGACAAAATAGACTTACTACACACTTTAAACTATTGCTTAGGGTTTTAAGACATAGCACAGAGGATTTAGAGTACTTTAATACTGACAATTTCAACACGGGTGTGCACTGAGGCGTATGGTGTCTTTATTCGAATGACAAACGATAATAGTACAGGAATTTTGGTGCGAGCAGACATGTAATGTTCAGTACGGACCAGTGAAACATTCGTTCCGCGCATAAAATGCGAACAATTAATCCGATAAACCTAGTTAACATTTTAAATCAAACAGTGGTGGAAAAATATAGTGTCGTTGGTGAGAATGGGGTAGAAGATGACAATTGTAGATTCATTGCTTTCAATGGTAGCAAGCAAATATGGTGATGACGATTCTCTAACAGTTAGTGACACATTAGATTTAGACAGTGATACAGATAGTGAACATGAAGATTCGACAAACGAAATGGATTTAGAATAAATAACAGCAAGCCTTCTACGAGCGAGTATGAGATATCTCCAATTCGGACTAAATCTGTACGTGTAACAGAAGCCGTCGTTAAACAAATTCACGAGCACGTTGCATTCTTGAAAAAGAATGGGAAACGCAACACTGTTGCAGCTGCAGCGAAGAAATTCAAATACAATACGGCGTTTGTGTAAAAGGCTTTGAAATTCCATAACAAACCTCCTCGCTCTCATGTCATGTCACAACTAAAATACAAAGTACTAAAGACATTCAACATTATCGCACTAAAGGACTTGCTCCATGATTATCATTTGAAAGCGTGGGTGTTACCGACAGCGATGAAATTGAACTATTCATTCAGTGCTTCTCATGGATTCATTAACAAATTTAGAAAACAGCACAGGATTCCATCACGAAGGATTACTCAATTTGTGACGAAGAAAGATGTTCAAAATGAAACTGAATTACTTGATAACGCCCAAAATTTTGTGACTAAAATTAATAAAATAATACATGAGAAACCGTACAACAATAAATGTATCTTTAATACTGGCCAGTCTAGCTTTCAATACAAAAAATGACCGCTGGTAGAACTCTGTCAGCAATAGGTGAGAAACATACCACAGCAGTCTTTCAGTCTTTGGCATCAGTATTCCACGCATACACCATCCAAATTCACATTTCCCCACTACGGCTAGGCATACAAACCTATGTTTGCAGGAGTCTAAAGACGTGTTCCGACCCAAATTGAAACAACAGTTTGTTAGATAGATACCTTTCAACATTGTTATAGCTGCAAGCAAATTAGGTAAACACACTAGAGAACACGTGAAACGGTGGCTAAAAGACGTACTAGTTATTACCGTTGCAAAAGAGGAGTCCCTGCAGTTGCTTGACTTGTGGTGTGGACAGACGGGTTGAGACATGCGAGAATTGTTACATGGAAAACAAATATGCTGAAGTTATACCCAAAAAGACCACCAAGCTTTTCAGCCTCTTGATGTATACCTTGTACTTTTTTCGGCAATATAAGCTGGTACTTCGGAGACCTGAGGATTATTTTCCACAAAAAATCATTGTTTGTGGTATACCGAACAAGTTATATGACACAAGTTTCATAATGAAAATGCATTCTGTTGTGTATCATCAATTATGTACCCCAGTTCTAAACAACATGCTCGCATATGCATGGCAGAAATGTGGGTACGTACTACAGCAATAGTCGGTTCATTTACAAATATTCTGGAGACTATGTTGCAAGTAGAGAATAGTGTCTGCTCTCATGAAGATTGTGACGAAACTGCATTTGTTAAGTGTGTGTACTGCTCCACGATGATGTGTGCTAATCACTTCGTCGTGGTTCTCCATCATTACAACTGAAGACCAAAGGTTAGTAGGTTAGTATTTACTTATGTGCACCAGTTTATATTATTTTTCAAATAATTTTTCTATTAAGTTTCTAATAACTTCAAGACATATCCTTGTAAGTCATATATATCGTTGCACCTAACTTATATTACAGCATTTATATGCTATGCATAATCATAACACACACACACACTATCTATCTATCTATATCTATATATATATATCTTCGAAATAGATATAATTTGTTACAGTGCTGCTATTCCATTTTTCACTTTAGGCACTTCAATTTATTTAACGATTTCTCTCAATAAGCTCAAGACCTGATTGGTATAGTGGCTATTATACATTACGTGACTACTACTGCATTAGTTAAAACCCTGCAACTGGTTGCACGACTGCATTTCATAACACAAATTTAACTTGCACAGTTCTTATATGTTCCTGTGAGTGAGAGAGCTCATAACTCTGAAGTAAAAACATATATGTAAACTTGGGTTACGGAAATGAATTCAGGAGTAAATTCCACTGTTACTTGAAACCCCACATGATCCCCTTGCCATTTATCATATTTGACCGCGATCTAATATGGCGTCTTTCAATATGGCGATCATGCACTGGAAGTATTCCACATACAGATGTTCTATCCCGGTTTACAATGGTGAAATCAGATCTGCCAAAAGCTTTTTCATTTTTATGACAAAAGGGTATTCTTGGACATTGCCTACCTGGATTTTAATATGGCGTAGGTGTAGCAGCTCAACGAAGCATTAGCGCATCGAGTGACTATTACTACGTTACTTATGAACTCGAAGTGAATCTTGTGATTAATTTTCATCAAATTTCAACTCTCACGGTTTATAGACCTTCCTCCTTAGTGATACTATAACGTAATTACATCATAGCTACGACAGTAATATGTTATTCATTTACCGTTTGACGTCGAGAATTGACATAGATAGTATTGTTCATGGGGATATTCTACTGCTGATAAGAAAACATGGTTAACGTTGTAAATTTACCAATTTCCTCATTACAATACGATAACCATTATTCGGTTACGTCTATAGGATTAAGCTAACTAGAATGTTGTAGAAAAACATAAGAAAGAAAGTTTAATGTAAATGGGATTGTCCACGATTAACTTACTAGCTCTATGGCCTATGGAGCCCAAAGGTTCAATGCCGCGTTCACAAAATATCTAAACTGGCTTTTATCCTTATCTAACTGGATCCAGTTTCTACCCTATATTCCTATATCTGCAAGATACATCTTAATGTTTCTTACCACCTACGCCCATGTCTTCATAATAGCCTTTTTCAATTGGGGTTCTAGTTAACATTTTTAATCATTAATTCTTTCTTCTATTCTGGCTACATGGCTTGCTCACCTGAGCCTCCTAGCTTTAATGCCCCTAACAATGTTAGGTGAGATGTATAAACAGTGCAGTTCTATCAAGATTATAACTTAAAAAAAGAATCATACTAAACACTTCCTACCTGTTGTTCTAAAGAATCTTTGCAAATTAGTAATGTATTTGTAATTTAAATCGTAAAATTGTACTATCTTAGGAAAAGTACAAATTTTAATCTTTAATACCAGTCTGTAGGAATTTTTATCGCAATCGGCAACGTTGGGTTGAAAAGGAAGGCGAAAGAACTATATAACTAAATAAATGACGAATGTGTTAATCAGCGAGTGGGCGTCATCGCCCAGGTTACAACTTTTACAGATCGTTGCTCTAGAGGGATTTGTCCACGATGGCTCGGTGTCGGGCTAATAACTATGAGTAAGTTTATTGACATCACCGTTAAGGAAATATCAAACTTTCTGAAAGCAACTTACTTAGGAAACATCAGATCCTCCTTATGCTGAGCCACAGTGCAGGCCAAAAACTATATAGAAAATACGCAGAGGCGAAACAGGCCAAATTCTCACACCGTCAATTTTTTGTCGCCCTCCCCGTATATGTGTAGTACTAGCGTATATTTTATTTTATCATAGTGTTTGTTTATGTTTGAAACCTATTTTTGAAAAAGACATTCATTACCTATGAAAACTTCACAAAGAATATGGCGTTTTTCAGAAAACTCCACAATACCAACTCCCGTCCTCCTTGGTCTGGTGGCTAGCACGCCTGCCTCCTGTGGTTTCGGATCAAATTACTGGTTCGTTACTGTTAAACGATAAATGTTGTTAGGATTACAATATAACCTGTATCCACATCTCCTTTGGCCATTAAGATATAACTGTGAAACGCTAACTCAAACAAACAAACAAACAATACTTACTCCCCCTCCACTCTTTTTTCTACATGCCATCTCTCCATTGGTCGATACAGCCTTCTTAGTACTATGAAATTCTCTTCTTCCTTGGTGAAATGGAAGAAGGTTACGTAATTGCCACTAGTTTACAAGATTATAAACCAAAGATGTCAGTAGAAAACACATTATAAAATTTACTTTTTGAGGCTCGTTTCGGCGCCTCTATAACTCTGGCGCCCCAGCCAGTCGCCCGAGCTGCCCGGCACTTGGTCCGCCCCTTAAGGTACGGACGCATAACTAAGGGCTGTGGAGTAGAGGTTAACCTTCATGTTATGCTACTGGTTTCTCGTGTTGGGAAAGTTCATTAAGTAATTGGTTAGTAAAATGATTTCCACGGTTAGTGATATTAAACGTTTACCTAACACTAGATGCCTAACCAAATTGATATCGCGATGTCACAATTGGATTTTTTCCACACATAAGAAAGAAGAAACAATAGTAATATAAATCCTTACTCGTACTGGGCTGGAACTAATAACCTAATTCTTGCAGACTATTTTTCTGCCCAACCGAGTTTCGATTGTTTACAGGAAAGAATGTGTTGTATTACGAGGCATGCTTTTCATTATGATCATGCTGTTAATTTACTACTTCGATAGATAGTTTCTAATGTTTGCTTTATCTATAGAAATAAGTGTATAGATTCATATATTAAAAGTTTTGGGTAATGTTTGTAATAATTTCAGGACAAATACACTTTCTTAAATGCATGCTATGATTGCCCTGATTGTCTGTTCCTATGTACGTCATAAAACAAATAAGACCAAATTGTTCGAAGTAATACGAACAGGGCTTAAGAACAAGGACGGAACTGAGTTATCACTCGATTGACATTGAGGGCAAATCCCCAAGGGGTAGCTATAAACGAAAGTTCAGCATGAATTTCTGTGGAGTTATGTTCAGTATTGCTATTTACCAATCAGGTTTGTTCTTAGAAGTAATATTTTGTTAATACTCTATAATACTTTTCGATAGAGCATAATGGCAGAGAACCAAAGGAAAGTAATTATTTTCCTTTCTAACGTAGGGTACCACATGTGCTATAAAAATGTCGCGTCTCCTTGAAGTAATACTTCATCGAAAATAACTAGTTTTCCTTTATATATTCGAGCAAGAATTTAGGGGTGAATCCAGGGTGTCCGGATCCTCTCAGAGATCCCAACTTTTATCTAAATTTAAAATAAATTATGTAGTTATTTTTAAACACGTTAATATAATTAATCTTAATATTGAAGTCGGACCCCCACAAATACCTTGGGACCGCTCAAGATAAGAGTTTCTGCATACGTCCCTGCTGACAAATACATATGGTGATCAGAAAAATAGAAACAACGGTAGTTGGCAACACGTCAGATGTATGCGTTGGCAGTGGTGTCGTGGCGACCGCAGCGCACGACCGCTGGTGGTGGTGTGTTACGTCGGTCTCCATACTACGTCAGGCGCAGTGGAACAGCAGTGTCCACTTTCTGCAGCAGACGGAGGTAGTGTAAAATGGGAGTCCTCTCCGATTTTCAAAGAGGGCAAATTGTTGGTGCGCTGTTAAGTGGAGTGAGTGTGACAGCAGTGGTTACTGTGTTAGATGTGTCGCGTGGGATAGTCTCGAAGGGGATGACGGCCTACACAACACACAGGAAAAGCACATCGGGGAAGCAAAACAGTGGGCTGAAGAAAATCATGAGTGACAGGTCACGCCGGGTATTAAAGCGCATTGTCACGCAGAACCGTCGTGCCACTGCGGAGTGAGTGACGGAGGAACTCAATCAGTACCTCCCCACTATGTTTCGACAATCACTTCCGCCATGAATTACATGACATGAACTTATGGGGTCGTGTTGCATGGGCCAAAACGCTCATCAGGGACCATAACCCTTTCGCACGACGGAAATGGTGCCGCGACCATCAACTTGGACTTTTGAGGACTGGAAACGTGTGATATGGTCGGATGAGTCATCCTTCAGCCTACTCCCAACCACAGACCGTGTTTATGTGTGGAGAACGCCCAAAGAAGCTTATGATCTCCAGTGTCTCCGCCCAACTGTGAAACATGGCGGCGGCTCGGTGATGCTGTGGGCCGCTAAATCATGGTTTTCATTGGGTCCTGTGGTCACACTTAGCGTATGAATCACTGCCAACGATTATGTCGCAATTTTAATAGACCACTTGCATCCTATGGTCCGGATGTTGTTCTCGGACAATGACGCCATCTTCCAGAATGATAATGCACCCATTGACACAGCTGACGTTGTTCCAGCGTGGTTTGAGGAACATCGGGATGAAGTTCAACTCCTCCCCTGGGCCGCCTAGGATTCCCAGATCTCAACATAATTGAACATCTGTGGTCAGTTTTGGAAACACGACTCCGGTGACGATTTCGATCCCCATCGTCTCTCACAGAACTAGCCGATGCCCTACACGAGGAATGATTAAAATTCTACTTGCTACCATTCACGATCTCTATGCCTCCATCCCATGTGGCATCCAGGCTGTTCTGAAAGCGAAAGGTGGCCCGACACCATATTAATCTGGTTAGTTGCAATTTCGTTCAGGTGTTTACATTTTTCTGATCACCATCTGTATATTTTCAATATATTCGTTAAACAATAAAGTAAAATAACTAAATTAGGAGCAAAAAACTTCAACATGGCCTAACTTTTCTCCACTGCTAATATTGTTAGAAGGGATATTAATAAGAAAAACTCCTAGTCAATGCTGAATCTTGGAACTTCACCCCGAACAAAGCATATTTTCGAAATACACTCAGCCCAGACCAGAAGGGAATGTAAGCGAGTCACCTGTGGCAACATCGCACGGAAACGAATGAATGCTGAATTGCATTCTAACCCGTTTCTACCACTAAGTCTACTTTTACTCTGGATCTGTATAATACAAGGGCAAATTGTTTTTAATAATATAATTTTAACGGAAATTTAAAAAAAAGCGTTAAACCACTTTTTGAATATTATTTTTAATCTTATTTTAATGAAAGAAGTGTTATATTTTAAAAAAATAAAAATAATTTTCCTTAGGCAGGGTTTGAACCCACGCCAAATCAAATTTATCTTACCAGCATGCTGCGCTAGCTAACTTTTTGGAAAAAGTTAACTGACTCATCGAACTTTTAAGTCGGTCTCAGTAACTTACTTGAACTACTTATTACTAATTTTACTTGCTTTTCCAATCACCTAGAACGACAGGGACACGAACACAGAAACTTTTAGGACAGTTAAAATTCACAAACGCTCTCCAACCGGGAATTGAACCCGGGATCTCCGTACACCAAAGGCTACTAGACCTGTTGGGAGTGCTCTCTACTACGAGAGCCGACAGCATCTAGCGTTTACTTTCTGCAATATTTAGGTCATGACTAGTGATGTCACCAACAGGTTAACGATATAGACGTCATTATTTTTCTTACATTGCAATGTTCCCCGAGATTTGATCATTGTCTACTCGGACTGAAATTGTCATTCGGAACCAGACCTTTAATATGAAGCCAGAAATTGAAATTTTACGTCAATTTGAACTTACTGGATTCCGGTTAACCCCACTATTATGTTTAGTTTAGTTAAGTGGTAATTTGTGACAGCTTCATATTATCAAAAGAATCTTTTACTCCACCGCCTCCCGGGAGTCCAAGCTGGATCCGCAACTAAAATCAATAGACACTTTTCCTATTCTTTTTGTCACCCTTGGTTGTGTAGGGGCTCCCTCGAACAAATAAAGATGCTGTAATATTAAAATTAAGGAATGCTAAATATTAGGTATTTTCTTAGTTACCTACACCTAACAGCACAGAACCATCTTCGGTAGGATAAAAATGCTACGTGATATTCCTATGATGATGGGGGAGAGGATGCTGTAAATATATTTCTCATTCGTTTTGTCTGCCCTGCTTATCAGAAATTTCTTTCTGTTCGGAGAGTACTGAAATGAGAAGCAAAATAAAACGTCGTGCCACCACCTACATGGTTGCTCAAATTATTACTGTAGAAAGCTTTTTAAACTTATATATTTAATGTTACTACATTAGGTCAGGATGGCATATTCGGTTGATTATCCGCCCTATGCTCTACATTCTCCGAGGTTGAGGTAAAAGAATCCAAAATTTTCGCTTCATTGTTATTGCTGGTTTAAGCTATCGTGATGGTTACAAATGTTGCTTTTTCTTGCATATTTCCTTTTACCCTGTTCTCTTCAGGATTAGAGTCTGTCCGGTAACCTTCATCACCACCGATGGGTCCTCGCTTTCTATCAATATTTCACATTAAGTTTTCGTTTACTTTGTACGTCATCTCTTCGTGGTCTCCAACGTTTATTTTGGTATGGGACGATGATGATTTAGTCTGTGCTACTTGGATAGCATTGTCCAATTCTTCCATTGGTTCACTGCTTCGCTTACTTCATTTACAGATTAAACCAAAATTTTGCGTTCCATCGGTATGTGGCAAACGGATGGTTTCATGTTAATGATGTAAGTATTGAGCCTCATAAACCTTTGAAGTTCTTCTTCCATTGTCTAGTAAACGATCAATACACATTGAGACCGTTTGAGCACAAAAGCCTTATTTGAATTGAATGTTCATTCCCAGTGGTATTTAGTTTATGCATTTCTTCATTATTTATGTTTGTTCCTCCTTCTGCATTGCTTTGATCTAATGTGTCATTTTGATCCACCATGATTTATCCTCGCTTTGGATTTCTGTAGCAAGTTTCGCTTCGCTTTTCGTTGCGTTCTGGGCTATTGATGTATTACGCGTCACCCTCGTGGTTCCAATGTTCGCCTCTTTGGTTATCGGGTTTTGTTTGCTTTGGCTTAATTTCTATTCCCTACTCTTTTGGTTATCATGCCATCTTTTTTGGTAGATTTTGCTTCACATGTTTGCTTGCTCGTTGTACATGTCCAGACACGAGATTTCAACACCATCTTCATACTACCTAATATAAAGTTCCATTTGTTCATTAGAACATGGTGACAAGTCAACTCCAGTTTTTTAAATTGTATCCGTATTCAGTTCCTGTCATTTGAAAGACACTTATATTCTCAGTTTTCACTTTTATACTGAGTTTTTGTTAAAACTCAGTATTCTCCCAAATGACTGTTACAAGCCAAATTTCGACGGAAAGATACAGTTTTATTAATCATTCAACTTCTCATTTAGAATTTCACATTCCTCCTGAATCTTAACTATAATGTTCGATAGATATTCTTCCTTTACTTCCAGGTCTCCTTCTTGATCCTCACCAGACTGTACCTCTTTCCATTCTCTCAGGACTCGGTTCATAAAGTTGTCAACCTTAGTGAAGAGCCCATGACAATGAACAATCATTCCTCAATTTTGCTCTTGTGTATTTTTGTTGCTACGAGTTCTGGTATCTGTTCTTATTCGTCATAGGATGTCGTACGTTCCATTTGAACTTTGTGTTTGTCCTGTTTGTCACGCTTCAGTTCGGCAACTGGTTCCATCTCCTTCTTTGTCTTGTTATCCTTCTTCCCGATGTTCCTTTCCTTTTCATTCGTTTGTTGCGGCTACTACTCATGGTCTTTATGTTCATTTTCGTTCTGCATTGTACAATAGTCTAAATGCACTTTTGGTTTGGGGATATTATGTACGTAAATAATTTCGAGAATGCCAACAGAATGACAAGTGTTTGTTTTCTATTTTTTGACCACCGTTTTGCTTTCGAAATGTTACTAGCTAAATATGCTTAATCAACACTATTAACACTGGAAGTACGTTTTACCATCAATATCTATAAGTTATTACCTGATTATGTTCGAGTTGCAATTCAAGCAAATAGCTGTGCATGTGCGTAGTACGTTACTTTTATACTTTTGCTTAAACTTTAATATCTTTTTCACTCCTGGACTCAGTCCCGTTTGTAGGCTAATCTCTCTACCTGGTTACCTGTTTTTTTCTTTACTCTACGCTATATTCTTACTAACTTCGTTCTATATTCAGTTAAGAAATCTAGTTAGTTTTATTCTTAAATTTTAAATATAGGGGATCACTATGTTTTCAACTTTCATATTTGGCGGATTTTTAATTACAAAATAGTTAGCTTATAATTGTTGGTTACTCAGACCACTCAGTTAATGTCATTCCATTTGCTTGGTTGGTATTGTGATATTATCTTCTTATGGCAGATACATGTTTTATTTAATTGTTTACCAATTTAATTATTTAAAGGTAATTTTTATGTGTTCTCTTGCTGGATTTATTACTCCAGAGCATTTGTTATATGACACTACCTAATTCGTTCTAAGCTTACTTTAGGAGTCCACAATTAAATGTTAGTATTAATTATTAATAATTATTAGCTTACGTACAGCATCTGGAGAAGTCATTCACACATCTTTTGCCTGGGACTTTTGTAGCTGCTACTAGTGGTTTCATGCTTATACGTATAATGTTATTAAGTTGAAAACTTGGTTTCAAGTGCCTGCCGTCCCGACCAACAAATGGAATCGTCATTGCATGATTATGTCGTTGCTAGAATCTCATAATATATAGGCTAATATACAGAGTGACCTCCATTGTAGGTAACCTCTCTCTTTTTCGACCTATCTCGGTTCAACTTCACCAAATCTTTGGCAGCTGCAGCTGAAACAACCGGTTATGTCATCACAAGGGCATTCGATTACTCTGCTAGCAAGGTCAATCAGATTCATCACCAGATTATCAGACTTCATTAGTGCGAAGATGTAAACATATTCTATTCTCAGGACTTCTGTTCAAGTTCATCGTAGAGGGAGTTTATCGACAAACTCTTTTCAATAAGGATATTTTACTTTATTGCTCTTTTACAAGAGTTATTCAATACTTTTATTTAGTCCTACCTATTTATTATTGTATTATTTTGGGTCATCTTAACGGACCACGTTTCTAATTTTCATTATGGGATCCTGTATCTGGATGGATAGTCGATTTTAAACGAGTAGCTTTTAACATAATTCTGAGCATGTTAAAATGACTTGATTTCGATTAAGAAATATAGTTTATTTTACTTTAGTTTAGGAATTCTTCATCTTGAATAAGGTCTATTTTCAACAACTCAAAGATTTGCAGATTTTAATTTAATATTTTAAAGTCCTAATTAAATTAAATGGAATTTTGTCAACAAATTTGAGTTTCTTTCTAATTATGATATTTCATGACTGCATTGCATTATTAAACATGTGGAGTATTTGACTCCTCAGAGAATAATTTTGTTCCTTAAAAAAGTCTTAATTTTGTGAAAATCTTAGTTTTTATAAGAAACGTCTGGATTTTCGTTGTTTTATTTAACAATTTTCCCTTCTCTGACATTCACCACTACGTGTATGTTCTTATAGATTAAGCTTAGTTAAAGTTTCTGAAACTTAATATTCAATTTTACGTTTAAATATCAATACATTACTTCACTAGAATTCATTAATCGTTTTACTTCTTTATGATTGAAAATATTATTCGTTATTTCTATCTTGTTTTGTATAACTATGCACTACTTTCATAAGTTAAGTTTTTCAGTTTTTCCCAAATTGTAACATTTTGAACTGAATTTTAACGTAGAGAGTTCGTGTTTGAGTAGATTAGCTATTAAAAACATAAATAAAGCTGATAATAGCATGCCAATGTTCACTTATCTACTATTCCATATCCATGATGCATCAGGGAAATAAAATTGAATGTTCTTCTAAAGAGGCCTGGGTTGTTGTAATTTTACTTGAAAATATCTTCTCTTTTTTATTAAACGTAAGAATGGTCACAAATATTGAAAAATCGTAGTTAACATGTGTTCCTTGTCTTCTTCTATGAAAATTTCAGAAATTAGTCTTAAAATTTGAATAAAATCTGAAGAATATCAGACGTATTCAGGATTTCGAGTAATTGATTTCATTTCTGTTTTCAATTTCGAATTTAAGGTTGTTTCATATTCTTAACATAGAACGGAATTGCTCTCTTTTTAATTCTTTCCCGCAAAATTTGTTTCTCGATTTTATCTTAAAATGATGGAAAATGCCAATTTCGTTATTTTTCCACCGGGATTTAGCGAATTAGTTAACTGTAATGATAAGGATTAATTAATTGGAATCGAATTACTCATCTTGACGAATTTTCTATTTTCTTCATTTTTATCACTCTTTGTAATCTGATAGTTATTTTTTCATTCAGTTGCGAAGTTAAGTTCTATATCAGCATATAGCAAATGCAAGTTTTATGTAACTCAATGCTATTTCCGTGAAATATGTTGGGTTGTGTTTTATCTCCTAAACTTGCATGTACGAGGGGCATTCAATAAGTAAAGAGACAAATTGCTATAGCTCAATGAAGATTTATTTCTATCTTTCAAAACTAAGGCTATTTTTCAACATAATCACCTTTTACAGTTATGCATTTGTCCCATTTTTCTTGCAGTTTCCTAATTCCCTTGGCGAAGAAATCTTTCGATTTACCCCGAAGCCACCTTTGCACCACTGCGTTAACTTAATCGTTGTTAGCAAAATTGTTTCCACGCAGGGCGTCTTTGAGTGGTCCAAACAGGTACAAATCAGATGGGGTAAGGTCTGAGCTGTAAGCAGGATGAAGTAAGACCTCCCAACTCAATTCTTGAAGCTTATCTCGGGTCAGCTGGGCTGTATGAGGGCGGATGTTATCGTGCTGAAGAATGACTCCCTTTGACAAGAGTCCACGGCGTTTGCTCCTGATAGCTGGTTTAACTTTGTGCTCTCGCATCTCAGAATAGTATAGGCTATTGATGGATCACTGATCTTCAAGGAAATCGCAGTAGATTGGACCCTGTGTGTTCCAAAAGATAGTCAGCAGCACTTTACCAGCGGAAGGTTGAATCTTGAATTTTTTGGGAACTGGAGAGCTAGTGTGTTTCCACTCCATACACTGCAGTTTGGTCTCAGTGTCGTAGTGATGGATCCAGGCCTCGTCGCAAGTCAGTATTCTTTCAAGAAAAGCGTCTCCTTCAATCAAACTTCGTTGCGTTAAGGCTTGACAAATGGAAAGCCTTGATTCTTTATGAGCGTCAGTAAGCTGTCTGGGA
Organism: Thermobia domestica; assembly: GCF_964235325.1. Classification (NCBI taxonomy): domain Eukaryota; kingdom Metazoa; phylum Arthropoda; class Insecta; order Zygentoma; family Lepismatidae; genus Thermobia; species Thermobia domestica. Next base: position 177,734,780 of record NC_137457.1, read on the forward strand.
ACCCATCTGGCACACGTTTTTCTGTACTTTAAAATGTTCCTAATGACATTGTGAACAGTTCCAACACTTACTTGAACTTCCTCAGCTATCATTTCAACAGCAATTCTTCTGTTATCACGAATAAGTTCGTCAATCCTCGATTCCAACGAAGAACCAGAAACTTCCACTGGACGTCCACATCGGGGTTCATCACCTACACTTGTTCGGCCACTATTAAACCGATCAACCCACTTGTACACATTCGCACGGTTCATACAACTGTTGCCGTACTGTCTCAACATTCGAGAAAAAATTTCGTTTGGTTTTAAACCTTCTGCGACTAAAAAACTAATGACTGAGCGCTGTTCTTCTACGGTGCAATCTTCTAGACGACTTGCCAAGATGAATTGATATTTTTGAAGTTACGTTGACATAAAATTACGAAACAGCATATCAGAGCATATCCCAAGGTTGCCAGCTAACACCCCTGAAGCAAAAAAAAATTATTAGTGTTAAAAATATAGACATTGTCTCTTTACTTACTGAATGATCCTCGTATTCTTCCATATTATCATCCTCCTTTCCTATTGTGGTTTATCAAAAAAATATAATATTTGCTGAATGCTTTTCAAGTAAACATACCGTTTTTTAGCTTATCGCCAAGAGTGTGGATTTCTAGTCTGACTTGAAAAGTAGAGGACCTCCTATTTACTTGAATGAAAACATTTTACCTTCTGTCCTTGCTTGTTAAGAGACAAGCTGAATAATTCTATGTGTAAAAGATAGACTTTTGAAAAAAAATCGTATTATTATCCTAGGAACGTCTTGTTTTCGCAATTTGCTTATCAAGTACTACTTAATGCTGAAATGCGGTTCTTTTCTGTGAAGACTAACTTTTTCGATTAATTGTCATTTTAGGTGATTCTGAAGTTAAGTGTTCGGGTGATGCAATTTACTGATGAAAGCTGTAATTGTTCATAAAATTTAAGGATTTCTGCATTTAATTGAAAAGAATCATAGTGGATAGATATGCCAGCACTAATAGTTTACACTTCATTTCCCCTGACTATTTTAGTCTAACAAACACACGAAAATTTTCAGACTTTGAAAGAGATTGGTAAAATGCACAAAATTCTGATAATAGTCTCTTAAATTTCTGGTTTTCACTAATATGCCTAGGGAACTTTACTTTATGTATTAATGTGCTTGAAATATTTAAATATACGAATTTTGTAAACCTTACACTCGGCTTCGAAGTTAAGTTGCAGTTCAGCCTAATTTTAAGAAAATGTTCGAAATTATGTTTTACTACTAACTCTTACATTTTATTTATTTACTAAATGTTGTTTCGTTCCTAATGCTGATTGAGATCGCTTCTACAATAACCTGATAGTTTGCTATTCTTTCCGACTGCTGGTGCTTTAAAGTCTAACTCGAAACGAGGTAAAATTTACATAAATTCCGAATTTTGTTTTAAATGATTGATTAATGAAATTTCCGATTCATCCTACATTTTGTCATAGATTTCCCACTTAGTTTTCGTTACAGTTCTCTTTGGGTGAAAAAAATGAAGAAAAACTGAAAAACTGTCGTATATCGTTCTGCCTTTCAAGAAAAACATTTTAAAGCGGTTCTCATTACTCGAATGAAGTGAGCAACTACAGTGCTGACAACTTCTGGATGTTCATGCAAAACTAACTTGTGAATATTCTAAACCCAAAATTGCGCTGTTTTCGATAAAATCGTACAAACGCAATATAATTTCTGGGAAAAGCATTAAATTCCATAAAATATCGTACGGAAAGTAATTATTTTATAAAAACTTAATATCTTAATTAAACTTAATATCTTAAATAAAAACTTAATTAAACATTTTCAATTCAATTTTTCTAACACAAATTCTTGTTGAAGTGTTATAAATTTGCAACTAAAGAGTCAGTGTAAGCTGTTGTACAATTGACCATGTAATACAAACGAGAATTTTGGTAAGAATTACTTTTTCTCGTTGCATTCTAATTTAAAATTACTACAACGAAATGATATGATATGGCAAAGAAAATCCTAACTTGTATAAAATCAAGAGATAAAAACTTGTAGCAATAGGCTAGTGTGGTAGTAGGGTAGTGGTAGTGCATTCATCTTGCTTAAAATTTCACAAATTCAATTTGAAGTTATTTTGTATGAATGTAACTAAGCCAACAGTCAACCTTGCCCTGTTGGCAGCTCTAACTCGATCCATTGCATGAAATTGCTCCATATTCCAAGTCCGTATGATACTGCTTGTAGCTACTTGGGAATGTTCATCGGTGCTTAACAATGCTACTTGGCAGCAATCAAAGCTATATATCGACCGAAATTTTCGACTGTGCCTCTCCCCTGTCTGCGACCGCAAATAACTAAATTACATCTTTCTTACCACAAAAGCGTCAGATCTACATGATAAAATCCACAAAATTCGTAAAAATGGAAATGAAATGAAATCTTTGAGTTTTACGTGCCACGTTTATGCCGGTTAGGCTAAAGGAGACGGTGATAATGAGAAATGAATGAAATGATGGAATGAAGAAAGTGGGAGGAAACGGGACAATCCCGATAAAGCCCATGCACACGGTGATTGTCCACACAAATTTCACTTGACGGGGGCTGGTATCGAACCCGGCACCAGAGGTGAAGGCTCTACCACTGAGCCACCGCGGCCCACAAAATTAGTAGACAGACTGAACGTTAGCTGAGGTTCTTCTTCATTTGGCTCCTGACCTTGGTTTTTCGGAGTGTGGGTGTTGTTTTAATACGAACACATATCCTATTTCCCCCGTGTGTGAGTAATTGTACTTATCGCACACATCGTTTTTTCCGTTAGAGGGAGTACCTTTGGATGATAACTTATGGTGCAATTTCTCTGTTTTTTCTGTTAATTCAGAATCAATCTAAAATATCCCTAACTTTGGATTTGTTTACAATTCAGCTGTTTTCTAGTTTGACAGTCTGAAATTAAGGTAGGCGGGATACATTATCATGGATAATTCCTCATCATTAACAATTCAACATTTCAGGCATTCCTGGCTTCTTCTTCTATTGTTGTTTTCTCGATCATTCTTACCAATAACTTCAACACCTTGTTTCGCAGAAGGAGAGAGAGAGATATGAAAGTCCTGATTTTAACTCCAAACACTAGATTACACTATAGTAGTGTCATTGTTGGATATTATTAGTTGTTTCCTACATGTAGTTCATTTCGCTTTCGGCTAATAGCGATATGTTCATGTGTGTTTGGGGTCCATCTTTTGGTATCAGTCGTACTTACACTTTTATTGATAATGCTGTTTGACATGATATACTACTAGCATGTTGTTCTGCATCTGATAAACAATTCCAATAAGCTAAGCATCACGTGGCAAAGTTAACTGTATCCACTGGCATCCATTATCACTGCTAATGTTCGTTACACACAGGTAGCTGGTCAGGTGCAGTTGTTCTATTAAAACTTCAAAAGTTCCAAATGGTTCACAGTTCGGAGTGATATGATATAGTATCCACATTTTATTAGTTCACTCTCTGACTAGCACAGATATTTAGCAAAGGTTTGGCTTCATCTTCATTATATGTCGGATAAAACAGAATTTTTCAACCATATTGGGCCAATTTAGCAAATTGTGCTTTTATAAGAATTTGTTAATATAAATTTTCATTCCCTTTGCACGCTGTACACTTTTATCACGTATTATGTTGATTTAGAAGATGATAGTCATCCTTTCTTATCACAATTGCATGAAAGAAGTTGATCTTAAAAAGATAAGTGATATTAAAGAACATTTAAATAAAAAGTTAGAAAAAATAGAACCGTGGGATATAAAACTCAAAGATATCACTTCGTTTTCATTTTCATTATAGCGAGTGTGATTAAATGACAGGACAAATATAAATGTTGGACCCCAGTTGTATTCTTTGCCACAAGGTATTGATTTATATATATATATATATATATATATATATATATATATATATATATATATATATATATATAAAGCACCCCAGACAAAGAATCAGTCACCCCCTTAGTACTTACGTTAAGGGCATGTAGTGCCGCCCCTGGCTTTGATATCGGTCTGGATATGGTCGGGAAGGGAGTCTTCAAGGGTCTGCAAGACCGTCACATCCAGTTGAACACACTCACGGAGGATATCATCACGGTCGACCTTTCATCCGCTGTTCCAACTGGTACCACAGATGCTCAATTGGGTTGAGGTTCGGAAACTTTGAAGGCCATTCGAGGTGTGGTAGGGTACCGGAGTGTTCCTCAAACCAGTCACATATAGGTCCAGCTCAGTGAAGCCTGCTGTTGTCGTCTTGAAAATTGGGCGATTCTATAGCAATGTCATCGCAAAAAAGTGACTGAAGGGCAACACCTCCTCTTCCTGGATATTTAAATAGACGTTCTGGTTTATCTTTGTTGAAACCTCAATGAGTGGGCCCATCCCATAGTACTAAAATCACACTCAGAAGTTGACAAACCCATCCCCTGACCTTCCACAATCGTGATTCGCTAGACCATATGACACGGCACCAGTATGCTACTGTCCATGTTTGATGATTATTGGCCCACTGCAGGCAAACAACTTTAAGTGCATGTGTGAGCAGTAGCCTTTTGCGAGGTACTCGACTGCATATGTTCATTGCATGCAGTCCCCGTCGCAATGTTCTCTCGCTGACAGTTTGCACTGTTCCTGCATTCACGGACTGCAGTAATTCCTGACGGGTTTCGAAGCGATTTCGATTCACAAGCTTGGGCACCGTATTCAGGCCCAATCTGTGAGGATCTTTTTCCGACTAAATTTCTGGCGTCGTGCTTCATGGCCACGTGTGTTACACCACTGCTTGTAGACACGTTGATCGTTCCTCCGCGACACTAACAAAGCGGGCAACTTTTATTATTGTTTGTTAAATAAACTACAGAACAGTGTAGCTGTTCCCATAATTAGTACAGTTTAAGTATACTCGTCCAAACTTGGACTTCTGATACTATTTGGTAATTTTGATTTTTCTACTTTTCCTTACTAATTTAACAACATCACTGTTCATGGAGGTGAAGGAATGGTTAAGAGTAATTAGTATATTTGATTTTGTTGAGTAGAGTGTCATTATCCCGTACTAGAGCGCCAGTCCCAATGTCTATGAACCATTTTTTCTTTTACTTCTAAAGGTATATTCTTTGAAATTAGTGGCGCCTCAAGACGTAGAGATTCCTGCGAATGGGATCTCTAGGAATAATTTACCAACAAATTTGCTAGTACAAAATTTACTTTATTTATCTTGTTTATATTTTGGCAAATCCCGGTTAGGATTTTCTTCATCTCATAGACTTTTATATTAGTTTTCCATACTTGAATCTAAACTCTACTCAGCTTCTAAGGGGTGGAATATTTCTTTACTTAGAGATTCTAAATTAAGAGACTAAGCCACCCGTCCGGTAGTTACGTGGTCTTCAATAGCGTTGGCCAGACATTTTGTGTAGTGTGATTTTCATAAACCCCTTGTCTTTGTAAAAATCTCATTGTGGGCGCAGACTTGTCTCGCACTTGGAAATAAATATATTTTAGGTCACGCAGTTAGTTAGTCACGTGTTTCGACATATTGAAAACTATATTTGGCTGTAAAGTTGATGGATTGTCGCATGTTTAAATTCGATCACTTGTGTTTATGTTTTTCAGTGTTTAGCATATTTTCTTTGGCGTGCCCTGATTCTCTCCTCTAACTTTCTAGTATCTTCTCTAAGATCTATTTTCCCCCTACCAAGTTTTTAGCTTTTCAATTTTCAACCATTAAACATACCATATTTGAACCTGAATATTCAATTGAGATATTGCAAGATACAATTCGTATATGTATTTACTTTCATCAGATATCAATTTACCCTTTTCATCGCAATTCAATCCCCTGCAGTCGCTAGCGATTGTGCAGTTTACAATCTAACTTTGCTTTCGTATTCATTCATTATTTTTCTCATTGAAATTTACCGTTGTACTATTCGTTGCCACCATTTTTCTTTGTATCATGTGCAATATATAAGAATTTCCTTGTTGATGTTTTGGACCCAAAAGTTTTAAATTTTAAGGTTTTATCATCTAAAAGATAAACCAAGATAATTTTTTGTATCGTAGTTTGGTTTACGTTTCTGCCCCATATCTTAAATGCTCATTACGCGAAATCGTTTCGGATATAATTGTTTATAATCTCGCGGTTATCCATGGTATAGTCGAATTTATTGTATTGTACATAATGTATTGTTACGACCTAAAACTTTTATTGAGCGGGGTAATTAATTTGATAGGTTAAATAATAAATACACACACACACACACACACACACTCATATATATATGATTATAATTGTGTAATGAATATAAATGTGATATTAAAGAAAAAGCATATAATGTTTGAAATACTTTGATAAATGTGAATAAATGGTCTTGTTACCTACCCCAAACGATTCAATTGGTTGTCATAATTTTCTTATAATTCACCAAATGTAAAGTGGAAATTTAGAATGTACAACACCATGTTAAACACCATTTTTCACCTTGTAACGTGATTGACTTATACCTGTATTTATTAACATCGATTGTGGTCTGAATAATTGCATGTTGCATGTAAATAAGTCAGGTTGTCGTAACTCTAAGTTAGCATCAAGTTTATCCTCAAATCCATAAACCTGGAACCTTCGCATGCGGTTGTATCTCCATTACTTTGTCATATATATAAATTTTCGACCGAAATTGTGTTTTCCATCTTAGTGACCGTGATCTTGGTGTGCGAGTGAATTGCAATATCTATAACTCCCTACTAAGTATCCTTAGACGGTTGTAAGTAAGAACCTTCTACGAAGTTAAGAAGATTTTAGTTTATTACGATTGTACTAATATAACTACGAATGTATATGTGCAATCTAATAAAATACGATGGTAACTTAAAATAATACAGTGCTAAATAAATGACAAACAAAGTCATGGAGCAAGTAACTTTAGTTACATTGAAGTCTATGACCTAAATCCTGCTTTCTAAAATTATGAATGAAAAATGCATAAATAAGTAGTTTTATGACTTGAATAAGTTTTATTTATAAATGCATAGATATTATTTCATGTGTGTACCCAAAGAAAGTTGAATTACGTACATGGACGCTAAAAGGGTCCATTATGTACCCGTAACACAAAATGTTAACTAAACCTACGAGAAAAGACTCACTTAATATATTTTTTAACTCATAAGAGATACAATTTGATGCAAATAATTTTTAAATCTATAATTTACTTTCTTCTTTTCTTTTGTCATACCCTTTTAACTTTAAATCGATATTGATGTAATTTAACATCCCATGTGTAATGATATAACTATATGTATACTCAGTTGCGTGTAATTAACATGCCCTTTGTGATTATTTTTGATAGGCGTTATATATTTTAACAAACTTTTGTTAGGTCATAGTTTTCTTCAAAGCTGGTTTTCGTCTATCAATACATAGTCATGTATGCCTGTGTTTGTGAATAAGTGATAATTTTACCTTTAAGTGGCAATTTCTAATACTGACCTAGAATAATAATATTTCTTATGTATGTGTATAGTTATAACATGTGTGTATTGATTCACGACAAGGTCTTGAAGGATAACTAATTCTAAATGAATTCAAATCATCTCTGAAAGGCAGCCCGTAACAAGAGAATAAGATGGGATAACGGCCGTCTTTTCACGAATTATAGAAACTTTGATTTATATTAGATATGCATTATTAGATTTTTCTTTCCTTGGCTAACTCAAATGTGTATTTGATCTCCACTATGGAAAATCAGTAACCAAATTAAAATTGTTTAATGCTCAGAAATAACAGATAAACGATTAAATAAAACTTCTCATCATCTGGGCTGGGTCAGGGTAGCCCCAACGTGTGCAGTTACCTGGATGCAGGTCAGAGTAGTATCAGGGAGCATGTGTTTCATCAGGAACAATTCAGAATTGATCTTCAAATAATAAAATTGGGATATTAAAGACCTTTTAATATCTATTCGAGATTTCTGACTACATTTCCACAATTATCTAGTACTTCTTCATTTCCAGTTTCCTCTTTCTTCTAATCTCCATTTCTTTCCTCCCCTTTGTCTCTCTCTTCTTCACCTTTTCCTCATCTATCTCATTCTTAGTCTTGTATGTGCTAAATTATAACAAAATGATATCAGGATGGGTTTCTTATCGCAGTGGACTTGGAATACCATATTTTTAGGATCTCTATTTCAAAAGGGATCCAGCATATTGAGTTTTCTGAAATAATTATTTCATTTTGCATTACCATTTCTGAAACAAGGTGCAAAATCTGTAGGGTGTCAAGCATTACAAAGAGGCACACAAGTTGCGGGTGATGCATTAGATAATCCTCCATTTAAAAGATCTGTTGGTGCGAGTGTAAAAGAGCTGGTGATAAAGCTTCTTTACGTCAAAAGTTATAATCATTTTGACAATTCTGATATATGAATAAATTCTGACAATTGCTCACACAATTGCGGTAGGTGAGTCACGTCAAAGGCATATTCCTGTAAAGTTTAGGTCTCCAGCAAAGCGTAAACATATAACTAATGGCGCTTCTAAATTCAAATAGTTCTGAATTTTATACCATATAATTTTATTTATTTTCTGTACCAATGACATAAACAGCCATTGATCAACTGCAAGTGAATATTTCTACATTTACCTCAGAAGGACCTAACGAATTTTTATTCCTCTAGAAAAGATGGATTTCTTCATCCTGTTTATCTTTATCTCTATTTCTTCATCCTGCTTATACACGTTCTAAATTTAAAAAAAAACGTATGCTACAAATTTAAATTATCATGATATACTTGCAGCATTAAATAATTTCTTACATTCATTATTTATTGAAATTAATATTTGTTTAACTGATATATTAATTAGTTCGTCAGGATCTTACCCTTATCGTGCATACATTGAAACATTATTGGATTATTCTTGTGATTCTTTTCAAACACATTTAGCAAGTGGCTAAAGATTGTCCAAAGCTTTTTAATCAATTAGATAATACCAATGCTTGTTTTCAAAAACGTGCCAATAAGGTAAAAATAGTAAAATTTTTTAAATGTACGGACGCCTCCATATTGATATTCTGAGAATAGGTCGTACGGTTCGCAATAAAGTTAGCTTACGTGTAAACTTAGACTGCAGTAAACATAATTCTTCTCTAATGTCTTCTTGAAAAATACAAGTTATAACGTTGCACTTGAGGAAGTTGTTTTTCATGTACATCACATTGATGTAGCTGCTGTTTTAACTTTGGAATTAAGTACAGGAATGATTTCGGAAACGTCTAAGTTACCTCTGACAAGAGTATAGATAACATATTATACTATACTGGCGTAAGTAATTTCTTACAAAATTGATAATCTCTTCTTGGTTAATGTTCCTAAAGGTTTAGTCATTGGTTTTATCTCCAACACAGCCTTCAATGGGAAATAACATAATATTATCTATGAATTTCAAAACTTTAACAAACTGCAACAAAAAGGTGAATAAAATATCATTTCATCTCAATTCTCTCCATCCAATTTTAGAAATGATTTATACCCTCTAAGTTATTATACTTTGATTCCAGGTACTAGTATCTATTTTCAAAATTATTCACATAATGTTAATCTTGAAGAATATCCCACGGTTATACTCTCTATGATTTTTTCTATCTTCAACAGGAAAGTTAGATGATGATAATTGGGATGTATGTGATTTCTCTGTAAATTTAAAAATATCATATTCAGACACTTTAACTGAACCTGTAACATCCATTCTATATGCAGAATTTAATTCATCATCACAATAAGACAAAGATAGAAATACTTGTACTGATAACACCTTCCAATTTATTCAGTTGATTACGATGAGGGTTGTTGTACACATCTCCGCATTTATTGATAATGATGATGAGTTCAGTGTAAAGGAGCTTGCCCTAGTAAATTCCGAAGTTTCCTTCTTGTAAAAATGTATTTTTACACCTCCATATCCTTTACAAATCATCTGAGCTGCTAATAATTACAAACAAATAATTAAATGTCAACATATATAACATCCCTTGGCACCAGGGCGAAGTAGGGTGGTACTTCTTAAGGGTATATTCCATTATATTGTTGAAATACTTTATCCATATACACCTATGGAATAACTAAATATTTTTTCCTTAAAAAATTATTCAGAGAAATGTCACAAATTTAGAAGAAATAAAACGTCCGAGTGTTCCACATTGACAATTGTGCGCATAATAAACATCGATTTGGACATACAGGTACTGTGGTATCATCAAGCAGAAATGTGAAGGTGTATCATTATTTTTTGCATGTAAATAACAGTTATAATTACAAGCCTAGTAATATTAAAAATCTAATCTTCACTATGTATAGTTACTGAAATTTGGGTATTAATAGCTAATTGGGTGGCTGTTCCAAATGTTACTTGGATATTTCCTAGTGATAAACATCCTGTAATGTTAGAGCCTCTTCCTGGAATTGTCATTTTAGACAAATCTGATGCAATGGATCGCGTTGTGTTGCAGTATATATTGATGAAATAACACGACGATGTCCTTGCTGGTCATTCTATGAACATTTTCAAAGAAATAAAAAGCTTATAACAAAAATAGTAAAATATATTTGAAAAAAAATGTTCGTTTTATTCTGTTTGCAACATAATATTCCTACTCAACTATTTCAAAAATGTAAAAACAATGTTTAACAAGAAATGTCTTTTAAAAAATGATGATTACAAAAATGTTTATAGTTGATAGTTGTAGTTTATAAACATGTAAATATTTCTCTAAAAAGAAACCTTAAATCATTTTTTTAATATTATATTTTATATTTTCATTTTTTTACTTTGTATTTCCTTTATAAAAATTACATTCCTGCACGTTATTAACAATTGCTAACAAAAACAATTACAATATTCGTAGTGCATTAGTTAATGCTGTCGATCTTTCATATTTCCACCAATAATTCAACTACTGTGAATTACAACATACACATCCTGATTTTTCACAATCTTTGTGTACAAAGAACAATATTCGTTATATCTGTTTCCAGATAACTCATTTAATGAGGGCAATGTTTTGTTTCTAAATCAATGAATTATATAGTGCAAATATTCTTATAATCCAAAGAGATGTGTCTAGAATTTTACAATAATTGGTTAAATTCTTTACACGTAGTTAATGGATACGATTCCGTGTGTGTGATACAGTATATCATGTTTTGCTACTTTATTTTAAATCGTGTAAATTTAATGTTAAAAAAGTCAATTTGTTTTTAGCAACTTAAGGATAAGAAATTATGTTCTATTGGAGATTTTACGAAGCAATTGAAATTAGCACTCCCATCACATACGGTTAAACAAAACTTACGAATGACTAATTCATCATCAGACATTTTAGAAAAATGAATATCGATAATATATTTCCGCATGAAGAAGGATCACTAACGATTCCACCGGAAGATATCATTAATTCTTTTGTATTTCGAGAAAAAAATGCTCAATGAAATATTCCCCATGTATTTCTTATGGGAGTTTTGTCAAATGTAGTTGGCCATATCTACACTAATGGTGAAGCACTAACTAATCTATTAGCACTTTCTAGAAGCACTGACGATGCACTATCTACTGCACCTAGGTTTCACCGATAGTGCTTCCCTGAGGGCTAACCTTAAATTTCCCCAAAAAGTGTTGCTTCTTAATCCAAACTATTGAACCACTGATGTTGGGAGTTGGTGTCCTAAGAAGCACTAACGATTTCACTAGAGGAGATCACTAGTGCTTCTATTGGAGGCCACTTCTCTGAGGTCACTTAAACGCATTAAATACTGATGTTAGTTCGAATATATTTTGAAATTTCTTCAAGATTTTTAGTGGGATGTCAACTTCAGAAATACCAAATTCCGTACATATTGACGTAGAAACATGAGGTTAATTGCAATCTTTAGTACATCGTTATTGTATTTAAATGCACTAAACTATAATGTAGTGTTACCATATTTTATTCAACATTAATTAATTTGATTTATTTATTTATTCAATATTTTTGGTGGGACCCAATTTTATAAATATCAATTTCTATACAAACTGTTAGTGTTCTGAACAAGCACTAGCGATGCACTAACGAATTGCACTAATTTCTTCTTTATCCATTAATGAAGGGGGAAGTTCACACTGAACTCTAAACATATTTTACTTGTAGCACCTAAACTAATGAAGCACTAACGTTAGGAGATGGTGCATTAAGAATCAGTAATAATGCACTAACGATTGCGCTAAAAGAGAATATTAGTGCTTTTGAGTTTGTCAGAAATTTAATGCAATGAATCCCCATACAGTTCTTAAGGGAATTTTATTACGTGCAATTGGACATAACTACACTAGCAGTGAAGTACTAACAAAACTGATAATGTTTTAGTGAAACACTGTCAATGCACTAACGGGTCCCCAAAGGTTTATTTACATATAACACCTAGATTAATGTAACAGTAATGTTAGGTGTTGGCACACTAAGAAACACTAGATAAACACTAGAAGAATGCACTAACGATTGCACTAGATGAGATTTAGTATCTTTGTAATTGGTGGAAGTTGGGCACAATCAATATGGAAGTTTCTAATGCGCAATTGGCCAAATCTACATCAATGCTGAAGCATTAAAGAAATTATGAATGTTTTCTAGAGCATGTTTTCAAGTTGTCCATCTCCAGTGCTTCTATGTATTACTAATATGTTCGTTAGTGTATGAATCTTAATGTAGTTATGGCCAATGTCGTGAAACTCACATGTGAAAGTTATGGTGATTCATTACGTCAAATTTGCGTCAAAGTCAGAAGTGCTAAATATCTTTCCTAGTGCAATTATTAGTGCAGCATTAGTGCTACTAGAAAACACTAAAAGTTTGTATGAAATTTGGTATTTTTGAACTTAGTATTCCGCCAAAAATCTTGAATAGATTCTAAAATATATTAACACTAATATTAGTGTTTTATGCCTTTAAGTGACCTTTGAGAAGTTGGTCCTAAGAGGAACACTAGCGATTTCCTCCATTCAAATCGTCAGTTCCTCGTTAGCGCTTTCTATAACACCGATTCCCAAGATTAGTGCTTCAATAGTTTGGACGCTAGAAGCATGAAAACCCTTTTGATTGAGGGCTACTTCAGGTTACCCATCCGGAATAGACTTACGATGAAATATAAGTGCAGTCAATAGTGCATCGTTAGTACTTCTAGGAAACACTAATAGTTCCGTTAGTGCTTAGCTTTTAATGTAGATATGGCTAACCATGTGTGGAAAACTCCCATAGGAAATACATGGGGAATTTTTCATTTGGCCAATTTCCCGCCAAATTCAGAAGCATTAATGACGTCTTCAGGTGCTATCGTTAGTGCTTCTTCACCATGCGGAAATTCGATGCATTGAATCCAGATAAGTTTCTTATGTAAGTCTCATAACATGTAATTGACTATAATTACAATAGGATAGAAGAACGAACAGAAATATTAGTATTAGCTAAAAGCACTATCGATGCACACCTAGAGAACATGCGTTTTAGTGATTCCAGAAAGCATTCATAGTTTAAATAATGCATCATTATTGATGTAGATATGGTCAACTACATATCACGAAACTTCTATAAGAAATTCATGGCGAATTATTCATTATGCCAAATTTCCGAAGAAAAAAAGAACTTATTATCACTTTCGCTGCAATCGTCAGTGGTTCCCAGTGCACCAGCAAATAACGTTACTACTTCGTTTATGTAGGTGTTATAGGTAAAAAATACCTTTGGGAACCAGCGTGAGCTTGGCGCCTCACTTTAAACAATAATGAAAAATAGTGCCACTCGGTAATACATTTCTAGTCCCTCTAGAAAACGCTTTCACTTACGTTAGTGCTTCACTGCTATTGTAGGTATGGTCCCCACACACGTCACGAAACACACATTAGGAATTCATTGGGATTCATTGCACCAAATTTCCGACACTTTCTAAAGCATTAATGATCTCTTCTAGTACAATCGTTTTTGCATAATTAGTGATTATTAGTGCACCAACACGTTCATTACTGCTTCATTACTATTCGTAGTACAAGTAAAATACCATTGGGTTTAAGCGTGAACTTGCCCCCACTTCAAGAGCTAACAAAAAAGTAGTGCTATTCATTAGTGCTTGTAGATAACATTATCAATTTCTATGGAATTTGACATTTGCGACGTTGGCCGCCACAAAAAATGTTGAATAAATTCCAAAATGTGCTAGGTGTTATTTCATAGTGCGTTTAAGTGTACTAACGATTGGTGTTAACTCCATGAAGCTACGTCAATTTGAATGGAATTTGATCTTCCTGAAGTTCGCACCCCACTAAAAATCTTGAACAGATTCCAAAATGTGATACGTGTTATTTCATAGTGCGTTTAAGTGTACTAACGATGTACTAACGATTGGTGTTAACTCCATCTAGCTACGTCAATTTGTATGGAATTTGATCTTTCTGAAGTTCGCACCCCACTAAAAATCTTGAACAGATTCCAAAATATATTAGAACTAACGTTAGTGTTTAATGCCTGAGTGACCTACGAGAAGTTTTCTTCCAATAGGAGCATTAGGGATCTCCTCTAGTGAAATCGTGAGTATTTCTTAGAACACCAACTCTCAACATTATTGCTTCAGTTGTTTGGACGCTAGAAGCAAAAAAAAAGTTTCGGGAGCAACTTAAGGTTAGCCCTAGAAAGGAGTAGCAACGAAACCAAAGTGCAAAAAATAGAGCAATGTTAGTGCTTTTAGAGAAAACACTGATAGTTTCGTTAGTGCTTCATCATCATTGTAGATATGGGCAACTATATGAGACAAAACACCCATAAGAAATACATGTCAAATTTTTTAATGGTCCATTTTTCTAGCCAAATACAAAAGAATTACTGATCTCTTCCGGTGCAATCATTAGTGCTTCTCCTCCATGGGAAAGTTTGAATTTCGCAGAGATTTGACGAACCTAGAAAACACGCGATTAATCCCTATAAATATTCTTATCTGAGTTTCGTGACATGTAAATGGCCATAACTACAGTAGGATATAAAAACTAACAAAAATGTTAGTATTATCATGAACATTATCTATAAAACATACATGTCAGTGCTTCTAGGAAACATCAATAGTTTCGTTTTTGACTCACTATTGATGCAGATAATGGACAAATACATATAACGAAATTTCAAAAAGAATTTCATGTGTAATTTTTCATTGTGGCGAATTTCCGAAAAAAGTCAAAAGCACTAACGATCACTTCTAGTGCAATCGTTAGTGCTTCCCTGTTCACTAACACGTAACGTTAATGCTTCGTTCATGTAGGTTTTATAAATAAGAAACATTTCAATCACTAACAAAAGGTAGTGAAATTCTTTATTGCTTGTAGAAAACACTAACGGTTTGTATGGAATTTAATATTTCTGAAGTTGGCCCCACCAAAATTTTCAATAGATCCCAAAATGTGCTAACACTAACGTTAGTGCTTATTGTGTTTAAGTGCTTTAACGATTGTCGTTAACGTCAAAAATCTTCCGTAAATCCCAAAATATGGTAGTAGTAACGTTATTTTTAGTGCGTAGTAGTGTACACTAACAACTGTCGTTAACAAAATGTTTGTACGTACGGTGTGATAAGTTTGGTGAAACTTTGTCTGCATAAAGATGGGTGGGGAGTTAACTTCATATGAAATCAGATAGCTCCAATTAAAATCTTCAATATTTTGTAAACTTTTATAGTACTATGTTAGTTCTTAGAGCACTGACGTGAACTAAAAAGCACTAAAGATGTGTGACGTTTGGTGTAATTTGGGGGCTAACATCAGACACGTTTTTTGTGTGTGTTTGTTCTGTCTCAACAGCTATACATTAGAAATATATAAATAACGTAATTGTGTAACAGTGGTGTTGTCTCCCGAACGACACGTCAAATTGTTAGGAATTATAATTGCTGAACTAATAATATAATTTTGAATTAAATCTGATGGTCTCATAGTCTATACCATCAACCCGTCCTTGTGCAATAATTAAATTGTTTACGGGTACATCTTATTGAATTCATCGTAACGCTTTTTGAACAACATCAATCTTAATTCTTGCATTTCATTTTCGATTTTTCTGGTGATTTTAACTACCTCATGTTAATAAGCTAATGTTCTTAATATATTGTATAGCTAATAATAGTGTAGTATCTATTATTATAATATATATTATTATGTGTTAAAATTTCACTTATATTAAAGTTCAATGCTAACAAAGTTAGAATGCATTTTTGAAAGATTAGCTTGCAAGGTTTACATAAATTTTATTAATTGAGTACACACTATATGATATTTTCTATTTTATTTCTTATAGGTCAACCATTGGAGGACACAGGATATTCGGAGTGGTCTAGCGGCCACCCAACGGGCAGTCATGGCTGTGCCGTTGTAAACAGTGACATGAAATTAATGGTCACTAGTTGCGATGAAAGAAATTCTTTCTTTTGTGAATTCGACGAATGTCCATATTAAACTAATGTGACAGTAATATGAAATTAAGCAATAGAGCTGCATATTATTTCTGACAAATGTGTAGCTCCACTGCTTAATTTATTGTTTGTAGCTTTATATGCATAATAAACATATCATAATAATTATTGTGTGTATATAAAACCACTTACACGTACATTTTTGCTCGACTATATTCAACTAGAGACATGTCTGGAAATCCACAGTAATTACATCGAAAAATATTCCGGATATGTACATGAAATCAATACATTTAATTCCTTCACTGTCATTTTATTCTTCCTTTTAATATCAGTTCTTTTGCCGTGACATGCATTTAATTTGATATGCCATTCAATGTTATTTAAATGTGAAAATTTTCCTGGTTACTTTGGTCTGATATTAAAACTGTATTAGACTGATTAGACTGACAAACGATATGAAGTTGAACGCAGGATAAACCATATGTCCTTGTGAACTTTGACCAAATATACAAAAACACTTGAATTCATACCATGCTCATATGTAAGCAGAGGTACATGACATACTGTGTAATATCCACGGGATAAGTTCGTAACCAACAATATAAAAAGTTCTTCTTTATAACACTATATTAGATTGTTGAATATTTTAAATCCATATCTAGCAAAAATGGTAAAAAATCTGTTACTTAATCTGTCAGCAAATTAACAGTAATACGGTATCATGGATAGTGACTGTTCCTGAGGTAATAATGCTGGTGAGGCAAACTGGGAGTGCATACCTGACGTTCCTTAGTTTCCAATACAAATGTCAGGATTTGATTTATTTTCAGAGTATAGAAATACATATAGATATATGTATACATCACTGTGCCACTTACAACAATTCAGGTCGTTCTGGAAATGCGGAAAACAATGTTAAAGTTTGCAATACTGATTAAACTATGTAAGGACTTACAGTTATACACCCCAAAAGATATTGTATTTTATAGACGAGGAAAAATATATCTAATTATATATATATATATATATATATATATATATATATATATATATATATATATATATATATATATATATACATACAGGGTAGTTGAGCTATTTGGGGACACATAGTAAAGTGCACAATCTCTTGTATGCCATTGGAATAACTTCCTTTCTGTTGTAGGAAAACATGGCAAGCCCTAGGCTAACCCAGGAAATAGAGAGGCATACGGTCAATGCCCCTTGGCTGCAGGACAGGCCGATTATAACACTGCAGCCTTTCTGAAAGTCGCCCGCCCATTTGTCTCCAAAGTTCGAACATAACTGGAGGTCGACTTTGGTGATGCGGAAAACTTTTTCCCACACGAAACGACATTGCCAGCGCGCGAATACGATCAGAACGTCCCAATTAATCGTTTCCGTCCAACTTGTTGTCGAGTACCCAGAGAACTCCATGAGAGCATTCGAAATGGGATATCTGGTTGACGAGGCCTCCATTCTCTGTGTGGTGCATCATGACCTCCGTTACAAGTCTTACGTAATACGGTAAGGCTAGTTCATGTCCGCGAGGAGCAGGGAGAATAGTTACTCGCGCAAGGTGACTTCTCAACAAGCTGAAACATCTGGAGGAGCCAGAAATTGTATGTTTTTTCTTGGATAGGAACTTGTTCGTCTAGGACCTAAAGGCGAACTGCAGAAATGATCGGAGACAGGGTAAAACACCTGAGGACGTTCCGACCGTTATAACACCAAGTTTCCCGCCTCCACGATCGTTCTGGGTATTCTCAGCAGTGGGAGCGACCTGATGGTTTACATTTCTTGAGTCAATGCGCCAGACACCCCTGGGATACTGGTATAGCAAGTAGCAGGGTATATGTTTTTCAGCAGTATTTTACTCCTGCCCATACGGCCCCTTTAAGTAAAGAAATGCTGGATATGAATTTTGACGACCAGGTTACCCCAAACATGTGGCAACCCAGCCCCCTTGATGTCAATCCTTTGGATTATTACGTTAGGGAGAAGTTGAGAGGTCTTTCATAAAGCAACCACACAACAGCGTTGTGGGTCTCAATGCAGCTATTGTGAATGCCATGATCAACATTCCGAGGAACCATCTCATTCATGCCTGGGGACGGTTTTAGAAGCTTTTATTGCGGCAGATAGTGGTTTCACTGAATAATATCGTGTATTGGGTCTGTCTTCACGTGTGCATAACGTTCAATGGACATTAAATGATCTCCTCCAGTCTCTGCTCCTTTTTTTTCCGCGGTTGCTAGTTTGTTCTCAATTAGCTGCCGCACCCTGTATATGTTATGACAGTCAGCATGCTCATAAAATCTTACTTATTCCACAAATCGTCTATTTTCTAAATTTTTAATTTAAGATGCAAAATTATTTTATTCTTGTGAACGGAAGAGCAATTTTCTTCCTTTCCTCAGTACGCTTTCGACCTGGTGAGAAACTAGACATACTGGCGTCGTCGATAATACAAAGAAATCACTCTTTACTGAACCAAATCATTCTTTATCTCATTTGCAAAGTCCTTCCAAAAAGCGCATCTTTTCCTTTTCTTTAGTGAAGTTGCTAACGCACGATTTGGAAACTAGAACTAGTTTTTGAGTGACTATAGCTACAGAATTAACAGTTAAACTAAGCAAAATGTTCCTTATATTACTTTAATAGTGCGTTTTCATCTAATTTTTTATGAACACTTAGAATACTTTTTCGATGCGAAATTGATACATCGTAAGTAGGTGCGCATCTACCGTTGCAGTCCCACAAACCGATGCTTCGTTACCACAACTATCGTTGGAAAGGTGTTCGCAGACAGAATTGTCAATCTCCACAATTCCCAATATGCATTCTTTTTTACTAAAATGTTTTGTATCGAACTTGATGTGAAAAAAAACACCAATTATGGACTGCGTTCTTGAAGTTGCTCTGCAACAGTTATTTCGTTGTAATTTTTACTGCTTCGTTCGCAAGATATTAAAATGCTTGTTGCCAGAACTTCTGTATATACAACAACTAAATTTACGCAAAGTAGGAATGTCTAAACGTCTGTATTCCTCGTACTAAAACTTAAGAGACACTGCCAACCAGAGACATGGATACGAGATTTTTCCTATTGCTGACATAAGCCGGGAGTTTTCGTTTTGTGTTAATGGACCAAGACACGAAAACCCTACGCTGGACAAACTTACTTATAGTCTAGTATGTAAATGGCTAGGAATAAGTATTAAGTTTTTGAGTGACTATAAATACAGAATTAACAGTTAAACTAAGCAAAATGTTCCTTATATTACTTTAATAGTGCGTTATTGGTGGCTTCACAAAACCTAGTTGGAAACTGTTGATCTACCCAACCATTATACTCATTGCGCCTGTTTTGGAGTGAAAGCCCCACTTAGACGTAGATAGTAAGTCAGTTAATAGGAAAAAAGGGGAACCAGAAGGGCTATATTCTTAGTTTTATTAAGATATATATGTATATGTATATATGTATATATATGTGTGTGTGCGTGTGTGAGTGTGTTGTGGTATTAAGGGCTTTATATTTCTGGTGTGTGTGTGAATACTAATGGAGTAATTAGCTTATTAAATCAGATTGATAGGAAGAACAATTAGAGAGATAGCAAGGGAAATCAGGTAGACAGGAAAATTGTATAGATAAAAAGAAAATTAGATAAACAGGAACAGAATCTTATAAAATTACAAACAAACTAACTAACTAACTCTATGGCCTATGGAACCCGGAGGTTCAGTGCCGCGTTCACAAAAGCTCTCCACTGACTTCTATCCTTAGCTAATCGCATCCAGTTTCTACTTTGTATTCCTATCTCTGCGAGATCCATCTTAATATTATACTCCCATCTGCGCCTAGGTCTTCCTAATGGTCGTTTTCCTATGGGTCTACCAGTCAAGACTTTGAAAGCGTTTCTACTTTCTTCCATTCTAGCTACATGACCTGCCCACCTAAGCCTCCTAGACTTGACGACCCTAACAATGTTGGGTAAATTGTATAAACTATGTAGTTCCTCGTTATGAAGCTTCCGCCATTCCCCATTCTCGTTCCTCTTGGGTCCGAATATTTTTCTCAGGATCCTGTTCTCAAATACTTTCAGTCTATGTTCTTCCCTCAGAGTAAGCGACCATGTTTCGCAACCATACAGAACAACAGGCATGATTATCGTTTTATATTTTTTAAGCTTCAACTTATAAAAATACAAAGGAAAATATAAATAGTTGAAATGAAATGGTAGGAAGGTAATACAAAATTGCAGATAGAATACAAGCTTTAGAAAGCAAAGTAGATCGATACATTGAAACACTTCAGAGGGGAATCGAACATAACAAAGTAGTTATTCAATGAAATAGAAATAGGAGCCGTCCAAATATCACCTAACGCTATTTCTCACTAATTTTGACCCCCTGCCTCCCCCCTGCCACACTTCGTAACACAATTCCGAACGTCTCTCCCTTTCTTACGTAACACTTTTCGTTTTTTATTTTTCATCAATATTCTTTTTTGGTGGGTTATTACGAAAAAACTATGTTTAATGGTAAAATTTTGATTACAAAATACTTTTATTCTGAATATATTTGTAGTGTTTTTGCCAACAAGTAAAAAATACTACAAAATGGGAGTACCGTGCAGGTGAAACACGACTTAAAGGACTGCCATAAAATTTTTAACATATGAGGATCAAATCTGGATGTAACTTGTGGTGAAGGAGATGTATAATGATGATAGAAACTGACCTATATTAGTGTCGAATCTACATATTTCTGGGTCGGTGAAACAAATAGGGACACTTCAAATGTAGTTTAAATACAAATTCAGCCGGTATTAGTATTCCTAATGTGGGATGGTAACACGTAAAAATAATTGAAAATGACCAATATTACTGTCGAATTCATAATTTGTGGGGTCCCTAAGTTGATTGGTGACAGTTTCGGAGAATTTATATCCAAAACGAAACGTATTTTCCTTCTGGGAGAAAAAGGTAATTTGCTAGTTTATTTATTTAAAGAAAAACTCTCAATAAAATTGTGTTTAAATGGTTTGCTATAAATCTGCAGTTAAGAATAAAAAGTATACCAAAACATGCGTTATGTAAGGAAAACGTAATCCCCTCCTTCTCTTTGACACTTTGTAACGTAAGCCAAACACACTCCACCCTTTGCCGTTTTACGTAATATGTGGACGATACCAAAGCTTAGTGCTGATAGCCCATGATGTACGTTCAATTTGAGATATTCGAATTCATCCACGGACAGATAGTGGCTAACCATGAAACTTGTAACTCTAATAAAGAGCGTGTCTTGTATAGGAAAACCGAACGCCATTTGCATGATATGCACGAGGAATTTTAGACTTAGCAAAACAGATTCAAAAGAATGAAGGGTCACTCCAGATGTGCTATCAAGAGGTTAGACAATTAGCCTGCCATGTTAAAGTTAAAAGTGAACATGCTTTCGAAAACAACGTGAAAGCACAGTAGATCAGCTGAAAATTGCAGAAATTAGGTACGATTTGGTATTTGTATAGGTAAAAGTAGAAAGTATCGAAATAAAAACGGGAACCAGGACTCATTGCTGACAGTGACATTCATTTTAGAAGGAGATAAAAATCCTACAGTGACTCAGATTATACGTAGTGAAGTTAGCAGTAGCGACGAAACTTATGTAGGTTATTGAAAATAAAAATTTTACACAGAACAATAGCAAGGTTAATTCAGAAAAGGGGAAACAGGTAAACTGACAAACCATATTACACTTACAATTATTCCATATTTAGCCAAGTTTAAAGGTGATCCTGTAAATGAATCAGTACACGCCGATCTTCGCAAGTTAGCATTATCTGCGCAAGTTGCTAAATTGCTAGAAAGGGCCTTAGAACAAGCCATACCACATTTACTGGAGGGCGTAGCCTTATGCTGGTATTACAAGTGCAATGCGGAATTTAAGACTTTAGAAGAAGTTAAAAAGCTTTAATCGAATATTTTGGTGGAGTCGCAACGACAATCACCGTAGACTATCAGCCTGTAAAGCAACCCGGTATAATCCCAACACCCATGACTCAGTACACGCCTTTGCTTTACACCAGTTTAATAAATTTGACACCACAGTTACCAGAGAATTTGATATTAACTGATATACACATGTTGCCTCTGAGTTTTCGCACAGAGTTTTATTTGCATTCTTGTTGCAATATCGAGGAATTTCTGGCGTCTATTCAGAAAATAAAAACCTTCTATTTCCAACAAAATAGAGAGGGAAAACATCCAAGGGTAACAATTCTGACAACAGACAAAACCAAAATTTTCAAAATTATGAGATATTTTTCAGTTATAGCAACAAACAAAATAGGTATCTTAATCAAAAGGTCAATAACACGAGGACTAAAAGAGATAGCAACGCGAACCAGAAATATAAGAATGATCCTAACAACAACGATCAACAATCACGTTCACGGAATCAAAACACTAATTGTGAGCAAGATTCGGAATAGTAACCCTTATAATTACAATAAACGACCAAATAACATAATGGTAATTCTACGTATATGTGGACTGAGCACCGAAATAACAAATGTAGGCGCAAAAGACAAATCTACGTTCGTAATAATGACAATAAGAATAGGAATGACGAATATAATTATAAAACGTCAAATCATCGTAAGGAACGAGACTCTGATTCATAGGGAAATCACTCAAAGGCTGTACTATGTGTCAAGTATCAGCCAACGTAAGTCATTTTACCGAAGGCACAAATAAATATTTTATGTAACTCATTGACACACATGCAGTTGTCAAGACTTACATTTAGCTAGAAGTGACTGTGAAAACCGACAGTATACAACAGTACGTTAATTCTAAACCAACCCACATTTATTAGAAAATTAAAGTAAAATTTTGTAACATAGATATAGAAAGTCTATGCGGCACAGCCTCAGATCTCTCTCTTTTATCTCTAAACCCCTGGAAACGTATCAGTGCTGACGACGGCACCAAAAGTAACTCCAGCCGATGACATTTTTCTATTTGATTTCAGAGGGTTCTTTAAAAGAAAAATAAGAGGCTATACGTTAATCACAATACAGATTGATAACATTTACTTAAAAGTATATATCAGCGAATCTCTCAACCAAGATCTTATTTTAGGATTAGATGTTGTTACAGATTTAAGTACTAAAATCGATTTATCTAAGAGTACTATCTCAATGTAGTAAAACAATTTAAAATCTCTGGTCGGTCTTTTACTCGACCAGCATGAATTAGAGGAGATTTCAGAGGACGAGGAAGGTTGGATAGGGATAAACTTTTTTCGATCTCTAGGTGCGCATTTGTTAGGCAACACGCTAGGGATGTACAAACTTGAGATGACGTAAAGAGAAGTCATAACCTTACACCACAGCAAATGAAAGAACTATGTTTTCTTTTATCTGAACAGAGGGATATTTTCACTAACTATCCCGGTCTTTGTTTATGAGATGGAAGTCAAGACCAACAAACGGATGGTCTGCAAACAGTACGCCATAAAACATAAGTATTAACTTGACGTCCGAGAAGAAATTCACATATTATTAGAGTTAGGGTTAATTTGTCACTCCAATTCTATTCACAGTAACCGGATCTTAGTTGTCCCAAAGAAAAACGGTCATCAGAGGAAATGTGACGATCTGCGATTGCCGAAAAAGTATACTGAATTACGACACAATAAATCAGAGGGTATAAAAGACGTGTTACTAAAAGTAAGATATAAACCATTTCTAAGCTCCATCGATTTGGTAAGTAGTTGTAATCTAGGATTACTCACTCCTAAATCACAGAAATGCACAGCATTTAATTTTGAATGCCAACAATATCAGTATCGTGTGACATGGTTTAAGTGTAAAAATGGTTGTAGTGTATAGTAGTATGTTAAACAGTATGTTACAGAGAGTACTGGAACTGAACTACATGCCCAAATATTGATATACATCGACGATCTCGCTTGTAATACTGACACGTCTGAAGAACATCTGCACATGTTAAAACTATTTTTTCTGAAATTTAGAGAGTTTAATCTTACTCTTAATATTGAGAAATGTTTATTTTGTACAGGCTCCATTTCTTTCTTAGGGTTTCTCTTCAACTCTGAGTTCATCGAAAGAACCCAAAATGTGGAAGCAGTACCCAATTTACCCCGATCTATTAACATAAAGACACTACAATCCAATATATGACTTTTCAATTGGTCTCGTTCGTTTGGTCCTCATTTCTAAGAGAAAATGGAAACACTTTTCACACTTCTTAAAAAAGTAAGAAATGGCGTGGAGAAGCTATCAACGAAAACGCACTTCAGGAAATTATATCTGACATATGTGAAGACGTCCTTTTGTCACATCAAAACCTTAATTTACCCTACTATATTCTGTCAGATACCACCATCAAAAAAATCCAACAAAATTCGAAGGAGGATCACAGTTGGCCGACGATTATTATCCTAAGAACTACCAACAATACAATAAATTGGCCCAATGAAGTACCTACGAAATACCACCGTGTAAATCACGGTTGGCCAACCGTTATTATACTACAATGATACAACGATGACCCAACAGTTTGCAAAACAAAGCTCCAACAATATGCCAATGTGCAAAGCACAGTTGCCAACAATCATGACACTACAATGGGTCAACGATGATTAATTGCCCCTCATACTCACCCACCCCTCTCCTCTCGCTCTTTCGGGATGCAATTCAGTACTCTTTTAGTTGCACCTCACATTTTGAGTGTCCCTGGTAGATATATGAGTGGTTATACGCTCGTCGCCTTGTAATCAAGAGGCACCGATTCGATTCCCGGTGGGGACACATGTGGTTCGGATTCCAAATTAAACTGCAGTAGATCCCTTCCATCACCCCATGCAAGACAATGACAAACCACTATGGGTTCACCTTGCTCAGAGACCTTCGGATGGAATACCCGATGCATCATGTTTGTAATTTTCGGTGTAGCTAATTAATTTCATTTCAGTAACAGGACTATATAATTACATCTACCTCAACAGGAAAAGCGTTTTCTTAGGCATATGTGTTACTGAAATAAAATTAATTAGCTACACCGCCGATCACAAATATGATGGGTATTCTGCCCGAAGGTCTCTGAGCAAGGTGAACCCATGCTTGTTTGCCATTATTTTGCATGGGATGATGGAGGGAACTACTGCCGTTTAATGTGAGATCCGAACCACGTGTGTCCCGACCGGGACGCCCTGATTCCAAGGCAACGAGCGTTTCTACTCATATCCACCGATGATACATACAAAATAAGAGGCGCAACTAAAAGTCTACTGTACAGCATTACATAAGCGCTTAAAATGCATGGCAAAAGAGCCAGAAGAGGGTGAGTATGAGGGACAATTAATGATCGTTGGCTCATTGTAGTGTCATTATTGTTAGCCTTAGAAGCTATGAGGTAGAACGTAAAGAGGACGATGCATCAAGGTTTTTGGCAAAACAACTGAAAAATAAGGGTGGGTGGAAGTGAAGGAAAACTTATCATTATGCGATAAATTGTCATCAAACGATAATAACAAATAAAAGCAAAGATTAGGACTTGCCGTACTATCGTTAAATAGCTGTACAGAGGACCAAAACTATGTTTAAAAATACACACAGGATAATGCTGCGTTTAACTAAAAAAGAGATTATGCTGAGTGGTCAGCTGTGATTGAAAATTTAAAAGTAATATTTATGAAATAATAGAATAAAATAACGTTATTTAGTATAAAGAAACATTTTTATTGCACCATCTGTACACTGAAATACTCATATTACATCATGTTCTTATGCAAGAGACCAAAGAACACAATATTTTTCACAATAATAGGATCACATTAACAGAAAAAGTATCGTTACAAAAAAAAAAAACAAAAAAAACCGCTAAACTTGTTCCTCTATAGAACTGCATTGCTTTCAATATGGTGTATTCATAAGATAATGTTTGTGATTACAAAACATAAAACAATGATTAAAAGAGCTAAATATTCATCTCAAATAAGTATCGCTTCCAGGAATTCGGAGAAGTATAAATCTATATCGTACTCATCAATTTACAGGATCAATGGTTTAAGTAAAGAATATTTATTTTCAGAAACCGTTTCGGCTGCATTAACAACCATCCGTAGGTGCCGTTTGAGTCACTGGAAACGAACTTCTCAATACTGATTTGTTGTTTTAGAAAATGCTCCTAATTTAACACTTACTTAAAATCAAATTTGCCAGAAACGTTACCCAAGGGTGGCTGTGTGTAAATCCTGCAGAAATTTTAACGAAACCAAATATTCCTTTACTTAGTCAAGTAAAAATTTGCAATGTGTTGTTTGGTCAATTTCTCATAAACAAAAGCAGATAATGAACTGTAGATTAACATGATCGTAGTAATAGACCAGACGAAACTTGTTTGGATCATGTTCAGTGTTGCCATCTTTAGAAATTCACAGTGTTGCCAGAATGCCAAAATCACAAAAATCTCAGTTAAGACAGACAATCTTGGATAGAACAATGAACTCAATAGCATTTAATGAAAAATTATATTGAGTTCCAACGCTATGAACTACTTTTTAAATAATATTTTCCTTTCACTTGCAATAAACTTAATTGCGTTTTTTGTGTCATTCTGTATTATTTTGCTTACTATAAAAAATAAAAAAATATAAAGAGTGTGTTCAGCGTTGAAAGTCAATATAATTTGCCAATTAATGCCATTGAATTCATTGTTCTGTATGCTGTATTAATAGAAATTTTTCGGATTTAAATATTCTGAAAGCACCGCGATTTTATAAAGATGGCAACATTACATTTGTATGTTGTATATTTTTACTTGTAACGATTATTAACTGTTAATTTTGGGCTATAATGTGTCTTGAATATTTTACATATATACTAGGTAGGTTCTGCTAATAGAAGAAGAGAAAGAAAAACAAATAATATAGTTATGATGTTAATACATAAACGAATCATTCAAATGCTTTTTATGTAATCAAAATCTCGATGTCGTCGTCATGACAACAAAAATAAATAGAATTATTGAGTGAGTTAAGCAGACATATTAGAAATAAGTGTGGAAGTAAAATCTACACTTCTCCATTATATTTATTAAATCAAGTGAATAAAAGGTAATTTCTGTATTTTAATGACTCAATATTATTGCGCTTAAGAACCAGTATCGTTATAACATTGAAGATGATATAAACTAGTTGCGTTTCGGGAATTACATTTCATTCGCTGTTTACGTTAATGAGAAACTGACAAATAACCAAAGGTCCATTCCACTTTTAAGGCGTGGATCGTGTAAACTAGTGAGTAGGCGGTTAACCCACACAGCATGTGCAATATCTTGATGGTCAAGTCATATTTTAAAATATTTGATTTTTTTAATGATTTTGATGAAAATGAATTGACTTCTTTATATCGGTCGAAACTTGTTCAAGAATAAGCAAGAAATGAATACAACAAATGCACTCAAACTAATACGTACATGCTGCAGAACAAGATAAAAAATCCGAACCTATCCTTGGACGCTGTAGGAAATAGGAGATTAATAGCACTCACAAATAGAACTAGTTATCTTTTTGTGAGTGTTATTATCGTCGTATTTTCTTGGAGAGACCAAGAATTAGTTCGGAAATTTTTCATTTTTCTGCACCATGTTTTAAATGTAAGTACTTCTTAAACTTTTTAAAAGCATTTTGCCCTTCATCCTGATTACAGAATACTTGGTTTAGAATCTTAAAATTATTGCTCAAGTGAAGTGATTTCTGCTTGTCCTACTACTACTACTAAAAATTACCATCGTGCAAATTATTTCCTTATTCCTAAAAATAGACAATGATATATTTGAACGCTTGAAAGCAGTACTTATGTTACTATCTACTCACTACTATAGAACAAATTGGGGTTATGCACAAACTTCCATCACATTAATATATATGCTTCGTGATACAACAGATATAGCTGAACTGCTTGTTTCTTGTTATCACTATAGCAATCAAAAAGGTTTCCATATTACAATATGGAATACAATCAAAAGATTTGTTATAAACTGGAATAAGTAACTTGGCACATTTTTATAGATATGTGAAGAGTAAAGAACAATTTATCTCATCTTAGTTGAGTTCACTTTAAAGATACCTAGCTTGCTACTTTTCAAAGGCAATGTGTAAAAATCTGTCTTCTCAAGAAACACATCCCATTGAAGAATAAAAATCGGAGAGTTGGAAATACCAGAAATAACTTTATTATTGCAATGTCATTATTTTTAAGCATAAAACATGAATCTGCAGAATTTACGCTGACACACTGTTATTTGGAAATGGTATGGACTGAATCCTGCCATTTGATGTGCGTATTACATGCTTATTTACTTTCGATGTATCCTCACAGTGGTCAGTTTCATGTAACCGTTAACAACCTGTTGTAGAGGTTTATTTCCTGACCGAACTAACCATTTTAGTTTTGCCAAAAAAAATCTAACGGAAATGCGGAAAAACGCCTCAAGGCTACCGAAGTTTGCAACATCACTAGCTACATGCAAACGATTGAGGAGATTACAAATCATAAGCTCTTTGCTATATGCTGCGGAAATATATTGAACAAAACAGTGCGACAACTAATTTGCATAATTCCTTCTAAGATTTTGCTCCAGTAAGAGCACTTGCCAAAATATATAGAGCACAATGAAGAACTAAGAAATGTTCAAGAAATATTTTGTAACACACCACACAGAACAACTGGACCCAAGTAAAACAGAAAGGATTTTAGCTCTATTGCTTTCCGGTACTTAAATAGTTTTAAGGAACCTGGACGTCGGGATAACTCTTTAGGATAATGTTGACGTTTGATTTCATCCAATCTTTCTGATATTACATCTACGCTGCTTGCACTGAGTTTACATTGTTTGGGTCCCGTTCCAATCCAAAGCCGAATTAATATTTTAATTACCTCGAGACGAATAAGACACATGTATTCAGTGGGTACTTGAACCGATATTTAATTCACTTAATACTGTTTTAGTAACTTGATGGTTTTTGTATTCTTGTTCTTTAAACGATAAGTTAGTTCTTACTTTAAAATTCTTTCTATATTGCCACCTTGTTTTACCTATATACCTGCCCTTGTGCGTGCATTTCTTACACCCCAACAACGAATTGTGTCACAGTACTCCTTTAATAAACGATCTAGCGGGGGCGTCGGCCACAATGCAACTGAGTCGAAAGACGTGTAACTTTCCATTTACTAAAATACCTGTCTTTTCAAGACGAACACATTCTTTAACGAATGGCCGAAGGAAAAGGTTAGAATCACTTGGTTTAGATTCTCCGTAATAAAGTCCTACCACAAATGGTTCGCGATCTTGAGTTTGGTCTAAACGTCCTAGAATTGGCCAAAAACATTTTGTTGTGCTTCCATGCAAGGGTAGTCCAACTACTTTAGTAGATAGGTTACCTAACTACGAGCGCACTTTCCCCCTCCAACCCCTAACTACCAAAAACTATGAAGCCGCCACTGTGCACTTTAACACAGAGGGATACCCCAAAGTGAGGTTGAATATGCTTTTATGACATTTAAAATCATAAAAACTTACATCTAAAATATTACAATGGAATCCTACACAAAATATATTTATCGCATCTTAATCTCCAGTTTATAAGCTTTCATTTGACACTTGAATCATGAAAATCCGTTAATAATTAGCTTTAAAAACTCAATAAGAAGGAATACATATAGCTCCGGAACAGGTGATCTGTCACTGATTCATTTTGAACGATTCCGGTTCTAACATTGGAACACCACAACACGAGATCATAAGAAATATGTTTAAAAAATCAGAGTTTATTTTAGCAAAACTGCCGTCGCAGAAATCCTAGGATCCATCTGAGAGGTCAGCGCTGATGTTGTTGTTGTTCCCCCCCCCAGATAGA
Organism: Thermobia domestica; assembly: GCF_964235325.1. Taxonomy (NCBI): domain Eukaryota; kingdom Metazoa; phylum Arthropoda; class Insecta; order Zygentoma; family Lepismatidae; genus Thermobia; species Thermobia domestica. The sequence goes on from NC_137457.1 coordinate 177,765,279, forward strand.
TCATAGGATTTTTTGTTCAATTTCTATGTGCCTTTCTTCTTTCTTTCCTTCCTTCCTTCCTTTGAGGTCTGTAAGCGAACTTGTGGCTTTCCACCCAGCCTCAGTATAGCTACCTATCTGAATACGAGTCACAACATTCACCCACACAGCTCACAATCTTATTGCATCTATCCCATCCCATCCCTGGCGCCAGGTTCCCCTTCCTTCCCTCCCTTTTGCTGTCCCAAGTAACAGAGACGCCCAGCCATATCCACACATGAGTCAGAGGTGAGGACACTGTAGCCATCTGTGATGAAAGACAGCCGTATAGCTCAGTTCACTTTACAGTTCCTTGAGAAATTACAAATTTATACCCCGGCCGTAGATATAAATTTGCAATTCCATGGCGAGGATTCGAACTTACATTATCAGCTACGAACCACAAGCTTTATGAAACTGCGCGCTAACCAACTGAGCTACGGATTAACGCTGTATATATGAGTGAAAATTGGTCCTTATATATGAACAAATACTTCTACAAGCAACGCCATCTATTAGCAAAGTGATAAACTACATGATATACAGCACTATCTACTGAGTAGCTGAGTAACTTCTTAGAATGTCCACCTAGCTAGGAAATATAGCTAAAACATCAATGTTCAAAAAAAGAAAAAATGTCAGTGTTGCCAACTCACTTGCTCAATATTATAGTGTTTACCCAAAATATTTTTAATAGGGTAGTCTTACGTCCCCATAGTTATAATGTGCTAACTCATCAAATAAAAAAGTTGGCAAATTTTTGAAAAAAAATTATGAGTTGGTATACACTGCAAAAATGAAATTCAGACATTTGAAAAATAAAAAAAAACTAGCATAATCTTCACAAAATTCTAAGACTTGTTTAAAGAATAACATTTTCCCGAAAACTCAAAAATAAACCCGTAAAAAATTTCCGAAATTTTGATTTTTTCTAAAATTCTCTGTAACTTCATCGAATATTAACCGATTTTCAAAATTCAAACGACATTCGACAGAGAAATAAATTTTCCATCTTGTGAATGTATTGTGGACTGCATACCTCTAAGGATACTATTCCGAATTCGTTATATCTCCGTTGTTTATTAACCGATTTTCAAAATTCAAACGGCAATCAATAGACAAATAAATTTCCAATCTATCGAATGTCTTATAAATTGCATAACACTAAGGATATGATTACAAAAAACTCAAATAAATCTCTTTTTTATGTATCGATATTTAAAATTCGAATGACATTCAAAAGTACTGCTTCTCCTTATGCAGTGTGTATGTTTAAAGATCTCAGTTTTATGGCTTTATCACCATAAAACACTTAGAACATACTTAAAATTACAAGTTCGGATACTGATAATGGAATTTTCTGTTAACATCGTTCTCTATAGGAAACAATGACTTCTTAAACTCTGTCCACTGATCGTAATTCAAGCTGAATAGACAACCGTTAACATCAAAAACTACTTGAACTTCGGTTTGCACATTTTTCACAATTACATTGAAGTTATTAGTAAGAATGAACTTCTTTTGGGGATCCATTTCTAAACACTCCATTTTTTACTTCTGACAACATATTTTTGTTCATTTTCGTTCATTTTTGGATTTACATACAGAACTCAATAGTTGGATAGTTACCTTTTAGACCAGTGTATTTGATTTTTATTCCATCTATAGCGATCTCATCAATCATTTTATCTGTTAAGTGTTTTGTAAATCTAGGTGGAAGAAAAATCTTGACTTCTCACACTCAGCTAATATGCTCTTCCCAAACTTAGTTTTAATCTTTTCCATTTTCACAATCTTATATTCTGTATTTAATTCTAATTCTCTTAATCCAATAACCTCTTTTTGTTCAAGACTTCCAAGCTTGTTTAAAAAATCAACGTGTTTTGCCATCGTATTTATTATATAGAAAATCAATCTTCAATTTTTATCTTCACCAAAAAATATTTAATCATTTTTATTAATTTCGTTTGATGGAAAAACTTCCATAAAACAATCGTTAATGAAAAACGTTTGAGGGTATCTTTTCGATACCCTTATGCCCGTTGATATTTTGCTAACTAAGTAAAACTCTTCTACTACTTTTTCATTCTTGGGATCATATGTAAAGTTCTTTCGACCAATTAAAATCGCATAGCACATAGTATTAGCAGCCACAGCTTCTGCAAAGTCTACAACAATCTTTATGTTCGTTCTTTCATTTATCGATACATTCTTTCTCTTACTACAATTAATCACATACATTGGTCTGTTGTCTATAAACTCTTTAGGATCATAGTACATTTCGGTGTTCCCACATGTTATTCTCTTAAACGCAGTATAATCTTCATACATCTTAAAATAATCCTTGTTAGCAATATCTAAGTTTCTTGATTCTTTTGGAAATACCTCATTCCTCCCATTCTTAAGATAGATATTCTTTACCTTACAATGATCGAACTTACTTGCATCTGCTGTTTGTTTACCACTTCTATCAGTTTGGAACATTACAACTACGAAATCAGGCATATCAAATTGTCTAGAATTAAATTGAGTAGTAACATCAAACTCTAAGAAAGAACCTACAACATTCTTCTGAACACATTGATAAGTATGGAATGAAAACATGATTTTGGGTTCTTTAAGAATGTTCAACTTTAACTTGTTTTCATAATTAGATGCGTATTCAACAATAGGCATTCTTATTGTTATTTTTCTATCATGAGGAGCTGCTGCACCTGCTCCTGTTCCAACCCATTTGTACAAGACATCGTTATGGTTGTTAGCTTTTGTAAATGTTATTCTCAACCCACCTTTCCACATAACCTCTTTATAATCACTTAAGAAGCCTGGAATTAATCTTAATGGATACAAAACGCTAAAGTCCTTTCTTAGACCAAGTTTATCATCTGTTTCAAATCCTGCTTGTTTTAAATATTCAATTTCTGGCTTGGAAATCTTTAATGTTCCGACAGCTGTAGATGTTAATCTAGGTAGCTCAACCTTATCTATAACAACTCCATGCTTTCTAACCTCAATTTGAGAAAAGAAGAATGGGAAGAAGTTATCTACAAGTTTTATAGTATCATTTGCACCAAATGTTCCTCCAGCTGATGCACCAACAACTTCAAAAGTCATATGACAATCTGCTTTGTTTGGATGTATAAAGCCGTCCCCCACTTTGAAATCAAACTCAATATCATTGTTAGCTTCATTCAATTATTAAATGTTCTTGTGTTAGTTTTAAAACTCTGTAACTCGTAACTTTCAATACTATCCATTTATTATAAAGAAAATCTTGAAACAACGCTTTGATGGGATATACCCATAAAAGAATCATTGGTCCTTCACATGTGAAGGGCCTATTAACAGTCAAAAACTTATAATCCCCATCCCAACTTAACCTTAGCATTCATAGCAGTACCAACCCCAAAAGCAGCTAATCGTTCACCAATTGGCGCATCACTACTAAATGCTCTTTTCCATGCTTTAGTTTCCAGTTCCTTATCTGCAATATGTCTCGATTCTCTATCTTTATTGTCTCTGTAGTATATATCGTGTTCTTTACAAGCTTCATCTAATGGGTTAATACCTTCATCACCTCTCTCTAACCTTTCTTGAAGCTTCGTAAAAGGCCCGCAAAATCTGAAGCCTGGTATATGTAACTCTGGTATCCCCTTCATGTTTAAAATCTTATTCATTAGTCCTTTTCCAAGCTTCTCATCACTCCAGAGTCGTGGTGGTAATGTATTTAAGATCTTAATCAAATAACCTATACCTTTTGGATCATCAGGAATAAACTGTGAAAGCTTATTATTAATCATATTCACTATACCTACTTTCTCATTGTGAAAGTTATTATTGCCAGCCTTTTCTTCTCCATCTATGACAATTAGCCTATCTATAAGCTTTCTCACGTCATCCATCCATACATATTCTTTAGGTATCTCTGTATATTGTTTAATTCCTTCACCAGTCCTTTTAGGTGTCGTGTTCTTTTTAGGAGTTGGGGGTAAAGTTGGTTTAATATAATTATCCCAAATAGGCTTGATAATATTAATGTACTTTGAACCTCTACTAGATGCTACCTTTTTATCTCGATTATATTTTTGGAAGGCAGCATCTGATTCTATAATTATTTCCTTGTACTGTTCAAAATCATCATCATCATAATCTTCAATGGTTTTATTAGTATTCATCGTTAACAATTCCCATAGACCTTCTGTTCCTTTATAAGTTTTACCATTAATTATCAAATCATCACCATTCACTTTAACTTCCAAATTTCCTATCTTGTTTATTATTTTTCCATCTTCTTCTACAGTTCTTATTCCAAACACAGTATCATTTCTTTTACTATAATATTTCGTTGCAATTTTACCAAATGACTGTGCTGTTGTTAAAGGTTCTACTCCTTCCACTTTGCCTTTAATCTGTTTTCTCATTTGTTTTATTTCTCCCGTTATAGGCGTATCACTACTACTTGGAGAACTATCATAAGCTGTCTTTTTAGGTGTTTCTAGTAGACTAGGATCTATTGAAGCCGTCTTATGCGCAACAGGAACAAGTTCAGTTATTAGATTTTTATTTTGTTCTGCTACTTCTTTGATCTCACTTCCTAAGGTTTGAATAGCATCAATTACAGGCTGTTCTTGTGTTTTAAATTTATCGTATATACCTGCTCTTTCTTTCTTCCAAGATTTGAAGCCTTTTATCAAGAACTCCTTCAACTTAATATTCTTATCAATTTCTTTCTCATCCATTTATTGTATAGCAAACGAACGAACGAACGTCAATGAACGTCAAAGAACGTCAATAAACGTCAAAGAACGTCAAACGTTAAAACGTCAAACGTCAATAAACATCAAACGTTCAAGAAGTGTTTTATCTTGTTCCTATACTTACCATTGTTTACCTTCCTTGTCATATCGATTACTATGAAACCATAATCTTCTTGCCAACATTTGAACATATCTCTTTAAACTTATCATAAGACATATCTCCTCCAACAAACTCGTTATACACATGTTTAAGATTAGTATCATCTTGTCTGAATATGCATAGGAAGTTGACGTTATCTCTTATAAGCTGTTTAGGTACTTTTGAATATGTTTGTGCAAGATAGAAACAGTCTAAATGTCTATGTCTGCCTCTAGTAAAGTAATTTCTAACAGCATCTTGATTTTCCAAAATGTAATCGTCAAACACAACAACAGAGTATTCTTCACATTCATCAATAGGTACAATAGAGTCATTACCGCTTAAGAACGTTGCTATTTGCTTCTTAAACTTTAGTTCTGCCTTTTCAAATCGATCTTTTAACTGCTCATACTTTGGCTGATTCATGCTTTTAGAATATATGTAGAAGTAATTATTGTTTAACCAACCTGGCTCTAATAAGAAGTTAAATAGCAAAAACGTTTTACCAGACCCCGACGAACCTACGATAAGGCATCGAACATCATCAGGTATAAGCTCTCCATTTCTTTTCTTAGCTGTTGTTTCTTTTATCATCTCTTTTACATCCCAATTAATAGTTTTCTTACTCATTTATTATAGAGAAAATCATCCTTTACAGACGTCGGGAAAATCGACGGCTGTTGTGTAGATATTAAAACACTTCGGTTGTTATCCATCTCTTAAACTCTTTGGCTTTGGATAGTTTTGAACGTAGAACCAAAGAGTACAGCTCAGACTCATTGATGAAGATTGTATGAGGCTGTGAATTGACAGGGGGCGTTTCCTGTACACCCCCTTTATATGTGTCAGTTGTGTTTTATCTTCTTCGTCTATGTGTTTAGTCAGTGCTTGTACGTTTACAAGACTTTTAGGTCCTTCACATGTGAAGGGCCAAGGATTAGAGACTTGACTTGTATTTACATAGCCTATCTTATATCTTTAAGTTGTTCTCTGATCTTAAGGAACGTATCTTTTATATATTGGCTATCCATTTCACCATTTAATGTTATTATCATCTCTAACTGTTCTTTAAATGAGTTAATACAAGTGACAATGGTTTTATATTCGTCTTTTCTTTTGCTTATGTTTAACTTCGAAGACAAACCTGTTATTATAGCACTTCCAGTTGCAAGAGACGTTGTTAATATTGAGTAAATTGTTACAGGTATAAAAATATTAATAAACCCAGTTGTTGCAGAAAGAATAACTGATAACGTGATCAAAGTGTAGTATGCATATTTAACAATTCGTAGTTTTCTCTTTTTCTTCTTTAAACTGTATTCTAACTTTCGAATGACATCTTCTATTAACTTGATTACTTTCTCTCTCGGAATATCTCTAGGTAAATCAAACTCATTCATTTATTATATAATAAACGGCTAAGGTATTTAAGCTAACGAGTGATACTTCTGTTTTAAAGAAGAAACTCCATTACGAATTAGACAACAGGAGCAACTATTTAAGTATAGGACTAGTTGGGTTTTACAGTACATATCTGACACCAAACATAACAACACAAAAAAAAACAGTTTCTCATATGGTGATAGACAAGTATACCAGAAGGACAATACAGCTTAAACAGTCTTAATTAATATTTAAAATCTCAATCCATCAACATAACATTATCAGAAGATCATTTAAGAAATAGAGTTAAAATTGAAACTGATAGTAATAATGTTACAATTGGGAGTATAGCCACTGTCCTCGGGTTTAATGTTTTTGAAGTTTTAGAAAAGAACAAAACACATATTGGAAGTAAGTTACCAAAGTTTCATCCGTTTGATACTATAAATGTTCACTGTAATATAGCAGATGGCATGTTTGTTAAAGATACAGAATACACACATAGAGAAACAGGGATCATAGCATCATTTAAAACAGATGCCGAGTTTAAACATAGCGTCATTTACGAACCTACTTATCCATATTTTCCCTATATCCAAAGACAAGGTTGACAATTTTGAGATAAGGATAACAGATGAGAATGATTCCTTAATCGATTTTGGTGGAGCTACAACAACTGTACTTTTGCAAACCAAGATTTTCTCTTAGATAAATAGGAAGATGTGTTCTATTAAAGGTTGTATGTTTAGTGTTCCTTATAACGAACTAAAGGATCTAAATATTGATCATGTATTAACAAAGAAACAACTTAACGATAAAGCCAAGAAAATTAAAGAAGGTAAAGGAATGGATTTAACTTTAACTACTGCACAAATGAAAAAGATTAAGAAAGAGCATATTGGCGGCTTTATCTTTACAATTCCAGCCATTCTAGCAGCTTTAGGAGCAGTTGGCTCATTAGCAGGTGGTGCAGCAGCGATTACTAAAACTGTACTGGATGCTAAGAAGAATAAACAAGAACTTGAAGAACAAAAAAGACACAATATGGCTATGGAAGAAAAGCAAGGGGCAGGTAAACCAAAGAAGTCAAAAAACTAAAACCATTGACCAACGTCGATATAGAGAGGTTGGCTAAAGAACTAAAGATAAAACGATTTAGAGGTGTATTTATGAGTGATGAACTTCCACAAAAACCCTATGTAAATGAGTGTGGCGTAGTTAACCTTGATAAATCAGAAAACATTGGTACTCATTGGATATGCTATTGGAAAGATAACAACATAAAGTACGTGTTCGATTCTTATGGTGGTGTTCCTCCTAAACAACTGGTACGATATCTTGGTACCGAAAACTTACTTTACAATGACGAACGAATACAAGACTTTAACTCAGTGATATGTGGTCATCTTTGTGTTAAGGTCTTAAATCTTCTAAATCAAGGGTATTCTTTTAGCGACGTTATGTATATGATTAAAAATGATTAAGTGCTTTTATGGTTTTGTATCCATAAAAGTTTTGCTTTAAGATAAATATGGAAGCTATACACAATAGATTTTTAGATTATTTTGAGAAGCATGAGGATGAACTAGATGCACTAGATAGATATAATTTTTATCAGTATTTTCAGGATGTTAGCGAGATAGACTTAAACGATAAAAACAACGTATACAATGTTATTGATCTATGGAAAAGGTTAATACCAAAAGTTTTGTACACGGAAGAAGAGTTAAGAAAGTTACGTCCAATAATTACCTTAAAGGACTTGTTGTCGAGTTATAGCTCTAGACCATTACAATGCAGTTATTGTGGTAGTAAGTCATTAACAAAAGGTATAAGTAGTTACATTTGTGATGATTGTTCTGTAGAGAGTGGTTCGGTTTACAGTACTTGTGAAGAAACGAAAGCTGCTTGCGTAAGAAAACCATGGTATGATACTATAAAAAGATTTAAGTTACAGTTATCTCGTTTGCAAGCTTTACAGGATAGAATTGTCCCCGAAGAGGTGCTCAAGGTGTTAAATGATGAACTTAGAGATATACCAAGAGATTTAATATCAACAAAAGATGTTCTAGAAGTACTAAAGAAAAACAAATACACAAAATATTACGATGATGTCTATTTAATACACTATCACCTTACCGATCAAAAACCATTAAAATTACAACATATGGAAGAAACACTTATAAACGACTTTGAAAACTTACACGAGGTCTTTAGGGAACTGTATCCGGAAAGAGCATTGTTTATTAACCTAAAATGTGTATTGCACTATCTGTTGAAAATCACGATGTTCATGTTGATATTGATTTTAAACGCTCACCTAGACAAATAGAGATGTTAAAGGAATGTTTTGAAAAACTAGGATGGGCATTTTCTGTATAATAAATGAGTATGGATATATTTGGTAATGTTAAAGATAGAAAAGGTGATGTTGATATTAGTGAAGAAAAATTAAAATTGTTGGAGAATTTAAATGATGTTGTTAGCGTAAGTCAACTTAGATCAATAGAAGTCCAATTAGAGAACGATAGAAAACGATTTGAAGATGCATTAGAAACGTTACAAGACACATACATAAAGAAAGAAGATTTTCAAAAGATTAGGATGGATACTACTAAACTGGTTATGCAAGAAGAAACCATGCCTCTACTATATCGATTAAAAGTTAAATACGTTAAGGAGCCAATCTTTAGAATATTTAATCTCTCTAACGGTTACAAATTTCTCTATAATGGAAAAATAATGCACATGGACTTAAGTTTGGATAAATACTTTCTAGATATATATTTGGGTGATACTTTGGTTAAAGATATACCTTTTGACTTTAAGAAGAACGATATAATTACGATTAAACCAAATAAAAATTCTGTTATGGAAGAAGGACAATTATTGTTTGTTGTGATATACATAGAAAGAGAGCTTTCCTAAAGACGTTTGCTATATAATAAATATGGATATCTTTGGTAATGTTAAAATGACATCAGAGTTAGATAATGCAGTTGTGAGAAAAGACATTGCTATGTTGAAAGAAGAGCTTAACTTCATCAAACGGAGTTATGTTATAGAGCTTCATAGTCGATTGATATCAGAAAATGTTGAAACTCCGTTCTTTTTAATACATAATCTCTCTATCACATACAAATTTCTTTATAAAGGTAGGTTAATGCATATAGAGTCATCTTACAATACGTATTATATAGATCTATATTTAAATGATTCTCTAGTTGAAACTTTTCCATTTCACTTTAATACAAATGATAATTTGGCAATTAGACCATCTAAAGGTTCTGATCTGAAACATGGTAAATTACTATTGCTTCTTATGCATGTAGAAAGAGAAGACGAAGATAGTGATGATGATGGTGAGAATGTTGATAGTATAATATTAAACAGCGATAGTTATTGATTTTCTACATAGTAAACAGGATGTATTGTGTTAAGTGTAAGAAAGCAACAGATACGAAGAAAGATACCATTAGAATTGAACAAACAAAGAATGGAAGATATCTAAAGAAAGTTATTTGTTCTGTATGTGGTGTTACGAAAACCCGATTCGTTAAAAAGCCTGATTGACTAGAAGAAGGTAAAGGTGTTAGAGAAGACATTGTAGAAGAAATTCACAAACCATCTAGAAAAAACTTTGACAGATTAAGTGTGGTTATAAAAGGTATCGATGATCTTTGGCAGGCTGATCTTGTAGAAATGGATAGTGGTGTGTTGAAAGGTGTTTCCAAAATCAATAAAGGTTATAAGTATTTGCTAACGATTATAGATGTGTTCTCGAAATATGCGTTTGCTGTTCCTGTTAAAGATAAGAGTGGGAAGAATGTCACAGAAGCATTCGAATCCATATTAAGAACGAGAAAACCTAGCAACTTACAAACAGATCAAGGTAAAGAGTTTTACAATAAAGAGTTTAAGAAGTTGATGGATGAAAATAAGATTAATCACTACTCAACCTATAGTGGTAAGAAAGCTTCTGTTGTTGAGAGATTTAATCGAACGCTTAAGCAGAACATGTGGAAAAGGTTCACAACACAAGGGAACTACAAATGGATAGAGATATTACCAACACTAGTTAAAGAGTATAATCATCAAATTCATAGAACAATTGGTTTAAAGCCTGTAGAAGTTAATAAGAAGAATGAGCAAACAATATTGGAGAAAGTGTATCAAAAAGAATATAAGCGTGTTAAGCCCAAATACAAGTTAGGTGATCATGTTCGTATAAGTAAGTCGAAAGGGTTATTTGAGAAAGGATATACACCTAATTGGTCAACAGAAGTATTTGTTATTAGTGAAGTTATTCCATCCAATCCACTTACATATAGAATTAAAGATTTAGAAGAAGAGGATGTGCAAGGTAGATTTTACGAACCAGAACTATTAAAGACGAAGCATAAAGATGAATACTTGGTGGAGAAAGTGTTGAGAAAGAAAGGTGATAAAGTATATGTCAAATGGTTAGGGTTTGATGATTCACATAATAGTTGGATAGATAAGAGTAATGTTGTAGTGTAAATATAAATGTTTGTCTTTTATGGTTATTATGCCATAAAAGGTTGGTTTAAATGAGATAAGGGGGTAGGAGTCGCTTATTTTTTGATAATTTCCACAGCTAGAATTAGATACGTAAAGCAATCACTCATATACGAGGGGTCGCTCCAAGACAAAGTTACATACAAACAAATCAAGGTCCCGTTTTCTAGGACATTGTCAAGTGTACATCCTCATACAATCTTCATCAACGAGTCTGGTCTGTATTCCTTAGTGTAGTGTAAATATAAATGTTTAAATGAGATAAGGGTATCAAAACGTTACCCCTCATAGCATATATTTCCAGGGACCGAATTCGGTCCGATGAAATTATCGAAAATTAACAACACAACAAACTTCGAATTCGTCGGGATTCCGACCACTTCAGAAACTCATCTTACACAGTAAAACTAGGTGGTAACAAAATAAGCAGTCTAAAGAGTTAATTTCTTATATAAAGCCATCACACCAAATTCATAGGGATGACTTTAAGATTAGTAAGAAGTAAGAAACTACTTGAATATTTTGATAAAAATTAGCTGACCTACATCCCGGCCAGCAAAACTAATTCGGGGGAGCAATGGAGCACCCGCGTTTAACAAAGAAACATAAACAAACTCCCGAACGGAAGATTTTCCGGTTGCAAAATACACAATCATGACACAAGACCACTTCAAAGAAGCGACGTGTGCATGTTTCAAAGGGGTACAGTGCTGGTGGACCCCACGAAAATGAAGTTAAAAATAAAGATTTTCTATATAATAAATATGGGTACTATGGATAGTCCTCTTAGTCTTAATGACATTTGCTATGAACAGATCAAAGATAACTATTGGTATGGTCTCTTCGGTGATTTTAAATTGATTATAGATAAGAGTACAGGATACTTCAATGCTACTAAGTTGTGTCAGAGTGGTGGAAAATCATTTAAAGATTGGCTAAGATTAGTAAGAAGTACAAAACTACTTGAATATTATGATAAAAAATTAGCTGGAGCAGATATGCTCCGGCAAAAATCGTCACATTACATAGAACCAAAAGGTACAAATAAAAGTAACTTATTAATTTCAGGATCATATGTTTACAAAAGAATACTTCTAGAAATAGCCTCATGGTTATCGCTCGATTTTTATGATAAATGTAGTAACATTATAGAAGACTACTTTATTCAGGGTTTTAGACAATACCAACAAGACAATGAAGAGTTGCAAAAAAGAGTAGAAGAAATAGATCAAACAATGGAGAAATTGAGAATTCAAAACGAGGGCTTAAAAGAAATTGCAGCACCATATACAGATGATGTTTCAAAAGATAATTGTCTAATCATATATAAGAAGAACAAACCTAATGATCCTTTCCCTTATTATGCTATCAGATGTCAAAAGAGAAGCCTATATAAGCCTCTTAATGATGCAGAAGAAAAATATCCGAATCATGTAATAATATACGAAAAGTTTAGAGATCCTAACAGTATTAAGCTATTCAACCTAATGCAGCAAGAACTAGATATTCGTAAAGGTAAGGGTAATGAGTTTTGGACATCACTATCAGAAGAAGAATTGGTTAACAGTATAGATCGCTTGTATGATCAGTTATTATCTGATAATTAAAGTTACGACTTTTATGGTTTAATCTATCAAAGTACAATTTCAAGCGTTAAACAAAACCATCCAGGGGTCTCTTACATAAATCAAAGCCGGTGCGGGATATCTGGCGTCGGCTAGCTGGTAACGAAAATGAAGTTAAAAATAAAGATTTTCTATATAATAAATATGAGTACTATGGATAGTTACTTTAAACAGCTTCGACAAAACACAACCGCCCTAAAAGCAAGAGTTGAAAAAGTAGAACAGCTAATGTCCGACCTCAAAATACGTAACGAAGAACAAGCAAAGGAGATAACAAAGCTCGAGACCATAGCAGCAGAACACACAGAAGACCCAAGTAAGGTACACAAGTTGATCATCGTTAAAAAGAACCTCACAGCTGGTCAGCTTCAAGACATAGCAGACAAGTACGACATAGATAAACACGATCAGGTTAGGCGTTACGAGTCATACAAATATTGGGTTGGAAGAGTTCAGCAGCGAAACATCAAAGCAAGACTTCAGTGTCTTAAAGAAAAGTACCCAAGAATGTCAGTGTTATCAGAAACCAAAGATCCAAACTCAGTCAACCTCCTAAACAAAGTCAAAGAAAAATACAGCTGTGTTGTTTCATATGGTTGTCACGTGGATATTGAAGAAGATGACGATGAGTTTGTTGTTGATTTGTTTTTGAGTATAAGAGATTTGTTTTTGAGTATAAGAGATTTGTAGAGGTAAAGGTAATGAGTTTTGGTTACAACTGGGGGGGCCACCAGCACTGGCTCCCTTTCAAACATACAACTTTTATGGTATAATAGCCATAAAAGATAATTAGTTATGCATTAACCCTCTGCTGCAACATCGAACTCTATATTCAGCATACTACCTAAATCAGGATTATTATGATATTTTCTTATTATGGCTCTCCAATCTACGTAATGTCTAAATATATATATAAAATCTACAGAGAGGTCTTGATAAGTTGAAATGTTAGTCCAATGAACTCTACCTTCGAACTCTGCAATAAATTTTTCTGTTAAATTTTGAGACATTGAAATCATTTCCCAATTTAATTTGTCAGCGTAATCTCTTATAAAGTTTTCTGATAATTGACGAGTTCCAAATATGTACCACCAATTAACTCTATCTGCATGTTCTCGTATAAAGGCTTCAGAGAGTTCGTTTTTGTAAGATATAGCATCAAAATCAACTTTACCTATAAACTCATTAATAAATTCTTCAGATAGCTTTTGATGATACGATACTTCTTTCCAATCAACTCTATCTGCAAATTCTCTTATAAAGTCTTCTGATAAGTCTTGGCTTCCTGAAATAATCTCCCAATCAACTTTTTCAGCGAATTCTCTTATAAACTCTTCCGATAACTCTTTCCATAAACATATTTCAATCAAATTAACTTTCTGTAGATATTTACGTATGAAGTCTTCTGTAATGTGATCATAGTTGTATTCCCCCTCATAATCATCATAGCCTATAGATAGCCATTGTTCATCAGTCAGTGAATCTAATATCTCATCTGACAAGTTCATAACGTTCGCATAGAGAATGTTTTGTGTAAGAAATGAGTTGTTTTCTTTAGTGGCCTTCTTGAACAAATGATCTAACATACCTAAGGATACGCTAAAATTTATTTTGTCTTTGTCATTATAACCACCAATATCTAAATGTTTACATACACAATCAAATACAGGTTTGTAAGATAATATTTCCTTAGCACTAGTCATGTTTGTTTTTATTCTTAGATTTTTAAATTTATTTCATTTTTGTTGGTTTTCTATATAACAAATATGGAAGCACATTTTGAGTTATTACATGATAGACTTGAACTAATTCATCATGATCTTAAACTCTTAGCAACACTACTAGAGAAGCAAATACTGTTAAAGGAAAAAGAGTTATTAGTAATGCAACAAAAAACATCTGATTTGAGTAGTGATGATGAATATAAATATGGTAGTGATGATTATGATGATGATAATGATGATGAGTAAGTTTACAAAAATGATTCAGTTTTAAATGTGTATATGTGACTTTGATGGGTTAATCCCATGAAAGCCGTGTTCTAATACAACGCTTAATATGTAGACAATGGCAGGAGTGTACAATGTTAAGCGTTGTACTAGGACAAATGAAAATGAACTGAAATAACCTGTGAAGAGTACTAACGAAGATTTTCTATATAATAAATAAGATGAGTAATTATAATAAGTTTACTGTAATAGAGTTAAGACGACAATGTAAAGAGCGGGGAATCAGAAGATATTCCCGATTAAGAAAAGCAGAATTGATAGACCTTCTTAAACAACATGACGATGAACAAAGCAGGAGACAGATTAGAAATATATTCCCCTTTAAACAAGAAGTAATTGAAGAACCAAGAATCAAAGTTGAATCACAACCAATCGATGTAAAACTTAAAATCACAGCATTCAAATCAAGATTAGAAACATGGAGATTTATAACAACTTACAAAGAACATGATCCTCTAGAACAATATATCAATTCAACATCAAAAGCTTTAATAAATAGATTGAACATCAGCTTACAAAAACATGGATCGTTAAAGGCTAATCTCCTAATAAGCTGTCAATATAAGAAAGGTAAAGAGATTCAAGACATTTACTTCAACATCAATAACAAAGAGGTATTCCAATCAACCAATCTAAAAGAATTCATAAGTGATGCTAAACAAATATTACGAGCAAGAATGGACGAGTTCCAAGCTAGATGTTCTGGATGAACTCTTACAAATATAAACTACTTGGAGTTAGCTCTTAATAAATATGCACCATATAGAGGATCATCATATATAGAACTACCAAAGGAAATCAAAAGAAAACAAGCAGTTATCAATGTAAAGAACAAAGATGAAAAATGTTTCTTGTATTCAATTGCCTCTGCATTGCATCCTGTTGAAAAAGGTCCTCAACGGCCACCAAAGTACAAGCAAGTTGATAAAGACTTAGAAACAATATTAAAAGATATTCATTTTCCTGTAAAACTAAGTGGCATCCCAAAAATTGAAAGACGGCTCAATATATCATTTAAGGTTTATACATATAGTGATGATGGAAAATATACAATATACGTTTTATATCATACTAAAAACAAGAAAGACATCCATGTGAATTTATTATATGTAAAAGAACAAAATGAAGAACAAGTTAAAACACACTACTGCTGGATAAAAGACTTGAGTAGGTTAGTTAGCAGTCAAATGACAAAGTGGAGAGCCCGAAAATATTTATGTGATAGATGTTTGTTATATTTCTACTCACAAGGTGCATTAGATAGACATGAGAAAGATTGTTCTAGTCATGAAGCTGTTAAAATAGAAATGCCACCGAAAGATACATACGTTGAATTTAAAAACTATCAATTTACGATGAAATTGCCATTTACGATTTACGCTGATTTTGAATGTTTACAACATAAAGTTATGGGTTGTAAAGAATGTTATCCGGATAACGAGCCATATACCAAAAAATATCAACAGCACAAACCATCTGGATTCTGTTACTATATTGTTAAAAGTGATGGGAGTAAAACTAATCCTGTTGTGTATAGAGGTAAAGATGCAGCAAAAAAGTTCATAAGAATGTTAAAGAAAGAAGCTAAACAAATATCAAACATATATAGTCAAAATAATGAATTACCATTAACACGTAAACAGATAAAAGAGTTCAACCAATCCGAATCCTGTTCTTACTGTAAAGTAAAATATACACCAGAAAACCATAAAGTTAAACATCACGATCATATAACAGGAGAGTTTGTAGCTGCATTATGTAACAACTGTAATTTGAAAGTTAGAATACCTAAGTTCGTACCAGTGATTATACACAACTTATCCGGATATGACTCTCACTTGTTTATAAAAGAGCTAGGATGTAATAAAGAACAAATAGAATTAATACCTAATAACGAGCAACGCTACATATCATTCAGTAAAAAAGTTGGAACTATCAAATTAAAATTCGTAGATTCATTTAGATTTATGGCATGTAGTTTAGACAAATTATCATCAAACCTAACGAGAGAACAAATGGTGCACACACAACACTTCTATCCCGATGAAGAACAATTTAACCTTGTAACAAGAAAAGGTGTTTATCCGTACGATTATGTTAACAATTGGAATAGGTTTAGAGAAAGAAAATTACCACCAAAGGAAGCATTCTACAACAAGCTTAACAACACACATATAAGAGATGAGGATTATAAGCATGCAAAGAAAGTGTGGAAAACATTTAAAATTATGAATCTCGGACAATACCATGACTTATATCTAAAAACCGATGTGTTGTTATTAGCAGATGTGTTTGAGAACTTTAGAGAAACATGTCTTAAAGCTTATGGTCTCGATCCAGCTTGGTATATGACAGCACCAGGTTTAGCTTGGGATGCAATGTTAAAAATGACAACTATAAAACTAGAGTTATTAACTGATTACGATATGGTATTGATGATAGAAAAAGGTATAAGAGGCGGGATTAGTCAATGCTCAAAAAGATATGTGAAAGCAAACAATAAGTATATGGAAGATTACAATAAGAATAAAGAAGATTCTTACTTAATGTATCTAGATGCCAATAACTTGTATGGGTGGGCAATGAGTCAATATATGCCGTATAAGGGATTCAGATGGTTAAGTGAAGATGAGATAAGAAAAATAGATTTCACAAATATACCTGATGATTCTGATACTGGTTACATATTAGAAGTTGATCTTGAATATCCTAAAGAATTGCATGACTATCACAAAGACTACCCATTAGCACCTCAAAACATGTGTCCACCTGGTTCAAAACAATCAAAACTCTTAACAACTCTATATGATAAAGAGAAATATGTGATTCACTATCGAAATTTAAAACAGTGTATATCACTTGGATTAAAACTTAAGATACATCGAGTAATAGAGTTCGAGCAATCAGATTGGTTAAAGAACTATATAGATTTAAACAGGCAGATGAGAACTAGAGCAACAAATGACTTTGAAAAAGACTTCTATAAGCTCATGAACAATTAAGTTTTTGGAAAGACTATGGAAAATATTAGAAAGAGATGTAAACCTATAAAAATAGAATGTGATCCAACAAGAGTAGAAAAACTAATTGCTAAACCAAATTTTAAAGATAGAATTATTTATACTGAGAATCTATGTGCGATCATAATGAATAAAACAAAATTAACTTTCAATAAACCAATATATGTTGGAATGAGTATCTTAGATCTATCGAAATATTTAATGTACGACTTCCATTACAATGTGATGAAACCAAAATATCAAGACAAAATAGAAATATGTTATACAGATACTGATAGCTATATATACCATATTCAAACAGAAGATTTGTATGAGGACATGAAAAACTACATTGATTACTTCGATACCAGTGACTACCCTAAAGATAACAAATATAAGATACCGCAAATCAATAAAAAATACTTGGTAAGATGAAGGATGAAATTAAAGGCACAATCATAGAAGAGTTTGTGGGTTTAAGGAGTAAGATGTACAGTATAAAAGCACCTCAAATAGATTTAACAGATAAAGACTTTAAAGGTAAGTTCGATAAAGAAAAGTGCTGTAAGAAAGCTAAAGGTGTTAAGAAGAGTGTTGTGTATAAAGAACTTTCATTTAACGAATATAAGGACTGTTTTATTAGCCAAAAAGAATATTATAAGAAGATGAATTTGATTAGAAGTTATAAGCACGATTTGTACAGTATAGAAGTAAATAAGTTAGCTTTAAGTTGCGTGGATGATAAGAGATGTGTTTTAAAGGATGGGATCAATACCCTACCATGGGGTCATTATAAGTTAGAAGAGTTGTAGTTTTAGATGTAAGATTTTTAAATTGTAAGTTTTTATGATTTTAAATGTCATAAAAGCATATGCGATCTCACTTTGGGGTATCCCTCTGTGTTAAAGTGCACAGTGGCGGTTTCATAGTTTTTGGTAGTTAGGGGGTGAAGGGGGAAAGTGGGCCAGAAGTTAGGTACCCAATCTACTTACTTTGATGGTGATTGTTAATAACTCGTTTAAACTACGCCCAATGTTATCTGATACGCGTCAAACTAATTGGCAATACGAAGGGGTCAAAACAGATAATGCTATACGAATCACGTTCTCTTCAATCCCAAAGTATATAAAGGGATGTTTTGTGTCAATAGGTACCGATGTTGGGGTGTGCAAAAGCGTCCTTGAATCAATAGAAAGTTAAGGTGAAATGACTTTAGAATATGTGAAAGATCCGTTGACGCTGAATGTGAAATATTATGTATCCTTGCCAACGAACACAATTGTAGAGTGAAACATTTAGAACATTGCTTCGATTTATTTCCTGCATAAAGTTGCTCGTTTTTACAACAATTGTTCTCAGTTTGTTTAGTAATTATTTCTACTTGAGTTTTACACTTACTGATTATGAAATCTTCTAACCTGCTGTCTTTATACATGTTAATAGTATGTCTAATATTTGTTGTTTGGTGGTAGTAATTTTGCGTTCTTTGGCCCACTTCTATGAGCCATTATACTGTTGAACGCTTTTCCGTTTCCTGGTGTCCTGCACCACTTGACCTTAGCTGGGCTCGTCCGCCTTGGTGGTCTATAGTGAAACGGAACCAGTTTCCGACGACCTGCTAGATTTCATCATCGGTAGCGTGCGTTGTGTACCTATTTCGACGGACAGCACCTACAAGAGGAAACATAAGCATTTTTACTTAATAGAAGTCACATTAGATATCAGGAAAGTTACATAATACAATTTGAAATTAGGGCTTTTCCCATGAATGAGTGGTCGTCGCATTTAATCAAGGGCTACCTTGTGGAGACACAAGTGGTTCGGATCCCACGCTAAGCTGTAGGTCCTATCCTGAAGACATTATTATTATTATTATTATTATTATTATTATTATTATTATTATTATCCTTCTATGGAAGACAATGGGAAACCACCATGGTTTCACCTTGACCAAGGAACTTCAGGTCAAAGACCTGCCTTCGGGCAAAAAAACACATCATCACATGTAATTAAATTAATATTTAGAAGGTAAGCATGGCTGATGATAATAGACAATGACCGAGAGTATGCTCACCGGCAAAGTATGCAAGTGGTGCCAAAGAATGGGCGTATGCTGGATTCCAGAAAAGCATACCGTAGCAGAGTTACACCATGCATGAACAATGCCACAAGTAAAAAGGTTTGTTTAGAACCCATCTGGTGGAATAGGGGTTTTAAGAGTCTGCTTGTCATGCAGCATTTTTTTATGTCCGGGCTGGGCATGACCAGCAATCCTAACTCAGGCTATCCTTGGTTTCCTTCAGTTCCTTCAGGGGCATGCAAGGATAGTACCTTAAGGAAGGCCAGGGTCGATTCTTATCCCCATCTTGGGCCTATTTAAAAAGGAAGGTTTGACATCGTAGTCAAATGTTCCGTGATTGATCCCTTTACAGGCTTTTATTTTTTAGTTTTATATTCTTCTTTATCGGCCTTTGCTTGTTCTTTTCAAATTCGATTATTTGTTCAGAAAAGACAAGTACATAATAAGATAACAAAAATAACAATTATAAAGCAGAATCATCAGTGAGTAACAATATGCGAAGATCAAAACAAAATCAGGAAACAATTTGGTTACATAAATTGCACTCTTAAAAATTAATGAACTAAGAATTCATAAGGATTTGGTACATAAAAATGGAAAGTTATTGTCACTTTGATATTGAATCCGTATATTCTTTAAATTACCCAACCAAATGTGGTCCATTTTTCTTTAATTTTCTCGGGTTTTTAATCATGAATTAAGATACGTTTATCCGATGTTATATGTAAATATTCTTGCAAGAAAGCCATTATCAGTCATGCGTGGGGCTCTTGTAGTCCATGCGGTAGTGCATCTGACTACGAATCCGGAAAATAATCCTGAACAGGACAGTGACGAGTTTTCTCCATGTGTTCCTATGCCAGACGGTTAAAACTTGCATTTTTTACAAGAAAAAACTGTCTAGCATTTTTACGTATAACGACGATGTGGTGTTTTACCCAAAGGAGTGTTTGTGTCGAAGGTCCCAATGCAAGATGCATCCACGGTGGTTTGCCATTGCATTCCATAGGTGCATAATGACATCAAAGGAAGTGGAAGTGGTTAAGTAATTTTTCTCAGTGAGAACCAAACCTGAGATACCTGGATTACAAGGTGATGATCTTAACCACTCATCGGTCGCGGATATTGATACACTGTATAATATGTTCATATATTGAATCATATTTTGAAAAGAAAAGATAAGAACTACCAATTTTGTAATTGAAATGGGAACATAAGTGGACGATTATGATAATATATATTAGCAAATGTACTCATTATCGCCACTCAAGATGAGAAAAGTGAATGAGTAAGTTTACAAATATGTATTAACAACTGACAGTTTGCGACCTTTGTGCTGACTGTTCTATAAGTTATTTGGTTTAGTTCACATTTAAAATTATAGGTCATACTAACAGGATTGATCAATGCAATTTAACTTAATAGACTCAAGCAGAAAAATCTATTAAGATGAACTCAAAAGTTTAGTCCCTTAGAAGGCAATATAGTTATCTGCAAAATAGAAGGCATTGATATGTTATGTATTTTCTTTTTTAATGTTAAATTATTTTTGTTAATATGTAACATCTTACTAGCTTCAATATAGTACTTGTATTTTTTGTTTGAGTGTATAGCGCTCAGTAACTTGCTGCTTGGCAAAATCCTTTTATGAAAATCACTACAGGTACAATTATGACATGTAGTGATTCCATTAGGTTATTATTTGATGTGTCTAAAAGATTCAGTTTTTAATTGAGATTTCTCAGCAGTGCACAAATTATTTTTTATAGAAAGCACATTTTCAGCCGTAGCAAGGGGGTCCAAATTTCGTCCAAACAGTTACATAATCGGACTTGAATTTTATGTAATGCCCAACCAAAAAGGGGGAGGGGACTCTGATGATACGAATACTGTTTTAAAAATAACGGGAAAATTAGCTGCTCAAAATCGTGTTCAAGAAACTAACCTCGAATTATATCCAGTAGGTGTAATCCTTTGAGAGCTAGTTTATTGTTCTTCCCCTTCCAGTTGTATCGTAGAGTCAGTGTATTGGTGAAGATTCTGGCAAGAATTCTTCTTGTAATATGTTGAACTTTAGTCCCTCCTACAAGACCCAACATTACCTCCTGAAATTGGTAAAATACCGAAATTACACACGGAATCCATAGTGATAGGAAATGTAATAATTTTTAAAAAATAATGAAAAAATATTAATTTATAACTGAATATTGTGACTAAAGTAAGTGCATGTTATACAGAAATATTTTACATACCAGCGTAAAATGAACTAACACAATTGGAGGCTACTAAAGTAATATACGAGTTGGGTGGAAAAACGACCAGACTCCTATAATAACTCTGTGGAACTCGGGTCCTTATTACATAAAATTCCTCAATTGTACACATTACTACAGACCATTAATCATTTTTAACTAAAATTACAGATTGCTGCTCAAGACGCATATACAGTAATAATTAACCTCATATTATTTCACTTAAGGCTCAGGTCAAAACAAAGTAGAGACAAGGATATTAAAGCAATCGACCGTGGCATTACAGAGGTACGCATAGTGGCATTCTCATGGCGGAACTTAAAACAGGGAAAATTTCATTCAGGATGGCTGTCCGCAGCACGAATTTTCCTTCGGCAAGACATTGTGACTGTTTTCCCTACCTTTTTCAGTATTGTCAATCAAATGTCGAGTTACTGCCATGCAGAACAGAGTCGATGCATTTCTCCATTCTTGCCCCTCTCCAATCCCGGCAAGAAGAACACCAAATTCAGTTTCCCAAGTTCTTTGGATCACGATATATATCGACGTTTTAAGATTGGCGATGACCATATTGAAAAAAGGCGGATCTTACGGGTTGGGCTGTAATTGACAAGTGGCTAACAACTAAAACTAGATAGCAATAAGAAAAAAAAAGAAATGTGCGTCATAAATTCCCACCGGGAGGGGTGTTTCATATTGTTGGCCCATGGCTTACATTTTTGAAAACTTGGCCGCCATATACAAAATGCATTCTAGTATCACATTTTAAATAATTTGTTGAAACTTATAAAACCTCATTTCATAAATCATATAACAAATTTGCGTATAGAAGATTTTCGTGTATTATAAAGCAGTGTACTTCTCACCACCGACGTAACTTTACAAAATGGCAGCTCGTGACGTAATTCGAGTACTTCAAGAATGCCAACAAGTCATTTAATTATCCCTGCGGATCCATAAATCAAAATATATCAATTCGCACTCGGTAAAATGTTGTACACCCTAAGCTTCCCATTACTCGATTTCGCAGCTAGTTTAATATATAAACATGTGTAAAACGTAAGAGAAAGTAAAAGACACTCGCTCAACCTAAAACGTAATTGTATTAATGCAATATATCTATTTGTAGCACATAGATGATGTCAGATTGATCCGTAAAAAAATTTAAGGGTAGATACCCGATGTCAAACTAAAAAAAAAGTCATCTTGAACTTTAGCCAAAAGTTCATAGTTACGGAGATGTAGAGTGCAGAAAGTGCGGGAAAATGGATTTCAGAGGCCTATAGCTTCAAAACTATCAAATGTAGAGAGTTTAGCGTAAAATCTTACAAAGGAAGTAATACCTGCCCTTTTTAGAAATGCAGGTTTCAAAAGCCTGCAACGGGTGCAAAATTAATTAGCGAAATGTCCCATTCGCACGCATTGCACAGTTTTGAAAAATGCAATTTTAAACAGAACAGGTATGACTTTGTGAGATATTAAACTGAACTCTATACGTTGGATAGTTTAGAAGCTATAGACCTCTGAAATACATTTTCCCACGCTTTCGGCACTCTATATCTTTGAAAGTGTGGATTTTTTAGCACGCAATAACTACGCATTAAACCGACACCCTGTATATAACTACACATTGAAGATAAGATAGCATGACACATGACAAATACTCGATAAATACTTTTCCATTTTGAATCCATGATTTTATTCTCATTATCAAATTTCGAATATTATGGTATAAAGAGGCAATCAGTAGAACAAATTAAGAACAAGTTGATATATATATACGTACGTTCGGAACAGCATTAAAAACGACAGTGAACAGTTACATTTATGTCAATACAGTGGAAAACTTGGTAGACTCTCCTGTCTTCTGTTTTTTTAATGAAACTAATAGAAACGCAAAAATATTATTGGATATTATTTTGTAGAGCATTAAATTTTCTACAAATTGCAATTCTCTATTAGAAGAAAAAAACAGTTCGCCGATTGATGAGGTGGGACGACGTCCACCAAAGATTGCGAAACTTATTATTGATATTTTTTTAACTAGCATTGTTTTTAGAATATCATATAGTACTTTGTCCAACACATTAATGACAGGACACTATAAATAAGTTTTTTGTAAAGACTCTTTGTTTCAGCTTTCGAGTTTCAAGTTATTAATAATGATTTAGGATGAAAAGCCACTTCTTAAAAATTATATATATATATATATATATATATATATATATATATATATATATATATATATTATAAATTATATATATATACACAAGAGTTTGAGATTATTTTAAAGAGCAAGGAAAATATTAACGCATGCCACATGGCGTTTTGTAGTTATGGCTCTTTTAATATTATGCCGACATTAGAATAAACAATTAGTAGCATAAATAGAGAACTAGGGCCAATATCTCCGTAATTAGGCGTCTCTAGTAATATACCTATTCAATTTCCAAGTAGTGCATTTGGTAAATGTTTACGAAATTTTGTACCTGTTGCAAATCGCTTCTGCAGAAAACTGAAATTTTCTTCAATTTTTTTTAAAAAAATAACTAAAGTCTACCAAAAAGTTCAATAATATTTTTGCTTCCTCATCATAGTTTTTTCCGAAAAACAATTCCCAAAGGACAACATGGTTTCCAGGGTTCCCAAGGATGACATTAATTCAACTCCGCAGTATAGCTTTTAATGCTATTCTGACCGTGTGTACCGAAAGCTGCGATGATTTCAGGGGGTGGCACGGGGAATTCTCCTCCGGGTGCTTGAAATCTTGGCGGAAAGTTATGTAAAACAGCTATTGTTAGAACGTCTTTCCCTCCCTGGGAATTGAAATTCTACCCCTGCGAAAATACTCTGAAATCATCACTGACCAAAAGTCACCTTGTTTCCCAATTGTTCAACTGACAACGTTATATTTTAAGCTATATTAGGTACGATAGGGACATTCTGCCTTCTTCCACTGGGCCGATTTTTCGCTCCAATGAACTTTATCTGTCATTTGAACCAATAAACGATCTGTCAAAATGTCATTCAAATCGTTTCCCGTACGGTGATAGGCATTAAGACACCACACTAATGACAAAGGGGTTACCCTCCCCTGTAGCCTAATAGCTACATCGCTCGCTTTGTGCGCGCGTGGTCGCGGGTTCAAATCCCGCTGCAAGCCCAATGCCTCGGCTCAATTTCGTGAAGTGCTTCGGAGGGTACTTTAAGCTATCGGTTCCGTCTTTGACATAGCCCCGCTGCTGAAAGGGTCGTTAAATTACGCAACTACCGAAATCGAAACAAATGTCAAACGACTCGACTAGGAGACCTCTGCTGGCCCTTGGTCAATTATCCATCGTCATCCATTAAGTAAATACGATTGCAATATTCAATCATTGATATTGATATCATTGATATACTCCTGAAGGAAATAGGTAACCA
This sequence comes from Thermobia domestica, assembly GCF_964235325.1. Taxonomy (NCBI): domain Eukaryota; kingdom Metazoa; phylum Arthropoda; class Insecta; order Zygentoma; family Lepismatidae; genus Thermobia; species Thermobia domestica. Next base: position 177,790,503 of record NC_137457.1, read on the forward strand.
GATTATATTCTTTAAGGGGGACAGTAATTAGCCCTGAAGTACCGATAATCAATGAGAATGAACTGTGATTACATACAGTATGCAAGCTTGTAGAAGCCGTAATTCACGCTAATTAATGTGTAATCAACTACCAAAAATATGAGAAAAATTCCGTATAATGAAATTTGACAGGTCATGCTTTCGTAGGTGACACAATGGCATAAATTGTGGGATTCTGCTGCTATCATGAGGTAAAGGGAACCCCTGCATAAAACCTTAGGCGAGGTTGTAAAGTACAATGAAAGCTACGATTCAGGAAGTTCTACATAAAAGATAGCCGTATAACAGTTTCCTTAAGAATATACCAACCTCGTAGTAATTGGATGAGGTTTGACAAATACGGATGAAACACATGCACATAAACATGATAAAACGTGTATAATTTACCTCTGGAATTCCCAGAACACGTAGTTGTAGGACTCTACATATTTCTCTGACGAGATGAGTTACTAATCACAATTGGATCAGCGATATTTATTCCTTGAAGTAAGCTTTCTGAAACACGCTGGGTATTTTCAATCCACACCGATCCAGTTTTGTCAGGGGAATAGCGTTGTTCGCATTGAATCACAGATGAGTCATCTGTAAGCAAAAGTTTAATCTCATTCAGCCAGCCGACGTAAAATAATTTATTTGCTAAGGTATTATTATTTAAATTATAATCAATTTGTCATTGTTAAGAAGATTCTGATAAGCACACTTTTAGTAGTAAAAGAAATGAATTTTAACTCTTAATCATTACAAAAATCCCAAACTTGCAATTTCCGTCGATTTGTCTACGTTCAGCGAATGTACTGCTCAAATATTACACTTTGATTACAGATTACACTGATCAAGCTAACCATTACTGAGAATGTTCACAGTTTATGGCTGCTTTTTTCTTATGTGTTGGCAATATGTAGCAAAAGGATCATTCCAGAAGTGGTTTGACACATCCTTGTCATATTTGAGCACCACTTTCAGTTTATGAATGGAATTAGATTCTTTAAATGTACGTTGTCATAGATTTTGGTCTATCCGACACAAGTTTTTCAATAGAGTTTTTGAAGAATTTGCTTTAAAACTTGAAAAAAGAACATTTGTTTCCGCGTTCTTCTATAACGTGGGTCACAGAAACCGAAAAAATGCATTTGCACACTCTTTTGAAGCAAGTACAAGAAAGTTTCAAGTACAAGAAATTAGGATAAATATTGAACATATTCAAATTGTCTGTATTAAGATGATAACAGGACGTAGTACTTATATTATTGTATCAGTATACTTTCCACCTAACTCAAAAATTGAATCATATTATGATATTTTAGAAAATTTGAGGAGATCACTAATTTTCAGTACTATAATATTATTATCGTAGGTGACTTAACATACCCTCAATTACTGATTCCAGTTTTAATCTTATAACTGGAGGTCACATTTGTGTTGCGCTTGTAAACTTTTTGTCTTTGTTTAATCTTCAATCATACAATAATATAAGGAATAATAATGGAAGAACATTAGATTTATTATTAACAAACTTAAAAGATATTAATATTACTAGGAATAATTGTCCTTTAGTAACTGAGGACTTACATCGTCCTCCTTTATTAATTTAATTCTCTATTACATCTAAATATTTAAAAACAAAGTTTAGTCCAACTATTATCTTTAACTATTGTAAAGCTGACTTTTACAATTTGTATAAGGATCTTCATAAAATTGATTGGGTTCAGATATATCAATATGGTAATCCGAATGATTCATTAAATTATTTTTATAAGAAACTTGATGATGTAATTAATAAGAATGTTCCTAAACGAAAAATAAATAAAAGAAGATCTTATCCATGTTGGTTTACAGCTGAGATAATAAATCTTATAAAACAGAAAGAATATTTTTGAAGAAAAAGGAATCATTCCAATTTTAATTTCATCAAATTTGTTGAATTACGCAAAAAGTTGAAAGGTATGATAAGTAGATCTTACAAATTATACATTAGTAAGGTAGAAAATAATATAATTGAGAATCCAAAAAACATTTTGGAGTTTCATGAATAATAAAAAGAGGGATAAAAGGAAACAAAATCAGATGACTTGTGAAGGAAAATTGTTTAATTCCAGTAAAGAAATTGTGGATTCTTTTGCAGATTATTTTAAGTGTGTTTATTCCTCGGATTGCTCTTCTTATACACTTTCTGAACCGAGTTATCAAGAAACAACACACTGTTTAAATATTTCTACTATCAATGTAAAAGATTACAAGATATCTGTAAAAAAATTAAAATCAAGAAAAGTGAGTGGTTATGATGAAATACCTACTTATATATTTGAAGCATGTGGGGAAGTTCTTCGTGTTCCACTTTTATATATATACAATAGCATCTTGAAATCTCAAATATTTCCAGATATTTGGAAAATTAGTAAACTTGTACCTATTTTCAAGTCGGGCAATCCATGTGAAGTAAACAATTATCGGCCGATTTCACTTATATCTGTTCCTTCGAAAATATTTGAGCAAATGTTGTACCAGAAAATTTTTGAGCATGTTAAATCTTATATATCAACTTATCAACATGGCTTTTATCCGAAAAGATGTACTGTTACTAACTTGGTCACATTTACTCAATTTATATCTGATTCTTTCAATGATGGCTACTCTGTGGACGCAATATACACTGATTTTGCTCAAGCATTTGATAAATTGGATCATACCATTTTGCTTCAGAAGTTGTCTAATTTTGTTTTTTCTTATGGATTACTAAAATTAATTTCTTCTTACTTAAGCAATCGGAAGCAGTTCGTAGTATATAAGCAATTATACTCTTTTATCTTCAATGTAAATTCAGGTGTACCACAGGGATCCAATTTGGGACCATTGTTTTTCTTATTATTTATAAATGACTTACCACGTGTTATTAACTTCTCAAAACGTCTTTTATTTGCTGACGACCTTAAAATTTATAAGAAGATAACTAATCAACTCGATTGTATTGAGCTACAACACGATATAGATAGTTGTTACATATGGTCGCTGCAAAATAAACTTAATTTTAATATAAAGAAATGCTTAGTCTGTACTTTTTCAAGACAATGTACTGCATACATCCATGAATATGTTATGAATCGTGAAACATTAACCAGAGTAAATTTTACTAAAGATCTGGGTGTATGGCTAAGCAGCAAACTTACATACGAATTACACATTGAAAAAGTAGTTAATGAATCTTATAAGGCACTTGGTTTTGTGCTACGAAATTCTAAAGTTTTAAATAATATTCAAACTGCATTCAAGCTATTTAATAGCTATGTAAGAAGCAGATTAGAGTACGCAAGCGTGGTATGGAATCCTTTTTATCACTGTTACATTAAGAAAATTGAAAGAATTCAAATTAAATTTTTAGGACATATGTATTACAAGAAATATAGAAGATCTTCATATGAAGAAAATATTTCTTATGATAATTTAGTTAATGAATTTACTTGTGACACATTAGAATTAAGGAGAGAAATAACAGATCATTTATTTTTGTATAAAATTGTAAATGGCCTACTGGAATGTGATGAGTGTTTACAACTATTGAGCTTCAATGTTAAAATGAAGGCGTTACGTAATCGGCAACCATTCTATTGTAAAAAATCTAATTCAGTGTCTCATCAAAACTCACCACTTATAAGACTCTACAGAAAACATAATAATGCCATTAAAGGAAATAATGAAATTGATTTTGCAATGACAATGAAAGTATTTATGGCGAATTTAAGGGAGAATTTAAGTACATGAAATAATAGTACTTGTAATTATGAATAACGCCAAGTATTACTAAATTTAGAAATTATTTTGAAATATTGAATTTATATTGCCTTAAAGAGATTATTGTTGTGTATTTTCATGTATATATGTTTTTGCTTTGCTTCGATTTATTGTGTTATTTTATTCCTTAAGTCTTATTTTCTTATTTATGCCTATTGTAATTGGAGCTTAAGCTCTGTTATAGGTGATAGAAAATAAAATAAAATAAAATAAAATAAAACTGCTTCTAAGACAAGTATTTAATTCAAGATCACTGGCCCCATTATCATTTTAGTTCTTGTAAAGTTACAAGTTCCACGATTACCATTTTTTCCATAATCTATAATCCATGATCCCATCTTACGAAACTTTCTAGATTGCAGTGAAACACAAATTCTTCAGTAGTATCTTCGATTGCATGTTAAATTTAAAAGACTGCTTCATTTGTTCATTTTTTATTTACATTCATTTTACTGATTGTTACTTTTATAAGGAAAGAAGAAACACAGATCCTCGACGTTTAATTCTAAATCAAATTTATCCTGCGAAACTTTTATTTACATATTCCTGTAGGAAAACATAATATTACAGTCATTCTAGCCCTTAATGCTTCTCAGGCAACGATTAATAAAACGATGTGCTCTAAAAATAAATATTTACGAACCGAAATTAGACTTTTCTGATTTTCTACTGTTCAAAGAACCTGAATACTAGTAATAAAAATAGAGGTGAATCTCGACTAATGAAAATATTGGAATGAGAGCTCCTTAGGAAATGATAATCATTAAGACTTCCCTGCCATCTCATGAAAATTTAGTCATTTATAGAAACACCATTTATTTAATATTATTAAGTGGTGCTTAGAAGTTATTCAACAGCACTCACTATCATTATGTGTAAAGATTGTGGTTCCACGTCCGTCTGGGATCGCTGACGCCTATACATTGTGATGGGCAGTGGGAATATTCCCGGTGAGAAGGAATTTAAAAATGGGAATATTCCCGGGTTTTTTCCCTGGCCTATAAATTCCCGGGAAGGAATTTATTTTTGTTTCTTTATTTTATCCTCTAAATTATAAGAACCATATGAGTAATTACTTTATTTTAATATATTATGATTTACTTCTAGGTTTTAAAGAATTTGGAGGTTAAAAATTTTAAAATTATTTGACGGTTCTTTATATAAGTAATAATATGTTTTTTTTTAAAGTTCCATTTCCATTTGCACTAAAAAGTAGGGTAATTGTTTAGTATTTGAGGCCAAAACTAGCAAAAAGTAGGATGATTTACGGAATAAATGAGTTGATAGTGATGTTCAAGTAGTCAAGAAAGTATCGAACATATTTTTTTAATGCAGTAGGGGATTTATACAAAACGGAAAGGCAAGTGGAAGTGATTTATGTGAGAACAGAAAGTCAATTGTTGGTAACGAAGATAGAAAACAACGTGCCATGCGGGGCTTTCTAACCCGTCTTCATTCGCTAACGCTCGCTCTGTAATGCTGTCTGAATTTAATGCTGGTAACGTAATTTAACGTATGAAACCATAAAACAACCGCATCGGAATAGAATACTGCAAAAAAGCAGGTGCAAAAGCTGTCCCCCAATGCTAAAGAATAGCCAAAATTAGCAAAGTACTAATTACAAATGATAAAAAGAAACCATTTTGTAAAGTAATTTAGAATTATGTAGAAATAGGTATGAAGTACTATTAATAAACCCTGAACCACCATTAGTAATAGACATCGGTCTGTCTCCTCTCTCTGACTCGAATTTCTGAAGAGGTACTCGGACTTCCTTTACATGTGAATTAACGTATGGAATTTCAAGAAATAGGTAGAATGAAAGGTCGTGTATGGCAATGGTACGTGCTAAACTATAAAGATAAGTAAGTATCTTGCAAATTTTTTGAACATAAATATGTATGCGCAAATGTTGCTAAATTGGTGAGACATGTATCTTCTAGCATTTATACAATCTAATTGGTTTATAACATTTATAAATTTAATGTGTTTATAATATCAGTAATAGAGTCAAGTTGACCAAATACATTTACATATAAATTTAAACTGTTACTATATAATTTTTTGCAGATATTTCATTGATAGAACATATTGCAAAAAAAATATACATTTATGTGTACTCGCTAAATATAATAAAGTGTTAATAAAGTAACATAGTGCCGTTCAGAAAATACATTTTAAAGAATCCTCTGTGGATAACAGTAATAATATGCTCTGATATAAAATTTAATTCAACTTTGAAATCATAATATAGTAACAGAATGCAATTTTCTTTCTGGTTCTACATAAATTTCCGGATAAATTCCCATCTTGGGAATCATCCAGGGAATATTCCCGAAAAATATCTTCCCCGGAATTTACCCATCACTTCCTGTACATATCCGCTCTCGAGGGGGATTTGGATACCTCGAAATTCTTTTTCAACATAAATCGTCTATAAATTCATCAGTCTCATTGTCTGCATCACTACTCCATTGTATCTTTCGTTTCTTTCGCATCTGTGGTCGATCTGCTGAAGTACCTGGATCGGTATAGATATCTGACTCCGCTTACGATTCTCTGAGTTTTTGCCTGGCTACTGAAAGACAAATAGTATATATGTGTTATAAGGTATTCAAATTTAAGGGCAATGGTATTATTATTAATAATAATCATAATGATAATAATAATAATAAGTACAAGAGTTCCTATTCAAATGTGGCACAATATGAGTGAAATTAATATTTTGTAATATACTATTTGTTATAAGTTTACGAAAATACAAATAAATGGAGAAAAACACAAGGAACTGAAATTGCAATAGAATGGAGATTTCCACTACGACCAAAAAGTCTTTTTACTTGCTTATCTAAGAGAAAATGTCCTTTCGAAACCACCCTTCAAAAAAATTAAATGAAATGTACGTAGTTTATGAGATAATTGGCTTTTAATTTGCTTAAAATTTCCCGTGACGTCACGAGAATGGGAAAAGTGCTCCTCCGTGCGTGATATCACAGCTCATCCTACCGCTAATAGATAAAAAGCTATAGATACTCGAGTTTAGCTATAAATGTACATATAGATACAAGACCGGATTTAGGGGGATGAAAAGGTGCACGAGCATCCGCTTCGTTGTAAATATACACAATCTAATTTGAGAAGCTGGCAGTGAGTTTTGCAAAAATCAATAGCGTCAGTCAATTTTCTGAAGGTTGAAGAAAAAGGATTAATCGATAGTGACATTTAGCATTTCTAAGGCAATTCCTAATTCACACCACAGATGCCTAAATGCATTTATAGACCTCAATTTAACTCAAATGTACTGGCAGTTATTTAGTGCACCCCGACTCAGAAAATCCTAGATCCGGCCCTGTATACATAGGTATAAATACATGTACTTGTCAAAGTAATTACGTTAAAATAAGTACTGGAACCAGCAGAAGTGTTTATGTGTGCTCAAAACTCTGAACTCTATTCATTTTTTAAAAATATGTGTTAAATATGAAGCCTGAGTTTGTTAAGAGTGAACTAGGGCTTTGGTCCAGTATTTTTTTATTTATCTTTTAGACAGTTTCTTGTAACCGAAAACAGATAATGAAATGTAACTTACCTGATTATAGGTAATGCCTTTCTACACCAGAAATAATTATTCAGAATCATCTGCAGCGTTGCTATCCACAGAACTGTTAGAGTTGCCATAAAATAAATAAATACACAGATAAATAGATAAATAAAAAATACATAATACTAACCCCTCAAAATTCTCGGTTCAAGGAATGATTAGAACAATGAACTCAACACCATTGGATTTAAAATCATGTCTTTCAATACTGTGAACTACTTTTCGAAGATTTTTTTATTTCATTATAATAAGCATAAGTCTACTCTTGCTTATTACTGATGAAATCAAATTATTCTTGGAAAAGTAGTTGAGCACTGAAAGACATTATAATTTGTCAAGTGCCGTTGAGTTCATTGTTCCTGCCATTCCCTTAACCGTGAAATTTGGGGAATGAATATTAAGGTAACACTGACATTTCTACGGATGGCTACGTTGCAGATGATTCAAAACAATCATTTGTTTCTTTCTTTTTTCTTTTGTTAATCATTATGATCATAGGAAGTTACATTTCATTATCTGCTTTCGTTTATGACACGACTTCAAATTTACTCCAAGTAGACCACGTGTTTTTTTCTTTTTCTTGCGGGAAGTCGTACTTTTGTTGGTGTTGAACTGAAGTAGTTTGTTTTCTTTAGAGTAGTCGTGGTTGGACCCAATTGAGAAAAACAGCTATAAAACCTAGTGTTCTAAAACACAGTATATCCTAAAATTTTACTCTTTATGAGATTACGCAACTTTATAAAAAGAAATAGCATTTAAAACGTAATAGATATTAAGCTGAACTGTACCACTGCAGTGACCAGAGCAGAATTTTTTAGTGCACAAAAAATGCAAATGTCCATTCTCTGAGTAAAAGAAGTTGTACCAACTAGAATTTGAACCCGAAGTCTTGGTTAAGGAGCCCAATTCGCTCTCCAAAATAGTATCAATGCACCTGGCGAATTTCCGTAATTTTGTTGTATATTATCTACCCTTATCTATCCAAAGACTCACTGTTGCTAAACTTCTTCCCTTTCTCGATGAGTGTTACTCAAGGGGCGGGCATAATGCCACAGAGTGAAGTTTCCAATTTATCATATTAGTAGTACGGTAACAATATTGCGGTTAGCCTCCCCTCCACCAATTTTAACTTTGCAACATTGAATTATATGGAGAAGAGCTACTTTATTTTATATACTGTTCAATGTTTGAGTCCCAATGTCAAGCGGTGGGCATAACGTCGCAGACATGAAACAGAAAGTTTATGAAACTCCTACCGCCGTATTGGTACTATCAACCCAGGTAGCACAGTCACCTCATTAAGACGACTTTTTTGGGGGTTCGAATTCAAAATGACGTCTTTTGAAAATTTGGAACGTCTTTATCACGTACCAAAATGATAACAAAAATGACGTGTCAAACATGACCTAAATTGTACGTGTTTATCACGTGCCAGAATGGTAGAAAGAACCACGTGTCGAACATCACCAAAAATAGACTTCTTTTTTAGGTCCTGAAAGCGCGGACGTTCCCCGTACTGTAACTGCAGTTTGAGCAGTACATGATGGGAATCGTGAGCCATTTGCATAATTATGTGGTGTTATGATGGTTTTCTGTGAATATAAACAATGTATTTTGTTACTGAAGAACTATTGCCTGGTGGTAATCCAATTATAATACCCCACCACATCTGGGTCACCCCACGGAAATGTGTCCAGTCGTTTCGAACGGGCATTAATAACGGTAGGACAACCTCAAAATATATGGATGTTTGTGAAGATAGAGGCACCTGTGATAAAGGTCAGCTTTAAGACAAGTAAGTATAATTTCTATCCTATTCCTATCTAGGTGTATTCTGTGTAAAATTCAGAGGATTGGGTATTGTAATTGTGAAGGTTAGCTCCTCTCATACAGCGTTACCTATGGTTTCTTATTACAATGTATTAAAATACCGTATAAAGAACGAGGATACCTCCATTAGGTTAACTTTAGCTGACGTCTCTACCAAGTTAAATATGTTTTAGGTAGAATACTATATAAAATATTAATAGTGAAGGTAGTAAAATTATAATGTATGTGTTTAAACTCAATAAACCGTATATGGGAGTGAGTATGCATGGGGAAGTATGTCATTCTGGTGTGAAATTTTATTATACGGATCCATAGATTGTAAAATGTGCGAATAAAATTGTACAAGTCTTTAACTTGCCCATTTCATGTCGAGAACAGGATTTCCGCGGGAATTCTAACCCATTCCTTCTACTACTACTTATACAAGTGATCCGTATAATAAAGCTGCATGCATTGTGGAATATTTGCCAAGGCGGAAGACGGCTGGACGAGATAACAGTAAGTTGATATGAGTTGATTTTAACGTCCCGTTCAGCAGCGAGGCTATATAAGACGTGGGCCTATTGACTAACGTGGAATCCGAACCACATCAGCTCCCGCCGGGAATCGAACCTGGGCCTCCTACGCCGAGATGACAGTAAGTGTATGCTTTTGGAAACATTACTGGAACAGACAGTTCTACGAAATTTTGACACATTTCTTACATTTTCAGGTTAGGTTAGAGCTTCGTATTTCCTTTAGCAGAGCATGTACTAAGTGATGAGCTCCATTACTACTTGCAGATTTACTTCACGCGGGTTGGAATAAATACAGTGTAGACGTATGGTCAATTAAGCTCAGTGCATAAAACACGAACAAGCTTTTGCTAGGTGCCCACTAAAAATCACAAATGCATTCTATTTGAGTCAGGGCAGGAGCACCACAAGAGGGCCTGAGTGGCAACGATGGGGTGCGTCCGTACGGAGCAGGCACGTCAACGACGGGGACTATACACCTAAACAAGAATAGTTGAAAAGCACACGTACGCTTACTATGCCTTCACTATCACTCAAAATTTGGCTTCACGAGAGCAGACAGTCCTACCAAATAGAAAATTTGTAGGTAAAATATTATGAGAAAAATTTTTCGTGAAGGACTGAGAGTGTGAAGAAAGGAATTACTGTCAGTGTACAGCAGATTGAAATGAATTTTAAGTGATCAGTGAAAGTGTTGTATATATAAGTGTGCTCTTGCACTATCCTCGTTTATATGTGTACTTCCTTTCGCTGACTCGACTGGTCCCTACGAACGCGTCCCGTCACTGCTGCTAGGGCCCTCTTGCTGTGCTCCTATCGTGACTCGGTTATATAGCATTCCTGCTTTTTAGTGACCAGCTGGTATAAATTGGTTCGTGTTTTATTCACTGACATTATTATGCTTTACGTCCACACTGTATTTGTATTGAGGCCTCCTGAAGTAAATCTGCAAGCATGAATGGAGCTTCTGATTTAGTTCATGCTCTGCTAAAAGAAATACATTGTACTAACCTGATATAAAACTAAGAAATACGGCAAAATTTGGTAGAACCGTCTGCTCGAGTAAAGCCGATTTGCAAAGCGATTTCAATTTGCAGTTTACTGACAGTAATTACTTACATTCGCACTTTCATTCCTTGACAAAAATATACTTCACATCGTATGTTACCTACGAATTTTCTGCTAGGTATAACCGTCTGCTCGAGTGAACCCATTTGAGAAATCACCATCGCCTTGGTTGAAATGCCAATCGTGTATGACTTGAAAGTTAGAAACAACGAGCCCTTTGGAAGTCCTAACCCCTTTGCTGACTCAGTTGTGTTTTGCTTAGCCTTTTGTAAGACTAGTGCCTTAAATCTAGTGAAAAAAAATGAACAAAATCGATGTATATTTGATAGACTCGTTTGTGATTAGTAGTGCCTCCATTGTATATGTGCATAATCAGTGGGAGAATATTACCCCAGTTAAGAGCACTCTCAAATTGCGACCACCGTCCTGTTGCACCTACGCACCCTCACAAGACACTTTGCTACCCTAGCTGTGCCACAGAATTGGGTGTGGGAATCATAATAATGTAACGGGGTTTTGACAGTGTTCGAATATTTGGTTCATTAACTGAGTAGATAGCTCCCTCGTATTCTAGGCTCCTGTGTCAACATGTGATGATGGATACTGATCAATGTTGCACTTAATTTAAAAAAAAAATATATTCCAACTCAATTAAGTATCCTCTACATGACTACATTATTATGAGTTCCACTGTTAATCGTGAAACGATTGAAAAGAAACCAAATGTCTTATTAAGAGTCCGTGGTTGGAGGCTGGTGGTGTTCCTAGTCAGATGTATTTAAGCGAGCTCTCGACATAGGGAATATCCTTTTAATATTTATGCGTGCATTAACAATAGAACTCTCTTTGGGTCAAAAACCTTCTTTCAGATCGAACACCACATCCTCATCATTAAAAAGAAAGGAAATTAAATAGTTATTTTCACACCCCAGGATAAGGCACCGAGGCTAAGGAAGATGGTGATAATGAAAAGTGAAAAATGGTGGTATGAAGAAACTGGGCGAAAACGGGAGAATGTCGTGAAAACCCACGCACATGGTGCTTGTCCACCACAAAGCCCACTTAGCACGAGCTGGGATCGAACCAGGGACCCCACGCACTAGAAGTGAACGCTCTACCACAGGGGCACTGCAGCCCCATCAGTAAAAAAGGAACGTACCTCATTGCTTCGGGGATTACATATCTGCTGCCGCCAGAAGCAAGCTGTGTACACAACAGGGTCGGATCCAGAAATGACGACTGCCCGTCTCAGAGTAGGATATTAAAAAAAAATAAAACCCATCCCAGAGTTGGAGCTCTTGAGTTTTTCAAACTTGTACTATAAATGTAAGTTTTTTACGTACCAGAATTTAAATGAAGCACTACACAGGAAGAAATTACTTGCCTTGGTGTTCTTGTTCAGAAAATATCCACCTTCGAAAACACAGGTAATCATTTGTGTTCTTTGTTTTCAAGATGCAATATTTTGCGTTCTTACTCCGTTCTCAAATCCGATCCCTGCTTCGTTAAGAACGGGCAGACAATAATCCGTAAAATCTACCTGTCCACAAGTTTGTCAATATTTATTTTACGTATCGTTCCATTTAAGAAGTAACCATTCCGCACTGAGGTTAGGACGATTTCAGAGTCTGGGTTGATATATAAATTTAATTTCGAACGAAATTGTACCAGTATCGGCAATGCATGTGCAAAACAAGAATCTGTTTCATTAGAACAGTTTGGGTAATCTTTTCTGTTCATTACGACCTGTAATTTATTTAAATTTAACTTTTAAAGATAATTATGAAAACGTATATTCAGAATGAATGGGATGTAATTGTTTTTCTTGTAGCATGGTATTCTTGTAAAATACAGTATTTCTTCTTCACACCGTCCTCTACGTCGAAAATATCCAGAACAGAAAGCATGTAAAATTTATGGCTGATATTTTCCTGACAACTCATTTTATTTTCTATATGTTCTTAGTGCTTTTTTCTTTTCTAATACAATATATAGTAGAAAGCAGACTTTACAGTTTACATGAAATTAAACTGCTACTTTTCATGTTAAATGTATTTAGTCGTTGTAATAGACCTAGATGTAAATTCAAAGATAAGACCTGCATGTACACCCACTTTCCGGAGTGTGTGGCCAATGCTCGTGCAAATAATGAATTGACCAGCAGATCACCTAGCACGGAATCTTTCTTAACTGAACTTCAAGCCGTGACTCTCACCCCTTTCTGCTCGTCGAGCTGCTCTAGAAATAATATCACTGTGGAGGATGACTTACACACCGAAGGTGTGACAGGTGAGTTTTTGACATGTTATTTTATAATACTCATATAGGAAACTGCCGAGCAAGAAGAAAAGAAAGAAAATAGTAATACTTTATTAGTACTTAACTAAAATAAAATAATTGCTGAACAAGGCAATACATTTATGTAAATGAAGTATTAGATTTAACGTTCCACGATCAGGTACTGAGGCTAACGGAGACGGCGATGATGAGAAATGAATTAAATGCTGGAATGAAGAATATGAGAAAAAATTGGAGGTCTCCAAGAAAACCCCAGCACACCTCCAAGAAAACCCACGTGTTTCTGCAACAGAGCCGCTTGGCGTAGGCTAGGATCGAACCAGTGGCCCTAGGCACAAGGTGAACACTCTATCACCAAACCGCCGCAGCCAACTTTTATTTAAATGTAAGTTTTTCAGCAACTACCCTTGTCTTCTTCAGACGCACTCTATTTATTTATTTATTTATTTATTTATTATTTTAGATTTTTAAAGATTTCCTTGTTTTATTACGTCAGCAATTTTTTTACTTGACTACAGTATTTATATATAAGGAAAGCTTTAAAATGGAATGCATCAGATGCTATTGTTTGCGCTTTTTTTTGGATTGGGTAGAAGTATTACTGCAAAAATATTTTTCTCAACAGAGGGATAAAATATAATTTTCACCAAAGAGACGTATATTTTATTATTATTATTATTGATTTTCACCCTACTGATTGTGACAGAATTCTGGTTCTAGAAGTCTTCCAGTAAGAAGTGAGGGAGCCAGCGGTATGTTCTCAGTTTTATGAACTTTCGGAATACAAAATTATACAACATTTTGTTTGTAATTTTCACTTTAGTTTTTGCCATAGTTTGAAATACTAATACATGTTTCGTCTTGCATCATAAATTTAACTTACTACATCGTATCCTATCAGAGTGAAATTTCTTATGACAGTAGAATTATGCCTCTACTGTTTAGTCCTCTTGTGTGCAACTTGTCAGATTGCTGCATACGATAGCGCAATTTTGCCACGATATGCAAATGCGGAATTTTTACTTCGTTTTGTGCGTTACATAGCAGTAGTGAAAAATAATAATTTCTATCGTTGTCGAGTTTTGTTTGATAAATGAGTAGCTATATTATTTTATTATTAGGAAGTTCTTTGTTTCGTACCATGCTTGTCTGCATTAGTTATGATCACAGGAGTAGTAATTGCGTGACTTGAGGCAAATTTTTCCGACGCTGGAGCGTGGCGCCCGCCGCCGCCGCCAACTTTGCGCCTCGGGCGTCCTGCGCCCATTTGGGGGTTACGTTGCCCGGGGTCAATGATCTAGGGGTACATAGGAGCACCCCTTTAAGATTTTGGCATGGGTACCTTGGCTCACCTAAATTTTTGCAGGGGTTCCTAAGACCATTTCCCTTAAATTTTGGAAATTGCCAAACCTAAAAATTTGGTGTGGTAGCCTAGGACCATAGTATGTACCTCTATCAGTATTGGAGGTCTATGTCGATTCTTCTTTTATGGGTAAAAAATTGCCAAAAAGTCAAATTTCGGGAGTTTTTGACCTTATTTATCCCCTTTGATGAGGTGTTATTATCCTATAAGGTTATATGGGAGTATACAGTTGTCCATTACCTTTCATAAGATATGGGTACATTTGTGCACCCCTTTAAAATTTTGGGAGGGATACCTTGGCCAACCCCTTAAGTTTTGGAAATTGCCCAATTTAAACATTGGGTATTATAGTACTGGACCATAATATGTATTATGATAAATTTGGGTGGTCCACCTCGTTCCGTTCTAGGGGTACAAATTTACCAAAATATAAACGTAAGCAATACGTTGTACCACGTGTTTGGTTTTTGGACCAATTTATCCTCTTGGATGAGGTCCTACTACCTTATATGGTTATATGGTTATGTATGGGTGTATGTTCCCTATCATAAAACATAGGTACATCTGTGCACCCCTTTAAAAATTTGGGAGGGGTACCTTGGCCCACTCCTTAAATTTTGGAAATTGCCCAATTTAAACATTGGGTATTATAGTACTGGATCCTAACATGTATTATGATAAATTTGGATGGTCCACCTCGTTCCGTTCTAGGGGTACAAAATTGCCAAAATATAAACGTAAGCAATACGTTGTACCGCGTGTTTGGTCTTTTGGACCAATTTACCCTCTTGGATGAGGACCTACTACCTTATATGGTGATATGGTTATGTATAGGGGTCCATTACCTATCATAAGAAATAAGTACATTTGTGCACTCCTTTAAAAATTTGGGAGGGGTACCTTGGCCCACCCCTTAAATTTTGGAAATTGCCCAATTTAAACATTGGGTGTTAAAGTACTGGATCCTAGCATGTATTATGATAAATTTGGGTGGTCCACCTCGTTCCGTTCTAGGGGTAAAACATTGCCAAAATATAAACGTAAGCAATACGTTGTACCACGTGTTTGGTCTTTTAGACCAATTTATCCTCTTGGATGAGGTCCTACTACCTTATATGGTGATATGGTTATGTATAGGGGTCCATGACCTATCATAAGAAATAGGTACATTTGTGCACCCCTTTAAAAATTTGGGAGCTGTACCTTGGCCCACCCCTTAAATTTTAGAAATTGCCCAATTTAAACATTTGGTATTATAGTACTAGGGCCCAACATGTATTATGATAAATTTGTGTGGTCCACCTCGTTCCCATTCATGGGTACGAAATTGCCAAAGTTTAGTAAAACCACGTATTTCGTTTTTGACCTAATTTATTCCCTTGGATGAGGTCCTATTACCTTATATGGTTATATGGTCATGTATAGGGGTCCATTCCTTATCGTAAGACATGGATATATTGGTGCTTCCCTTTAAAATTTAGGATGGGGTACCTTGGCCCACCCCTTCAATTTTAGAAATTGCCCAATTTAAACATTTGGTATTATAGTACTGGGACCCTAACATGTATAATGATAAATATGTGTTGTCAACCTCGTTCCCATTCATGGGTACGGAATTGCAAAATTTTAGTACAACCACGTGTTTCGTTTTTGACCTAATTTATTCCCTTGGATGAGGTCCTATTACCTTATATGATTATATGGTTATGTGTAGGGGTTCACTTCCTATCATAAGACACAGGTAGATTGATGCACCCCGGGAGAGGTACCATAGCCAATCCCTTAAATTTTGGAATTTTTCCAATTTAAGCATTCGCCATCATAGTACATGACCTCAATGATAAATTTGGGTGGTCAACATCGTTCCTTTTCATGGGTAAAAAAATTGCCAAAATATAAACATAAGCAATATGTTGTACCACGTGTTTGGTTTTTGGCCCAATTTATCTCGTTTGATGCGGTCTTATTACCGTATATGGTTATATGGTCATGTATATTGGTTCATTTTCTAACATAAGACATGGATACATTGATGCAGTCTTTAAAATTTGAGAGGGGTATCTTGGCTCATTCACTCAGTTTTAGAAATTGTTTAATATAAACATTTGGTATCTTCGTACATGTCTTCAATATGTACCACTAAAAATTTGGATGGTCCACTTCGTTCCCTTTCATGGGTAAAGAACTACCAAATTCAAATTTTTGGAGATTATTGACCCCTATTTAATATGTTATATGGTTTATTACTTTTTTTGTGCCCTTTTAAATTTGGGAATTATCAAATAACAAAATTTGGTAAACATTTTTCTAGGACCCATTGGTGTTCCTCTTATGGCCAAATATTCAAAATTTAAAGGTTATTGACCTATCTTTTGTACGGCTTTATTATTGAATAACTACAGGATTTATTACTTTTTCATAAGACACAGGTGTATTTGTGTACCAATCTTAAATTTTGGGAGAGGTACATTTCTTATTTTCATATTAATAATTGGTAATTGTTCATAAAATTGGATAGTATCTCATTCATTGGGTAAATCATTGTTAAATATGAGTATGATCACGTGATCAGTTATTGACCTATGATGGGATTAGGAGTCCAGGACATTGGTACATTTAAACTTTGTAGGATCATTTGAGAATTGTCAAATGAAATTGCATCATTGGTTTCGATTATTACAACCTATGGACCAAATATAAACGTAAGCAATACGATGCACCACGTGATTGACCTTGATGAGGTAGTGTACAGGGATTCATAGCTAACCTTATTGAATCTTATGACTCATAGTCTTAAGGGAATACATGCTACAACACTGGCAAAGTTATTGTTGATGCAATTTGATTGGTTGATCACTATCTTTCGTGCAAACTGATTGGTTGCTGATTTTCAAATCTTTGCTGCATTCAGTTTTAAGTTTTGTTTAACATTTAAAGTTTTTAAATTTTTTGTTTGAAACTTTGGTTTGACACTTTTTCGTTTGATATTTTTACTTTGAAAATTTTGTTTCAAAGTTTTTGTTTGAAATTTGTTTTGAAATTTTTGTTTCAAATTTTTTTTGTTTGAAACTGATTTGAAATTTTTTCGTTTGAAATTTTTAGTTTGAAAAATTTTTTTCGAAAGTTTTGTTTAAAAAATTTTTGTTTGAAATTTCTGTTTCAAATTTTTTTTTGAAATCTTTTGGTTTGAAATTTGTTTCAAATTTTTGTTTGAAATTTTTTCAATTTTTTTTGAACTTTTTTGTTTTCAAATTTTTGTTTCAAAATTTTCTTTGCCAGAGGTTTTTGTTCTAAACAGTTCCGGTTCTTTACTAATGAGTGCACAACCTTTTAAAATGTCAAATCGAACTTTGAAACCAAACTTCAAACAAGAATTTCGAAACAAAAAAAATATACGAAAAAAATTTCAAAGAAAATTTTGAAACAAAAATTTTAAAACAAAAAATTTCAAACAAAAAATTTTCAAACAAAAATTTCAAACGAAAAAAATTCAAACAAAATTTTGAAACAAATTTCAAACCAAAAAATTTCAAACAAAAAAATTTTGAAACAAAAATTTCAAACAATTTTTTAAACAAAACTTTCGAAAAAAATTTTTAAAACTAAAAATTTCGAACGAAAAAATTTCAAATCAGTTTCAAACAAAAAAATTTTGAAACAACAATTTCATTACAAATTTCAAACAAAAACTTTGAAACAAAAATTTTCAAAATAAAAATATCAAACGAGAAAATGTCAAACCAAAGTTTCAAAAAAAATTTAAAAACTCTTTAAATGTTAAACAAAACTAAAAACTGAATGCAGCAAAGATTTGAAAATCGGAAACCAATCAGATTGCACGGAAGATAGTGATCAACCAATCAAATTGCATCAACAATAACTTTGCCAGTGTTGTAGCATGTATTCCCTTAAGACTATGAGTCATAAGATTCAATAAGGTTAGCTATGTATCCCTGTTCACTACCTCATCAAAATCAATCACGTGATACATCGTATTGCTTACGTTTATATTTGTTCCATAGGTTGTAATATTCGAAACCAATGATGCAATTTCATTTGACAATTCTCAAATTATCCTACAAAGTTTAAATGTACCAATGTCCTGGACTCCTAATCCCATCATAGGTCAATAACTGATCACGTGATCATACTCATATTTGACAATGATTTACCCAATGAATGAGATACTATCCAATTTTAAGAACAATTACCAATTATTAATATGACAATAAGAAATGTACTCCTCCCAAAATTTAAGATTGGTACACAAATACACCTGTGTCTTATGAAAAAGTAATTAATCCTGTAGTTATTCAATAATAAAGCCGTATCAAAGATAGGCCAATAACCTTTAAATTTTGAATATTTGACCACAAGAGGAACACCAATGGGTCCTAGGAAAACGTTTACCGAATTTTATTATTTGATAATTCCCAAATTTAAAAGGGTATATAACCATATAAAGTATTAAATAGGAGTCAATAACCTCCGAAAATTTGATTTTTGGTAGTTCTTTACCCATGAAAGGGAACGATGTGGACCATCCAAATTTATAGTGGTACATATTGAAGACATGTACAAAGATACCAAATGCTTATATTAAACAATTTCTAAAACTGAGTGAATGAGCCAAGATACCCCTCTCACATTTTAAAGGGTGCATCAATGTACCCAAGTCTTATGATAGAAAATGAACCTATATACATGACCATATAACCATATACGGTAATAAGACCGCATCAAACGGGATAAATTGGGCCAAAAACCAAACACGTAGTACAGCATATTGCTTATGTTTATATTTTGGCAATTTTTTTGCCCATGAAAGGGAACGATGTGGACCACCCAAATTTATCATGATACATATTGAGGTCATGTACTATGATAGCGAATGCTTAAATTGGAAAAATTCCAAAATTTAAGGGATTGGCTATGGTACCCCTCCCGTGGTGCATCAATCTACCTATGTCTTATGATAGGAAATGGACCCTATACATGATCATATAATAATATAAGGTAATAGGACCTCATCCAAGGGAATAAATTAGGTCAAAAACGAAATACGTGGTTGCTAATCTTTGGCAATTTCGTACCCATGAATGGGAATGAGGTGGACCACACAAATTTATCATAGTACATGCTAGGATCCAGTACTATAATGCCGAATGTTTAAATTGGGCAATTTCTAAAATTTAAGGGGTGGGCCAAGGTACCCCTCCCAAAATTTTAAAGGGGTGCACAAATGTACCTATTTCTTATGATAGGTAATGGACCCCTATACATAACCATATCACCATATAAGGTAGTAGGACCTCATTCAAGAGGATAAATTGGTCCAAACACCAAACACGTGGCACAACGTATTGCTTACGTTTATATTTTGGCAATTTTTTACCCCTAGAACGGAACGAGGTGGACCACCCAAATTTATCATAATACATGTTAGGATCCAGTACTATAATACTCAATGTTTAAATTGGGCTATTTCCAAAATTGAAGGGGTAGACCAAGGTACCCCTCCCAAATTTTTAAACGGGTGAATTAATATACCCATGTGTTATGTAAGGTAATGGACCCCAGTATACGCCCGTATAACCATATAGGATAATAACACCTCATCAAAGGGGATAAATTATTTCAAAAACCCCGAAATTTGACTTTTTGACAATTTTTTACCCATAAAAGGGAACGACATAGACCTCCAATACTGATAGAGGTACATACTATCGTCCTAGGCTACTACACCAAATTTTTAGATTTGGCAATTTCCAAAATTTAAGGGGGATGGTCCTAGGTACCCCATGCCAAAATTTAGGGGGTGGGCCATGGTACCCCTACCAAAATCTAAAGGGGTGCTCCTATGTACCCCTAGGTCATTAACCCCGAGCCAATTACCCCAAAAATGGGCGACGGTCGCCCGGGGCGCAAAATTTGGCGGCGGCGGCGAGCGCCACGCTCCAGGGGGCGGAAAATGGCCTCAAGTCATGCGATTACTACTCCAGGCCCCGCCAAGTGAACTTTGTGGTGGACAAACACCGTTTGCCTGGGTTTCCTCATTGTTCTCCCATTTCCTCCCACTTTCTTCAGCCCACCATTCCATTCATTCTTCATCATCACCGTCCCCTTTAGCCTAGGCGACGTAAACGTGGGAAGTAAAACTCAAAGATTTTTTTTGCATGAGTTATGATATCCTATCAATATACTTTGTCGTCACTTTTACCTCGCATCCTAAAGTTGGTCTTGGAGTGGCATTTTATATTGTATGCACATACGTAATCTAGCCTTCTATGAGCGTTTCAGAATTATTTCTCATGCACGTTTATATATAAAGTCTTATAACATCCAACTTCTTTGCTCCTCCTGAATAATCAGAGTTAACAGCTGCAATAAAATCAAAAGTTAAGGTAGTACAGAATAACTAAAATTAATGGTAGTTTAATTTCGCTCTATGGAAGGCCGCTAAAAGTGGATTATTGAGAATAAGAGACGTCATGCAAGGGAGTGGAGTAAACAATCGTTTTATTGCGTATTTATTGTAATTGCACATGACGTATTGTAATTATTGTTTTCCCTCTTTCACTCCGCCTGAAAAATTGCACTGATTGTTCATGATTTTTATTTTTATTTTTTTGCTTTCAGCGTTCCTATCTGTCATCATTGGGAGGAAAAATGACCTTTCTCCGATGCTTAGTTTCCAAAGATCTGGAGATGAAATTCACCTACCGTGGAAAAGGGGTAGAAATTCACGTTGTGCAAACTAGTCTTAAAGACATAGTGGTAAATGAAAATAAAGCATCAACTAAGATCTTCAAATGAAAATCTGTGGCAAATCTTCAAAACGTCATTAGGAAGATATTCACTTCCATCTGCTTTGTTGTTTGAAGATGAAAAGGATTTGGCATGCTTGAAACATATTGACCTGTTGCTCCTCCCTTTGTTGTAAATCAATGTATAGGCATCTCTTTAGAAAACTAAAGGATGTAAAAAAACTGCTACTGAAATAATAGACGAAGTGGGATACTTATCGCAGTTCCCCTTTTTAATCTACTTAAGCACGTGAGGGTTTTGTGATATGATGTTGCATTTCTGTACTTTTAATATGTGTTTGTATGAAATGTGTTTTCCTTCATACGAAATCAATAAGAAAGTTTAATTCTTTTTTTTATATTATTAAAAGATCTCTGTAAGTTTTAGACTATAACCAACAGATATGCATTGTCTACATATTCCTTGTTTGTATTACAAATAATATGGACTATCAGTATTTCTTTTTGCATTACAAATAGTATGAATAATATATTATACGACAATAATGTGCACATTGTACATATAACTAATCAAAATAGAATTCAAATTAATGGTTATGTGTTTTCGTTTTCATCCCTCAGAGATTAATTAATTTAAAGATGTAATTTCTTTTTCGATTTTTCACCTCCAAAGTAAAGGATTCTTAAATTCAAGTTATAAAAGTATAGTCCCAAATTTTGCGTAATAGTGGATAGCTATAAAATTTATGGGAGCATATGTTGTACGGTAATTTCATTAAGAAAATGTACCAGTAAATACACATGAATAAATTCCAGTGCCGTAATGAGTGGATTCTTCTTTGTACTGTAAGTACAATGATTCTTTATTTTTCCATTTCGTTCTTTGTTTTTGCCATGTTTCGCCTTTTCTCATTCTTAAAGTCATGTAGGTTTTTTTTTCGACAAGGGTGAATCTTACATTCAAGGGTCTTTAATTTATTTTCCAACCCATGGATCCAACGCTGCCGTTCCTTTCCTGTAGCACTACGTATACAATTATTCCTTGACAGCTATTGTATATTCGCTTCTTAATGTGTGGGTAAATATACCACACATTAAGAGGCGAATATATACTTTTCAATTGGCTACTATCCAAATATTAAAAACATAGAAACCAACAAGACTAGACGTGGTCAATTGGATATACAAATCAACAATCCATAGATAATACGAACCTTCGGAGAAGCGAAATTCCAAAATCTCGGTACAGACCAATCAAATAAACCACAATATTTTGGCGTTCCCCAATGTGTGCTATCGAGAGAGGGTGGTGATGCATTTCGCTGTGGCAAGATCTTAGGGTTCTTAGGGTCTATCCTGATATGTTATTTATTACAATAACCAAGTGGTACTACTTATCTGGTATAGAACTTGTAAATTATTATGCACCTTAAACACAATTGTATGTATAGTGATGGTGAAAAATCAAGCAGCAGCCACAATGATAAATTTATTTTCATTATTGCTTTTAGTTTTTTACTCATAATGATCGTTATCCAGTTTTTATTCGTCGACTTTTTTTACCCAAGAAAAGTGTTGCGGCCAGAGATCAGTTCAGCACTGTCAAAAAAACGCAGTTAAGTGCAAAGAAAAAGTACATTTTTTTGATCATGTTTTTTAAAAATGAGTTATAAGCTGAATGTGTTTCAGAGTAGATATTATTATTATTATTATTATTATTATTATTATTATTATAAATCTAAACCCATGTATAGTAGGATCTCGATTATCCGACACAGTTTCCGGGTTATTTGTTTCAACCACTATTCAACCAATCTGTTTAACATTTGCGGGGGCAAAACTAGGTAACCCTAGTAGCCCAACTGCTAACTTTGGTGCAAATCGGTTGAATACGGGGTGAGAAATAGCCTGAAAATATGATGAATAATCGAGGTAAAACATGCTTTGAGATTCCTAATGTCAAAACTGCGGATGCACATCAATTTCTGATGGTTTTAACATTTGGAACTGAACAATCCTGTTAGACTTCCATGATTTTTGAGACAGTGA
This sequence comes from Thermobia domestica, assembly GCF_964235325.1. NCBI lineage: Eukaryota > Metazoa > Arthropoda > Insecta > Zygentoma > Lepismatidae > Thermobia > Thermobia domestica. The sequence continues at coordinate 177,813,819 of NC_137457.1, forward strand.
GAAGCAAAGGGGTGTAAGTGACATTTTCAATTAAGGATGTATGTGTCTAAAATTGATTCTGTGCAGCAAAATATACAAACTGCATAATGAAGTTCGGCGTAGAGCATTTACGGGTAGACATTCTATTGGACTGCGACGAGTTTCACCATTAAGTTTGTATATTTAGCTGTGCAGAATCCACTTTTTAGACCTACATACTTTAATGCAAATGTCACTTACACCCCTTTGCTTCTCGCTGCCTCATTTTGACGCTGCCCCCTCCCTCCGACGTGTAAAAACGTCATAAAAATCACGTCATATTCTATGACGTGTAAAAGACGTAATAAAAGTCACGTCATTATCCCGGACGCTTACATGTGGGAAAAGACGTGTAAATCACGTCATAATCGGTGTATTTTACGGTGTTTTACACCTAAAAATCACGCCTTTTCGACGTTCGTGTGCTGCTGACTTCACCTGTAAAACAGGGAGTATAGTGGAGAGCAGGTACTCTATTAAATATATTAATTATGGTTTTACTAAACCTTAGCTTAATGTGTTTGTAAATCATCAGCCAGGATACCCACAATTCCATGAGTTTTCTCTCCCTATCCCAACCATTGCTCGGCAATATGCTTCTTCGAAAAAAAGAATGAAAACAATTATTGTACAAAGTACTGTAGGTCTTTCGCTACCTTTGTTCTGTGTCACCAGATCATATTTTCTCTGTCTATGGCCTGTAAACAAAGCCTGTAAAGATAATTGCGAAGGGGAGGCACACTTTGACAAACCTAGCTTACAGAAGATCTCTTCATAAATATAAACTATCCTTGATGAAACAACGCAAGAACCGCCTCATAGTGCATGAAGCGCTAGCTCCAACAAGGTAGGAATTGAATACCCACTAATAATAACCCACACATACATGAAAGCACAAATTAATAGCATATTGTTTCCATAAATTGAGACAATCTATTTATTTAAAGTAGATTTAGTAACCAATATCGTTCCATATCTTCTTGACTGCATATAAATTCCATGTTTCTTGCACAGCCTGGCCTTCCCGCAGTGCTCTGTTGTATTTCGATGCTATTTTGAAGGATGGCCAAAACGTTTCTATTTTCCGAGGAGTAAGTCATTCTTCCCTCACAATAACAAGGCTTCCATCACTTTCAAATTCAACTACTCTATTCATGATTCCTAAAGGAAAAGTACAAAAGCAGGTAATACCAAGGGTGGATAACTTAACGAAATGTGCAATATTTACAATTCGTTATCTGTTACGGTTACTATTTTGTAACCCATTTCTGCAGCTAGTTAATAACATTATTAGTCAGTGTAACTTCTAAATTGTTCGCTCTGAATTACGTTACTCTGCGTAACGTTACTCACTGGAACATTTTGCATTTTGGTACTGTAGTTACAGTCACCAAGGGATTAGCGTTACTCGAAATACCCACCTATGTCGTACCTGCTTGAGATTGTTAAGATAAAACTGGTTCCACTGAATACCAGTTCTCTCTCGAACCCAAGTGTTGTTCCTTGATTTTAGCGATATGAAACGTATTGAAATTCTGCAGAACATTTTTGTGTAAGTAGACATATTTTTGTTATGATGAGTACCATTTCTATGTTTCTTTTTTCTTTATTGGTTACCTTTTGTACCTGTATTTCATCTTTTTGAATTCTGAGGGTCTTCAAGTTACGCTTGAGTAACGTTTAAGCATCCTTGGCGACAGGGAGTCTAAGGTTGGCTTTAAAAGAATCTCCATTATACTAGTAAATAAATTCCACGTTTTTCAGTCGATTTTCTTTTTCCTCATACTTAAGATTCAGTAAACACCTTAGGCCCCCAGGCACATGTCCTTTGAGAACAGCATTACTTTGATTGTTCTGTATTTAAAAAGAGGAAAAAGAGAAATGATCAAAGAGTGAAGTTTTTAATATAAGCTTATTGATAAGATTTTTACTTCTTGAGATGGCACTGCCGATAGTTGAGTTGATTTGGAGTTTAATGTCCTTTTCGGCAGAGAGGCTTTATGAGACGAGACCTACTGATTAACTTGGAATCGGAACCACATAAGCTCACGCCGGGAATCGAACCCGGGTCTCCCAGGCCAAAGGCTCGTACGCTAAGCGCTTAGCCATGAAGGAGCTCACTGCCGGTAGTCACCATATATGTTTATTTTACAACAGACTTGCACTGACCAATGTGGTTGATGCTCGAGCTCACTTCCCACCAAGGATCGAACCCGGAGCTATATACACCAAAGTTACACATACACTGGCCCCCAAGGAAGCAGGAAGGACATTTCATTTGCTTGCAAGCCATTTAGTTTATAAATCAAATACATAATTAACACATAATTAGATTATGATAATTAATACATAATCAACTACATAATTGGTTTGCTTAAATCAAATTTTATATACGTTTTAAACATTTTGTTTTAAACACGCATTTCTAAGACTTGTTTTAAACATATTTCTATCTTATATTATTTTTGTAAAAAAAAAAAGTCTGCCAGAGAAAGAAAATTGTCAAAAAGTGCTACCCATTCAGAAGACTATTTTCTTTTCATGTGAATGTTTTGACTTCTCGTGGCAATGTGGTAAACTACAGTTTATTTTGTCTCATTTTCTTCCTTTGATTTTTAATGTTCAGTGTATTGTTTAAATGCTTATAAGTTAACTTGCGAGAAAGTGTCATAGTCGAAGGTTGTACTACTTGTAGAACTTATATTAAAAAGTAAATAAAAGAATTATCATGGAAATAATTTTTTATGTTCTATTCAGAAAACAAGCATAGGGTTCTTGCGGTTTTAAATTGCGGTTCTGAAATTAATATATCGCAGGCATTCGTTGATATAGTAGCCTACATGTTGGTTCTCACCAGGTACATTCGCGAAGAGTCCCCTCGAGATTCGTGTAAAATCGATTCAAATACGAAGTTCTCTGCTGTCTAATGTGTATTGTACTAAATTTAGCTGTCCATGCCGGTAATTGGCATATTTGTGGGCCTTCATATATCCGGAATTCTATCATACACTACCATAACGCTCGGACACAAAATTGATTTTAGTTTCTTTAGATGTTACTCACTGGACATGAATATGGGCATATGCAAAACAAATTGGATCAAGCTTCTGACACATGTTACCCACCCAGGCCGCCATCTTAGATCCGCCATATTAGATTTTACTTTCGGTTTTTCAAATAGAAATAGGTGCAAGTGTTACATCGGACATTTACATTTATATTCACTGGTGTAATGTATTTTACCGTAGCTTGTACCGTTTGGAAGGTATTACATGTTCATTCCCTCCAGGCACTTCGCAAATAGACATTGCAAATTAATATCAGTTACGCTTATGTCTTTGATGTTGACAAATCTAAACAATTTCTTACTGGAAAACTACTTACAACATAGGTGTCATAATCTTATTACATTTCCCTGAGTGATTGTTATTACTTCCATGTTTACTATAATAAGGAAGTATTGTATTACGGTCAAAATGCCTAATGTAGATCCAGGTACGGCCAGAGTTGGGTGAAGACCTACCATTTCCATATTGACATCTGTGTGTCAGCATGTATATAAGTTCAGAGAATATTTCATCAACGAAAACTCACATAAAAGATTGCATATACACACGGGGCCCTGCACACCTTTCTATTTGGTTCAATATGAAGTGATTGGCATTTAATGGTATATACAAGATACGATAAAACTCAGTACACCAATGAAATTACGAGAAAAGTTTACATTACTTTGATGTATCATTTGCACCTCTTGCCATTTGAAAAACCGAAAGTTAAATCCAAGGTGGGTAACATATGTCAGAGAAGGAGTACTTAATTCAATTTGTTCTGCATATGCCAATATTCATGTCCAGTGACATCTAAAGAAACTAAAAGCAACTTTGTGTCCGAGTGTTGTGGTAGTGTATGATTGAATTTCGGATATATGAAGGCCCATAAATATGGAAATTACTGGTATGGGTCGCTTAAATTAGTACAATACACATTGGGCCACGGAGAACTTTGCATTTGAATCAATGCTACACGAATCCCGAGTGGACACTTCGCGAATGTACCTTGTCAGTCTCCGTACAACTTGGAATCGGTTAACATTAGTTTTACGGGAAGAAAAAACGACATCATTTGGAACAACTTTCCAGTTTCGATCATCTGTATTTCCTCCTTATTTATTCGGTGTAAGGACCTCAAAGTTATTTTGTTGGACTTGCTTATCGAAAGGTTTCTAAAACTGCCTTATTGCCCCCAAAAGCTGAAATACAGGGTGGGGTGGGGGCGGATGCCCTCCTGCCCCATTGACGCCCCTATCTAGCGGCTGTCATATAAAACTATCCCACGGCCTTTAACGTGGTTTTAGTTATATTTATTGCGGACTCTTGACTGCCAAAATATTACGTTTGGAAATAGAATTCATTTGCTGAGCAAACCTGAATCTTATTGAAAATGGACTTGTATTCAAGTGCTCTGAACGCCTCAAATATTACTTTTCTTGAATGAATTATTGACTTAAAAAACAACCAATTACATAGGTTTGCAGAAAATATTCTAAAGTTAGCACAACATGAAGTGTGCTTCAAACTATCATTACTTTTTGAAAATTTATTATTTTAAGATAATTTTATTAGCATGAGTGTTCTGAAATAGTAATCAAATTTTTGCAACTAAAAATCAACATCCGCCTCCATGAAACGTGACCTTAGCCCCTAAGAGCATAATTAGGAAAATTTCAGAAGCAATAACTCTGAAATGACTTGTTTTAAGGCTAAAATAACCGCACACGCGTATTTCTGGTAAAGTTCTAGCCTTAAAACACTTAACGTGACTCCATTTGTATCTGAAATTTTGAATTCCAATCAAAGATGGCAGCCATGATGCTTGCTAGCACTATCTGATGTGTCAGACCAATTAAAAGTTTCATCATTCTCCCTCAATCCGTTCTCAACGCACAAGGATGGTGAGGACTTTGTTTCACCATGCATATTGATAGGTTGTGTGAAATCTCCACAGTAGGTAGATTTTAAAATCTATCTAAAAAGCTAACTACAACCAAGAAAGTATTTATGAGAATCACTGGCAAGAGGGTGTAATTAAAAGGGGTTGGGATATGAAATAAGTTGAGAATTACTAATCTATACTGAAATATTCTGTACCCAGTCAGAGATGTAGTGGGTCAGTGGGTCAAGTTTTCTGGGTGGGTCAGTGGGTCGTGGGGGTCAACAGCATGTAACCCACTGTGACCCACCACCCACCGTGACCCACTCCGACCCACCACCCACCATGACCCACTGTGACCCACCACCCACCATGACCCACTGCGACCCACCACCACCGTGACCCACCGACTCAGTATCATCCACCGACCCTCTCTGCTCACTGCATTGTAGACAGTATATTTTGAGGAGTGGTAAATTTGTCTCCGTTTTACTTTCAAGACCTTCATTTCCCTTTCTTTTCCACTTGTTTCTGTCTACTTACCTGAGGTGAGTATATCTAACCAAGTGAAAAAAGAACTTCAGACACTTTTGGATATTGATATTTTTAATAGTAATAATAGCAATAGGACTTACGCTACTACTTGGCTTTCGAGATGAAATTCAGTGTATTAACTCTTTATTGAAAATAAACAGAGTGTGTCCTAGCATTTTTTTAAATTCTCCTTTATATGGGGAGGCACTTTCTATATATGGAAAAATTGGTAGTGAGTTGGTTTGTAAAAATGATCGAAAACGATCGATGTTATTTAAGAAAAAAATCAGAAACAGAATGCTTGCCTTCATATATTCATTGCTTTCTACTATAATAAATTGCTAAAGCTTATGTTTATTATATGGAACGCTTACAGCACAGGGCAATCAACCCATAAAGTTGTGAGAAAAATAGGCATAAAATTTGCACTGTAAGTTTAATTACACGGAAATTTTAAGTTTGGATTGTACGCATAATAGTATGGAAAATTTTACACTTTTTCTCCCTTTACGTAGGTCTACTCATTTTGATTTGGAACTTTGAAATTTCATCCTTTTTTCCACTGAAAAGTATTGATAACTCAACAAGGAAATAATTATACTATGATAATTTAATTGAAATTCATCGTAATTTGGCACATGGCAAACAGCAGTGTGGAAATTGAAGTTGAAGAAGGAGGGAAATTCCCATTCAACTCTGAACACTTTCCAGGAACCTCGTTCTCTTTCGCTTTCTAGACGGGGGAGGGAACTTGGTAATGGTATCAAACTTTCATGTGTAATTACAAAAATTAAATTTATAAACAAATAAGAAATCATCAGTTTATCAGGCTTTAATTGATATTTTATTCACAAGATTCCCTATCAAAGGCGTGGTAGATGAAGTTTCTGTTCTACATGGGTCGACATTGCTAACTGGCATGGTCGATATGGAAAATATGTTGTATGGTGATAGAGAGATGATACTTCTTGTTGAATATTTCAAACCAAGAAAAATCGTTATCAGACTTAAGTCTAACAAGTAGATTATCAATGAGAAGTTGCAGAAATCGGGTAGAAATATTATCAATTTCCACGACAGAGTGCGAACGGGAATTTCCCCTAATGAATTTATAGATGACTAATATTAGAAATATACTAAGTGCTCAAACATTGTCTAACTTGTTGCTCATCAATATTAATGGCCCACCGCTAGACAAGCTCAAAGTAGACGAGCTAGTTATTTCTTGGATGAAGGATGGACATCATTCCACTGTGGATGATTTACCGCCAAAAAGTTACCAACAGGAAACAAATCCGATTTCAGATTTGTTTTAAGGTGGAAAATTACGAGTTACCGAAAATGTATACTTGTATTACTAATGGCTTATTTGTGTTATTCAACTTTGTACCTAATTTTTAGTAAGTCTCTTCTTTGCTTTAGGAAAACTACTTTGAATAAATATTCATAATAATTGCAATTATGCATATTTGGAACTTAAATTTAACGTGGTGTTTTAGTGATTACACAAATTACAATTATGAGCATACTTTATGGAGATGCTCTCACAGAGGATACCCGAGCACCTTTATACCCTATGAACAACTGATTTTTCAAGTCTTTTGTGAGAAAAATACTGTGAACTGAGAAATCATAACCTTTTCCATATAGTACAGGGGTATTTTCCTGCGAATAAAAGTTTCTTGTGGAATGCGTTCAGAAATTAACACATAAAATAATACTCTTTAGTACAAGTATATTTTAGGTACACACTAATTTCCCCTCACCTCGAACTGTTTCAATTTCCTCACTGACAAACACTTTACCATTTTATATCGTAAAGGTCAGATCCACTGTTATTGTAACAGAGTGGTGCTTGAGCGATTGATTCGAAATTCAAACTCCAATTAGTGACAATTTCACAGTCTTGTTTTATTACAAGTGTAAACTCTTTAGTTAGTTTAGAAGAGGCCGTGGATCGTGTTCAGAGTTGATGACGATGGGTTTTGGTGAGTCAGAGTAGGTCAAAGTGGATGAGAGTGGTTCATGGTGGGTGGTGGGTCAGAGTGAGTCACCGTGGGTGGTGGGTCATGGTGGGTCAGAGTGGGTCACGGTGGGTGGTGGGTCGTGGGTCAGAGTGGGTCATGGTGGGTGGTGGGTCGTGGGTCAAGTTTTCATTGACCCACGCCAACTCTGTAGTGTTATTAATCAGGATAAAATAAATGAAAAGGTCGGTTGCAAGTAAAGAACAAAAAGTCCTACGAAATAAGTTATTACGTTATTTCAAACATGTTAAAAATCGTTCAAATCGTTTAAACTGTTCAAAATGTTTAAAACATTTTTTTCTTCTGTGTTTTAAAACATGTTTAAAACATTTTGAACATCTCTTTTTATGTTTTAAACACATGTTTTGTTCTTTTTTTAAAATAAAACTATATTTTTCTACCCTGATCTGGTGCCTAATATAAAACAAATCCATGTACCAAATTGGTCGCCAGGTCGCCATTGGTGACTGAATATTTTAGTTTGGCGATAGACATTTGCATAAATTATATCTTGCCAATATATATATATATATATATATATATATATATATATATATATATATATATATATATATATATATATATATATGATCTTGTTGCTGGATTCAGACTTGAGGTTTCGTGGCGTGCCTGTAATATATAGCAAATCAATATATAGAAGTCATTGCATATGCCGGCATGAAAAGGTAAGAAATATGGCTTTTGAAGCGAATAACTGACAATGTACAAGGCCAAATGAACACATTCTCACACCCAAGATTATACTTCAGCCCCTTCCCCTTCCGTCAAACAAAATATATTCGTTGTTCTTGTGTTGTTGTAAAGGTGAACCTGTCCTTTGTAAAGTATAGCGATATTTATTCTTTGGACAATGGGCTATCTGCGCACCATATTTCGATGATATTCGGCCAGTAGTTACGGAGAAATAAAATAGAACATACAAGGCAAGCCGAGCCAAGCCTATCGCTGGCCGAGCTTGGCCATCACATGTAGCGATCTTTATTCCTTAGATGATTAGGTATTTGCGCATCAAGTTTTTTTTTAAATTTAGCTGGTAGTTACCTAGAAATAAAGTACTACATACACACATACATAATTACAGTACATCTGGAGTAAAACTACAACACCCTGTCGGCTTACGCCGGGAACTAAAAAGAAAAGTCCTAACATCAGGATCACAAAGAGAACATACTGTATGTAAGCGGAATCCACTTTCAACATCGCAGCACAAATGGGGGGGGCTTGAGCCGGGTGATCCTCCCTGGCTACGCACTGTCAGACATGACCTACAGCTTAAGGGGATGTCTTCCCATCATGAGAGGCTTAAGAATCTTCAAAAGATAACATGTAATATTTAATTCATAAATATCTTAGAAAATACCTCATTTAGAAACTTGTAATTTTGTACAAAGATGGTATTTTGTTGTCAAAGAGTAATACAATTAATATGACTGTCACAATTTTGCACCTAATTACTTAGATTAGCTGTAATGCATTCTTCCGTATTGAGTTACTGCAGGTAGAGAGTCAAAAGACCTCTTGCAAACCTCATGAATTACTACGGATGACATTCTTTGAAGAACAAATGCTGAGGAGGGATGTATTATGACAATTTGAAAAGTGAAACCCGTGTCTATCCCTCCAGTTTTATAATCATTTACGCCTTGAGCAGTCTCCCTTCCCACTCCCACCCCCACTTCCCTTCTGAGTCCCGTTTTTTGGGGGATGTTTAAACCAGGCTTTTTTGGTTTAAACCAGGCTTTTTGATTTAGATTTTTTGCTTTATGTATTTATATTACATATTCACAAAAATAAGTTTGTTTCGCCTTGGTGTTATTATGCAACAGCAGGGTTATGCCGGAAGAACTCCCATAAGCTTAAAGAAGTCCGGTCAGTAAATTTCTTAAATTGAGAATCTCCCGCCCTAGCCATTGGGAAAATCCCGTCATTACTTGAAATGTAAGACAATAACGGGAAAATCCTGTTATTGCTTTGCATGTAAAATTTAAAGGTCAACGTACCATAATCAGTACGCTAAAACTGGGGTATTAAATTACAAATTTAGTACGTAGATATCATTGAAAGTCCAACCCAAGCTAATGTTGGAAGCTACGTAGGCAATCGATAAATTTTGCCAATTTCTATCAATATATTTAAGCAATCTTGGCTTCTTTATAAAACAACAGGCATTCAGGCATGCAGAAATATACAATTTGGTTTGTTTCGTATGTTTAGGCTTAACATCCTTACAAAATACCGAGGTTATCAAGGAGAAGACTTTCGCTTAAACTGACATCCGAACCGCTACTTGAGTTACGCATGAAAGAAGGTTCGTGGTTCGACCGAAAATTGAACATGGGACAACTTGATTAAAAGGTGAAAGGGAAATAAAACTATTGCAGGTGGTTTGATATCTGGAAACGTCACCATGAAGTTCACACGCTTCGTATTTTTCATTCTTTTTATTTTTGTGGTTTAAACCAGTTATTAAAAAAAAGTTGGTGTAAACCAGCCAACCCTAAAAGTAAACACTTCTTTTAAAAGAATACACAAATAACTAGTAAAAAAATATGTAGTATTATTATTTCACAGTATTCCATACCCTCTTTTTGAAACAAAATAAGATTAAAATAAAACATAAGAGAAATACTTAGATTTATATGATACACTTAAAGGCTGCACATCTAGAGCTTTTGGTTCTGTATATTCTTGAAATTCTACAGTTAAGTTTTATAGAACCACCATCACAATTTATCCAATCCTCAAGTTTTCTGAATTTTTAACAAGAGGGATTCAACATATCATTACGGAACTCTCCCCCCAAAAAAGGGACCACGGAATATATTTAAGTTAGGCTAAATACAACTGCACAACAAACATGACTCAGTGATTAGCTTTTGCGCTTCTATCGGGAAGTCCGGGATTCAACCCAGCATTCGACCATTCTGACAAAGCTTATCTTCATTCCATCTGTGAATGTAGAAATAGTGAGTGTACTGTGAGTTGGGCGACTTCCTTTCTTATTGTTTTTAAATTGTTATTATTACTAATTACCAGCAGTGACGGTTTTGCGAAGGTTAGGGGGGCGGTCTTTCGGACTGAAGCCCGTTCCCCAAAGTTGCGGAATGTCTGCAACAAACGAAATATCTATTATTTATGCCTTTACTCATAAACTTTAAGCTCCCGTCAAATAAAAATTACGAATGTTTAAAAAAACTAAACATTAGTAAGAAAAACACTTCCCAAAATACTTTTCTAAATCCGCCACTGATTCTCAGTATAAAATGATTTTTAAAGTTGTATCCGGAAGATTATTGCTAAACATATAAACGAAACGAAATATTAGTTATGCCTGCACTCATAAACTTCAAGCACCTTCCAAATAAAATTAGGACTTTTTAGGAAACGAAACAATCAGAAAAACAACTCCTAAAGTACTTTTCTAAATCCGCTACTGATTATTTGTATAAATTGGTATTCAAGGTTGTGTCCGGAAAATTATTGCTAAATCACTTCACAGCTACCGTATAACAGAAATGTGGAAGTACGGTTTGACGGATATATTGAAAAAAGTACGCTTTGACGGATAAATAGAAAAACGGGCAAGTTTAACTTTTGCGCTAGAAGCTAGAGTGCTAAAAGCTCTTAGAAATGAAACACGGATGAGAAACTAGAGAAGAAAAAAGATGTCGATAACTCAAAAGTTAAAATAAAGTTAAATAGCCTCTAAAATTACCCTCAAATACTACATTCTTCGCGTTAGATTTAACTCGTAAAAGAAGGGCGCCATCCATCTTGATAGTGAATTTCAGAGCGAAATATCACATTCAGGTCATGGAATTCTTATCTAACTATAGAATATACTATAAGAAAGCTATTTAGATAGAAAAATCATGAAGTTGAAAAAAGCCAAAATTTCCAAAATTCTCTTTTTTTCCAAAAAAGCCGACTTTTTATGTAAAAAAAAAACATCGATTCAAAAAAGCCGGTTTTTTTGCATCTCTACATAAAACTGAAACCATGATAATATAAAATTATTACATTGTTTTCTCGGGAGAATCCTGAATTTCTGGTGTATTTTGCACCAGGATAACCTCTGGATTCAGTCCTGTTCAGCTGTTGTACGAAGTTGCAAGTTAATAGTACATATTGATATGACGTATTCGACAATCTCTGCTTAATAATTCGAAGAGGATATTGCCACTTACGGAGTTGAGTTGATTTTTGAGTTTAACGTTCCGTTCAGCAGCGTGGCTATATGAGACGTGGACCTACTGATTAACGTGGAATCCGAACCATATGAGCTTCCGCCGGGAATCGAACCCGGACCTCCCACGCCAAAGGCGCGTACGCTAAGCGCTTAGCCACGAAGGAGCTCTGCCACTTACGGAGTTAGCTACAAAATGTGTAAATGTGTTGTTACTTTCGCAGGTTTCCTCAGGAAAGGAAAAAGCCTTCATATTTTATCGTTACTATGTACACTCATGTCCAAAATTATTGTCGCATGTCTATAAATATGTTGTTTTAGGAATATAATTTCATAACGAAATCGCCCGGTATTTCTTATAATGTTTGTATGTGTATAATCGGCAAAGACATGTATGTGGCAAATTTCATGTCAAAAGAGAAGTAAATACTAACAATAAAACGAAAATAAAACGATTTAGCAAGATTTTGTTTTATTCATTCTAATTTTCGTATTTATAATTCTTTCCCTATGAAATTTACTACAAATATACATTTCCCGATTATACACATAGTATCAGTATTAAAAGTACCCTGAAAAATCTTTATCAAATTATATTCTTACAATATGACATTTATAGATATGCGACAATCATGTTGGACATGAGTGTACGTATATACATGTTCAAATGAGTTGGACGTGTTCTACATTTTCTCGCACTGGCATTGAAAGGCAAACTTCATATTATCTTATTTTATCGTTGTAATGTACAGTAAGATACACTTTTGGATGGTACAGCCATATGGAGATTTAGGGCTAAAGTGCTCCATCAGCTGAGTACGAAGCATTTGCCGGGAAGTATGAAACCAAATTAGCTGTAAAGGAAGGCGGGATGCATAAACGCCAGGCACTGAAAATTTCCGTACACTTTTGCGAAATTCCCATTATCGTCTATAGCATCATTTCTCCAAATGAAATGAATCTACTTCTTACGGCAAACATATTACTTGATATTTGTTCTATTTGTGGAGATAAGTTGAAACAAAAAATTGAAGTCCAATCCTGTTGCTGTTGGAATGAACACTCTTTCTGTCGTTTGATCTGAAATGACTTTGCAGAGTCTGAATAAATATCCTGTCACTTCTGGAGGGTAGGAAGAGCGGTTCCCCCCCCCTCCATCAGTGTGAAAACACATACATTTAATCAAATGCTTAGTGAGAGTGAGCCCATTGGTATAGCACTTTTATGATTTCAATCTTTGCTCCCAAGCCATCTTATGTCATAGCTGATGACCTTGGAAAATGAGAGATGCAAATATGATGAAAGAGAGATACAGTCACATGCGCAAATTTAGAATTTGAGACAAAATGATCGGATAGCATCCATATTTTGTCGAAAATTTTGATTTTGTAAGTAGACATGTAAAAGCTCACCTGAACCTTAGAGCATCCCACTACCAGTTGTTGAATTCAAGTTTAGAACTCAGTTGAGAGTATCAGATGATTACAGAGGGGGAGAAACATCATCAGATATGGGAAACAAACAATGAAAAAATTGGACTGCCCTGAGCAGGACTTGAACCACCACACTCATTATTACGAAGCAACGACTCTACTCACTCATCCACGGAGCCACACAGAGAGGTAGGCAGTCATAACTCAGACATAGATCGTTTGTTACTTAGGAAACGTTTATTTCTAAGGGGAAAAGCTAAGCAAATTTCTTTCCCTGACACTAACTTAATTACTGTTGTTCCAGCCTGGGAAGAATATTTTCAACCCCGCCATAAATTTTCCTAACAATTTTCATACATTTATATATAGCAGCACAAAACATTTATCTATGTCTGTTCTGCACAATTATACTTACACAAAACAATTACTTCCAATTCTATTAATTCCATTACCAAGAAAACAGAAATACTGGATATGAAATTCTATATCTCGACAATAGTCTTGCAGAAAATATCCAAATTAAATCTTTCTATTAGGAACAGGGCGAGAAGGTAATGCACATTTAAAGAGTTAATATTACAAACTGGGAGAGCGCAATGGGCAAAAATAAGGGGAAAAAAGTCTTCAAAAGTTTTCTACTCGCCATATATACTGTTCGACGTGCTAGTATATCAACGGACGGCGTGGCAGAGTGAGGAAAGTGTGTAAGTTGTATGCAAAGCGACATGGGTTCGATTCCCATTGGGGTCAATCCTTCTTTGTGTTTTACTTCAACTAATAAAGTAACCGTTTGTAAGTATAAATAAATTATTAAGTCACCAAATGTTTATAATGAATAAAACAATAGAAATTTTAAAATCACTTTTAAATTCTTTCGATGTTCCATGTAAACTAGCAACAAAATTTAATCTATTCGGTAAATATACCGATATCACGATGTATTATGGTTACGACAGTCAACGGCGCCGATTTCTCTGTAAATTTGGGAGGGGGCATTTATAAAAAATACGTACAACAATACATGTAACAATAAAAAATACATATTCATAAAAATACATGGGGCCCATATGAGCTTGGGGGGAACGCCCACCACGATGTGCGCCCGTGACGACAGTCGTTGTGTAATAAATGTTCTTGACGCTTCGTGTCTACATCTGTTGACAGTGTGCGATTTACAAAGAAGTTGCGGGGGGAAATCCCCTTTGCTAATACTGGGTGTTGCTATAACCAACGCAGATTTCCCCCTCATTCCCCTTGTAATTTTCACACTGTTAGAGATGCACGCGAGACACGAGAAGTCCCGTCTCGTCTCGCATTTGCGAAACGAGACACGAGATGAATGTGAAAATTTTATGCGAGACGAGACTAAACCATGGGAGACGAGTTCCTACTGAATAATGTAAAATGAAAGACATGTTCCTGCGGAGAAGACGTAGCTTTATTGTGAACTTCTGGGCTAGTCACTGACATCAGAAACTGACAAAGATGATAACTAGATATGCTGAATTTAGATAATACATTTTGTTCAACACATCACTTTTTGTCACTTCTGAACTGTGTTCTATTAGGGATGGGCACAAAACCAGATTTCCACTTTTCTATATACAGGGTGTTCCAAATAACACCGTTCTGCTTGTGGTATATAAACACTGTGTATGGGGGTTTCTCGGGAGTCCTAGCGTTTCGTTCCACTTCCTTAATCAACCATTATCATCTATCTAATCATGACCGCCTTCCTTAGCCTTGGTGGATATTCGTAGGACGCTAAACTTTAAAAAATGAAAGCACAAGCACAACAATACGATTGATTTGGTGATTTAAGTTTAGCATTCCTTTTCAACAGCGAGGCTATGAGATGTGGACTTACAGTTTAAGGTAGAATCCGAAGCACCGTAATCGTTCAAATTTTTGTGAGCCGCTCCCATCAGAAATCGAACACGGGACCCCGTACACCAAAGATGGTACATGCGTGCTAGCCACTAAATCAGTGGGGAGAGCCACAATAATACGAGTATTGAATGATTTATAGACCTAATATATAGTTTGCAATAACGTATTACCTTAGAGAAAAAAATTAAGGTTAGACTTCTCCTCTTCACTTTCTTTCCCGGTGTAACGAGAGTTGGACATGTGATGGTCAGACGAAACCCACTTATCAGCAGCAGTAACAGCATCCCATAATTTTAAAAGAGACCCATTCAGAGGCGGATCCAGGGGATGATCGCTTCCCCCCCAGAAGAGAAAACTTTCTGATTTTATATTGACAAAAGAAACACTGACTGGTGTTAAGCTTTGGCCAGTGTTTCTTTTGTCAAAATAATCAATCCAAAGCCATGGATAGTCTTATTATTGCATATACAAATAAAACCCATTCCAGAATTTGGTGCTCTTAAAAGTAGCTCTAAGTAGCAGTATTACAATCCCTTCCCCAGAAATCCGTCCTGGATCCGCCCCTGGGATCATCGAATTGAATTGCCAATAAAGATTGCAAGGTATTCATCAACATATGGTTTCTTTCGGAACTTTTAATATTATGAGCAACACTGAATCCACGTTCACACGAGCAGTTAATAATGGCACAGAACTAACTTGGAAAATCATTTACCGACTTAGAACTTGACTAGTACTCTCTCCATTCTGACACTGCAGTATCAGGATTCAATCCCAATAATTGAACTGCATTATATAGACCATAAGTCTATGTTACCGTATAAATCATTCATGCTATTATGATCTTCAAAACACTGAAAAGCATTTTAACACATCATTTGAACGAAACCTTCTATCCACTACGTCTACTAAATCCTGAATTACCTGCCCCTCTATTTGATCAAAATCCCTGTCATTACTCCCCATATCAGATTCTTGTCTGCAGTGCACTAAGTATTTTCTCTTATAGAAACCCCTTATAGCCTATAAGGAAGTTATAGGCATGCTACTGATTTATTTTAGCACTATTTAGAAGGTCTGACTATGACGTTTTTTTCATTTTTATTAATTTATGACATTTGCTTCTCATCTGTCCTTCCCCACCTACAGATTTTGGTGGGGGGAAAATGCATGCATAAAATTTTTGGTGGTGGTGGTGGGGAATTCCCCCATCTCCCCCTCGATTTAGCACTCTGTCCGCTAGTTTACCGTAAGCTTTTCCATTGTCTCCAGATGCTGAGTCAACACCGAAAAATACTTTCGCTCCGACTGGGAATTGAAACCAGGACCTACATGGGGATACACCGGATTCATATTCCTCCCCACAAAACTTCTTAACTCGACAAACATTTGTGAACTTTCTTAACATAAGTTTCTTTCTTAACATAAACCAGGATCTAGATGGGGATTTCTCCCATTCAGATTTCTCCCCACAAAACCTCGTAACTCGACGAACATTTGCGAACTTGTTTAAAATAAGTGTACTTGTTTAACATCGAAATGATTTATATAGCGTAAAAATTTTATTTAATATCTCTAGCTCTGTCATTTTAATAGGAGGCACTATTTAACAATTACTTATCGTTTTTTCGGGTGTTGAATAACACAGGTTCAATACTACATATACGTATTAGATCCGCAAAAATCTTCGGATCCCTCCAAGCAAACAATTCTGGGTGCGTGCCTGGCGTGCTCTAAGCATTCATTTATTTGTGTGATAATATTTCAAGTGCAGCCTCTAAGCCCAATTTACAACAGAATATTTTAACATCAATAATGGAAAAAGGAAAGAAGAAAATAAGGCAGGATTTTGTGCTTAAAGGTAACATTCACCTTGTGGAACTGCAAAGAAACTGGTGAAACTGGTCAGGGTAGCAGGCCACAAGCTTTCCACCCAGGATCTCCCTTTTGCGAAGGAAGAACGCTAACCACTAGGCTACGCTCACTAGACATAATAATAATAATAATAATAATAATAATAATAATAATAATAATAATAATAATAATAATAATAATAATAATAATAATAATAATTCAGTTTGACTCAATATAATGAAGAAATTGGGGATATGCCTGGATTAAGAATCAGCAAACAACGGTGAAATATCCCAAAAATAATGCAGACTGATAGCCAATGACGTGGCCATGCATCACGCAATTTCCTAGCTATTTTGTGGACTTTGTCTTAATAATAATAATAATAATATTTTCACAGGCTTGCGCCCACCAATCATGGAACAGTTCTTACATCAACTAATCCTACTCTTGTGGACAGCAAAGAGCGCTATGAAAACAAAGCAAGATGAAGAATGAAAGACATTGTCTATTTTCCCTCCCCTTTGCTACTTCTGTCTCACTCTGTGCTTCCCCCTGACCCTACTCGCCCATCCACCTGCCTTTTTCCTTGTATGTGACTGGCTTTCTCCTATGATATTCATAAAAATCGATCAAGTTTTTTTTTCTCCCTATCTACTTTAAATTTACAATAACAACATATGAAAGTGAAATTTCGTTCTGCTCCACCACCTGAAGAACGAAATTCAATGTCACCCTCTGAAAACAATACAATTGATACCATGTCCGAGGAGCTCTCCAAAGATCTGATAAGATCTGTAACTGATGAACACAATACCTTTACCAAACCTGTCTGTTCATCTATGTTATTCGTGTGGCAAATAGTATTTGTAACAAAATAGCTTCTGCTTTGCTCATATTCGTTCCATTAGATACCCGCAGAGGAAAGAATCTCATTCAGCTGGTACGAGTTGTCGATTTTTTCCCACCAAGCGTTACAAGGAATATCCGAAACAGATTTCTTCCTTCAATTAGCTACGGTACAATAACGTTACGTGCTCGAATAACGTTACGGTGTCGTAACCAAAATTGGTGTTATATCTTGTACCTACCTACATTAAATAACCAATAATTTTGTTACAGAGAGCTATTTTCGTTACGTTACAGTTACGTTAAGTTATCCACCCCTGGGTAATACTTCGCAACGCTGGTGTGGCTATTATAGCATACGTGGGGATTCCATATCTTTGCGCTATACGTATTATCGGTACCTTATTACAAAAAAGTGGTAACATGATTTGTTGGAAAACAACGAACAATGTACTAAGTTATCACCTCAAAGTAAATAAGGAACAGACAATACATCTAATAGAAGATTATGAAATCACCATGCATGAAGAAATTAACATTGGAAATAAATAAATCTTACAAACCATCGCTAACGCGCCTGCTCCCTACAGACGCATTCCCTAACCAATGCTCGGGCCCTCCTGCTGCGCTCCTGTCTTTCCTCGGTTTAGATTGAATTTGTGGTTTTCAGTGACCACCTGGCACAATTTGGTACATATACACACAGAACCACAGACGCGTTAGATGACACAAAAAATGCATAACTTTTGTGACTCCAGCAAAACATTTAGATGCATAATTTTTAAGGATGCAATTAAACGCATAATGAAAACTGTGTTAATTGATGCACTTGCGTGCATAAAATTCATTATGCAGAAAAACGTTTTGCTGAAATCACAACATGTTATGTATTTTTTTTTTTTTTGTCTCCTACTAAAGCATTTACATGCATTAATTGAAACAGTGGTTTGTAACGCTGGTTGCATATTCCTGAAATATACAGGATTTCCAAGGGTGTGGAAACGATTAAATAAATTTAGAACACTACTAGAAATATGTAATTAAGGTTTCTTGGGTGATGCAGGACAGAGTGCAAATATTCCATATTACATGAGAGCCTCTACGGCCATTTTGGAAGTAATACTGGATTTGAGTTATGTGATTTTTACAGACATTAACAAGATTGTTTTCTATATTCTTTGTTAACGAAATTTTGATCACATAGTTCTAGAACAGAGTTGTGCAAATGGCGGCCCGCGGGGCGCATGCGGCCCGCCAAACCATTTTCTGCAGCCCACAAAGCTCTCACAACATACGATTGTTATTACTGATCATATTTTCATTTATGTTCATTCTTTTAATGTTTGTTCTCTTCTTTCGAAATAAGGCATCCATTTAGCGCTTCTATACAACAAAAAGGCGCGGACGTCCAAGGCAATACTGGAGTCGGTAATGTAGCTATAGGCAAGGCATCGTTGCTGAAAGAACGATCACTTCAATTAACCAAACCAAACCAACCATACCAATTCACCATGAAAATTGTGACGAACCGCTTCAGAAGCGGCGTTGGAGATTTTTCTCTTTTACATCTTCTGCGGCTCGCAACAACAGGATTGGATGTAGATATCCCAGCCCTTGTAAACTCTCCTAGTCACCCTCATTTATCACATTGAATGTAATATTTCAAATAATTTTTATATTTTTCCTTTGTAGTATAATAATAATAATAATAAGACGGTTAGCAAAGACGGTTATGGCCCTCAGGCTCATTATAATTGGACACCACTGGTCTAGAACATATACAAAAACTTGTCATTGTAAATTTATGATCATAATTTTGTTCAGGATGCAAACAAGCAGAGAGGAAAATACCGTAATGTCGTTACGAAATCACACTTTATTTCAACAATAGTATCGGATCGTAAAGTTTCCATTTCACTGAATTAATTAAAATCCGGTATGATACCTTCCAAAATCATCGCAGAGGCTCTCATGTAAAGTGGAATATTTTCACTCTGTCATGCATCACACTAATAAACCTCGATTTCATAGTTTTGGTAGTGTTGTAAATTTATTTCATCGTTTTCACACCCTTGACAACCCTGCATATCAGATGTGCAATATACAATTTAGGCCCCTCAATTTATAAGATCCATATAAATTATGTCACAACCATTATGAGAAAATAGTTACAAAATAAGGCCTTCAAATAGTATATCTTACAAGTCAAAAAAGGAAAAGAACTCAATTTATTATACCTAGGTACATAGCTTTCTTTTCTTTACAGGTTGCTCTACAAGAGCAGTTTTGCAATTTTCACTAAAGCTAAAATCCCAAATTATCTTTGGTAAAATAAAAGAACATGGGTCAATGTTAGAAAAATCGTACCGATGGGAAACTTTACAGAGTAAAAAGAAAAAAAAAGTGGAAACTACCAATTCAGATTATAAATCAAACTTTGTATGTCTATGTTCTCTGAATCTTTCTATCGCTTTTTTATAATATATTTTAGTATATTAATTTATGCCCGTTTGGCCTTTTTCCGTTTCGCCTTATGCCCTCAAAACATTTTGCCATACAACCGATAAGGATTTATCTTAAGGCGGAAAGGGAATTCCCGTTTGGCCTTTTCTTGCTTGACCTTATAACATACAAGTGAATTTTCACTCTGTTTCTGTAACAGAGAGGGATTTATTTATTCTCAACTGCAACGTCTCTTCTATTCCAGACAAATTAAACTCAAATATCTTAGAAGAACATAAATTTTATTATCACACCCGAAATTGCATATCAAGTTTCTATGTGGATATATGAAACAGCATCAGTATATGAAATTACATCAATTTCACTGTTCTTAAGTCTATCTTTTGGGCGGTGAATCCTGTCGTCAAACCGTCTCTACTTTAGCTTTCTAAGTGTTTTCTGATAACCCACTTGAAGACGTACTGGCAATCTTTCATTTTCACGTTGACTGTCTTTCATTAATGCAATGAAAGAATGTATGTCTAAGTGATCCCTTGATGCCTTTCTTCGTAATTTGACGTGAAACTGTCCTGCATTGTTAGTCATTTGTTCTTGATCGTTTTCAAAGTGATTCCACAAGTCACTGCAAATAGGTAAAAATACATCATTAGCATATTAAAATTTCAAAGGATTGCAGGAGAATCTACGTTGGAAAGTCGATGGCAAAAGTTTGGGTGAACCTAAGTTATTTCTTTTGCAAAGCAAAAGAGTGTGTTCTTTTGATAATTTACAAATCAGTGAATGTAGAATCTTCAATACATGCACGTCACAATAATATCTATACACTTTACATGTGGTGTTAATGGAAAAAATGCTATACTGTAGAGTGCTCGGGATAGCTTAATTAATGATTTAATAATAAAAAAAACTTGCACTAAACGCTATCTATTTATGTAGGAAAGAAAACATACTTACAGAGAAAATAACGTGTCGCTATCATCCAACCAAGTGTCTATAAGATAATCATGGAACTCCTCCTTACATAAAATGTCAGGCGCATCTTCTTGCAAACGTACAAACACTACATCTAAATGGGAAGTTGGTACCGGAGGCAGTGCTGCTGCATGTCGAATCCATCTTTTTACTTCAGTGTTCTCTTTGTACGATTGAGAAAGTTCTAACTGCTGAACCTTCTTCCAAACAGACTGACAGACGTGGAAGGAACATCCTGTGATTTTAATCAGGAAATACTTTATTTATAGCATTGATTGCTACTTTCTTAAGATCAATAGAAACTTCTTTCAATTTGAAAACAGACCAAATTTCTCAGCTTCTTCCCTGATTACCTCCAGTAACCTTACATGTGTCTCTTGCTTTTTACTGGGCAATATGCAGAAGAGGAGAACAAATACCTGGCGAAATATTTTCCGTGCAGGATGTACATTTGGGAGAAAAGGAGAGGTACAGTCTTAAGTGTCCCATCCCTTACAATCCTGTCGCATTGACACATAATTTCCAAAGTTCCAATAGTGTCGAAAACCTGTTGAAGATAGAAAGACTAGAATAAATAACACAGACATTCTAAAGAAAATGCTTTAATATTAATATTCTTACTCCTATTAATATTGTCATAACAGATTTTCACGATTTCAAAAAAAAGAAGAAGAACGTAAGAAATGATAAACTACTACTACTTGATTACTAAAATGTAACTTACAAGAATTCTACTGGTGTCATCGCCTTCATCCCCCAATAAAAGTTTTTGCCGTTCTGCGTTTCGCTTCACGATCCTTCCACATTCAATATACACAATCTTTGCGATAGTGGTACCCGGTTCATGCTAGTGTTACATTATATAGAGAGTGTTTGACGGCACCAAAAATAGGGACACCAGATGCAGTTCCACCACAGTAATTTCCCTTAGCAATCTTCTTCCTGGAGAGAAGAAAATAAATTCATTTTAAACATCAACAGCAAAAAAAATGTACTTTCCCTCGAGAAAATAAAGACAGACGGAATATTGCTTAACTACAAAAGGTTAATTGTGTTACACTATACAAAAATGGACTATGTATTTGTGTGTTAGCTAGGATGCCATTTAAGAAAAGTTCCATATCTAAAATTCTAAAATAACTTTTGCAGAAGTTGCAAGAGTAAATATTAGAAACATGCAGAGAAGCTTCATTGTCAAAATTACTTATACCTTATTACAACTATTATATATAGTTACCTATACTTACCTATATATCTTAGTAATTGTTGATGTTCGTTCTTCCGCTGCTCTCTTCTTCATATTTGAGGTACAAATACAAGGCTACATGAGCATTTTTTTGAACAGTGACGCAGATAACACAAAATTCTGAATACTTGCTTTGATTATACGCTATTCTGTTCGTTCAAACGTAAATACTACTAGCATTACACACATTTTCCAAAATGACACTAAATTTCCCTATCGTAACTTGAAAAACTCCTTCGCTGGTTTATGGCGAAATGGGAAACCAACGGGAATTCCTGTTTCGCCTTACAATCAAATTAGCATATACTATCTTAGCATCAGAGCCTGAAGTAATGAAAACAGGCACACGGCGAAGCAGGAAAAGGCAAAATGGGAAGACATTTAAAGTTTCATTTTAAAATCATCTGCAAGAATTGTTCACTTACATTTCCCTGTTTTTAATTATTAAAGATATATTTTGCAAACGGACAAATACGTGTACGTTTCGAATTAGGTACAAAAATATGAAAACTGTTCTTGTGATGTATTATTACAATATTCTAAAAAAAGTTATATTTCTGGGATAAAAGTCCGTAGGTCTTGCACAAATTCCCTTTTCTGCGTGGTTGCCGGCGGCGATAGCTGCCCCCACATCAAAAACCAACGTGCACCCTACACTAAGTAATTCACCATGTTAAATTCAAATCTGAAATCAGAATTTCGCTATCAGGTTTACTTTCTCAGTAATATAGGATGTTACGTGAGTACACGACCCATGTTCTAAAAAAAACTGAAATGGAACAGTAACTAAGACGTTACTGGTTTAGCCTGTAGCACGTTTTCTAGTAGGTGTGTCTCTTGTCTCTACTGACACATCATCAGTAGCCTTCTGACATGCTGAGTTAGGTTTCTTTCGTTTCCCATTCATGAAACTACGAATTTTAATTAAAAAAGAAGTAAGCAGTTTAAATCTCATAATCAAATTGAATTCATTGGAAGAACATAAGACTAGTGGAAAATCCTGTTAACCTCTGAAAAGTTAACCTGATAGCCATACCAGAAATTACATTTGAAATTTCCTTTCCTTATTATGCGCTGTGTTAAAACGGCACCATTCACATTAACCTATCAATCCCTGAAACGGAAAGTTTGAGGGAGAAAATAAGGCTTTTGGTAGAAAAAATTCCTTTTTTCTATTTTGGGTCCCTCCGGAACACCCTGTGTAAACACACAGATATCAAAATAAACTGAAAGATACTAAATGGTGTACGAAACGCTTCTATCTTGAATAGTAAGGATGGGAAAAACCAATTACCAATCAGGTACGAACATCCCCACAGTGGATCAGATGACTCAAAAAGATTCGGAGGTAATATAAAAATTTTCTGAGACATCCTAGGGTCATGGTTTACACTTCATCTCGTCAGAATAGAACAGTCTTTCAAACGGTACCATTCATATGTTTCCGTTATATATCTGAAGCGGGAAAAACTGCACAAAATGGGATTTTTTAAAATATCCTTTTCTTTAATCATTTCTATACCCGTCCCCCCTGTGTTAACACACAGATCTCAAAATCAACTGAAGAATGTTAAGGGCATATTGAATATGTCTACAAAATTTCAAGCTTCTATTTAGAACAGTAAGGTAAAAAAATATATTAAAACATGTGCCAAGATTAGTCCCACAATACCCCAAATTCCCGCATAAAAGGGGAAATTTTGTAAGACGTCCCTATTTACCCTAGGAACGTGGTTCGTACCTCATTCTCTTCAGAATGGAAAGTACTTTCTAACGTTACCAATCACATGTCTTCATTATGTATCTGAGGCGGGAAAATCCCGATAAAGGGATTTATTAAAATATCTTTAAAAAAAAAAAAACTTTTTACCCGTTTGAACACAACTTGGGGCACCGCAGAGATCTGAAATATATCTGTAGAATACTAAGGGGTACACTGAAAGTATGCGCAAAATATCAATCTTCTAGGTGCAAAAGTAAGCCCACCAAAAAATAATATGCCCACAGTACCATAAATTCCTATTTAAAACAAGATCTCAGGTAAAAAATTCCGAGACATCCTTATTTATACTAGCATTATGGTTCGTACCTCATTCTCTTCAGAATAGAACATCCTTTGAAACGGTACAATTCGCATGTCTCCGTCGAGTATCTGAGCGGGAAAATCGAGAAAAAGGAATTTTTGTTATAGGTGCAAAATTAAGTAACTCAAACAAAAGTAAAAATATACCTAACCAAAAATTCTATAGTTTTAAGCTATGACGTATCAAACCCTATGTTTCGACCCAGAAAGGCGTAAAACCATACATACCGTGTTCTAGAACGCTTCCACTCTAGAAAAAAGTTTTATTAGTACTTTTTAAATCGACTAATGAAAATACAATCCTAAGGTATAATAATATACGATATATATATAAGGGTTAATGCCGTGCTACTGCTTTTAACCTTCAATTTATTTCCTGCTCAATAGTAGGTATGCCCGCACGAATTCCGGGCTTTTCGACCGATACGCTAACCAAAACATCACAATTACGTGACTATGTGTGACTTTTAGTAGATATTCTACTATTGGCTTTGCAGGACACGGGCGCCGTTTTCTGTGTAACTTTGGAGGGCCCTATGAAAGATATGCATTAGTAGAAAGGAAAAATGAATGACCATGTACTGTAGAAATAGGACAGCCTGCTTCAACTTAGCTCGTTAGAGAGCCATTTCAACTTTGGGGGTCCCAGACCACTAAACCACCCAGGATCGGCGCACTTGGTGAAGGAGTAACAACTTATGCGAGCTAAGCGAAGTTTTTCTAAATAATCAACCTTCACCTAATAAGAATATTAAGTAATAATAATAATAATAATAATAATAATAATAATAATAATAATAATAATAATAATAATAACAGCGGTTCGGAGTTCACGCATGCATCGGATATATTTAATGAGAACCAAGCAGCCAGCACCATTTTTTGTTTTAAAGCTGAAGTTATTTTCGAAATCATACGTACTTATATGTAAATTGGTAGCATGAGTACCTTGCATGCACTCGTCACGAATTACTGGTGTGTTGATACAATGATTTTTGTCAAGTGATTTTTTTTCAGTCCTTGGAAATGAATCACAAACAAGTGAGATCCCTTTCAGCATACAGTATGTATTGTAGGTAACCTAAATATTTGTTCCCTCCTTTGTGGATTTGTGCAGGAAACGAGTTCCTTCTGAGAATCCCTTATATCTTTGTCTCTTTTCTTCTTGCTATTTTTGATTTGCTAACGTTACTGTTTCTTAATAACTACATACTTCCACTGCCTAACACAATAGTATCGTATTTTAATATACACTTACCTCCGTTTTTCTTAGCAGTTCTCTCCAGCACTAGACAAACGAACACACACAATAACAAGTCAGAATTTGCTCCATAACAACACGAAAACCAGTCGAGCATGCGCAGTAATTGCTGGAGACTAGTTTCAAACAAAACACGACATGTGACGCTCACATCTAGAAGAAATGCATCAGTACCGATGCAAAAGTCTG
Organism: Thermobia domestica; assembly: GCF_964235325.1. Lineage (NCBI taxonomy): Eukaryota > Metazoa > Arthropoda > Insecta > Zygentoma > Lepismatidae > Thermobia > Thermobia domestica. The sequence continues at coordinate 177,839,774 of NC_137457.1, forward strand.
CATGAATTCAGTAATCTTAAACCACAATGCATTTATATGTCTCAAATGACCCTTTTGTTTTCGAACGTTCTCTTGGGTTGAAAATGCTGCGCATCAGTGACAAAAACCAAATTTATACATATTAACGCGCCATTTGATGCACGTAAATATTTAAAATTTAATATGATGCACTTGTAGTTCTGTGTGTACATACGACAAAACCACTCCAAGGAATGAATGGAACTATAGTTGAAAATTTATTTTAATATAGTTAGGATGTGACACATCACAACACATACTACCAATTAATATTGAAAGATACAACGAAATGAAATTTCCTGTGTATAATAACTATCTACGTTCCGGTTTAAATCTTCCGCCATATGTGCTCACGCATACTCAGTAGAATGTAATACAATACTCTTTACCACCGATATAAAATCGACATCTCTCTATGAAACTACAGCAGATATGGATCTCCACGTATACTAGAACAGCCACATCGGCGTCGTATACAATAACCCAAAACCAAGAAGATGTGACGTCAACATTAATTGCAATCGTGAAAACATTTCGATTTTGAAATACAAGAAGCTTTGAGTTAATAATGGGAAAATCGAGTATACAGATGCACAACATTCTTTTTCACAATGCAGTCCTGTGATAAACTTTATGAATTAATATTTTGACCATCGACAAAGAATATGACGGCATTAGTGGCGTATCGCCGGACCGTTTTGAAAACTAAAAAAGCACCAGAATGTACTGCATTCGGTCATATTTTGTTGGATTACATTAAGTTACGTTGGATGATGTTACTTCACATCAGGGATATAAAAACTACAGTGCAAAAACACAAACTAACCTGTGCTACGTGGCCACTAAAAAGCACGAATGGTATCTAACCGAGCCAGAGTAGGAGCGAAGCAGGGGACCCGAGCGGAGCGAGGGAGTACGTCGAAGGGAGCAGAAGCGTCAACGCCTGTGGGTATACGCGTAAGCGAGGGCAGTGAAAACATGTGGCTTTTGGCGATCGTAAAAATTTCAATAGCACTTGTCATGGTTCAATACTCGCAAGCTTCACTCGTTAACTTACAATACAGCTTCTGTACACCGTGCAGAAATACATTCCCGTTCAGTTAGAAAGTCACTTAACTTGAAAACTGACGCTTGTAAACTTTTCCAATTTCAAGAAGAAAATCGTGTACAACAGCTTTCTGGTGTTTCCTTTCTTAAAATAAATATTTCGCTAAATAGCCCTCGTCATTCTCTTACTTCTTCCCCAACGTCATGCTCTTCGCGCTACTATATCATAACAAATGTACCTCTCCGCGGAAAAATTGTCCTTCCACCTCCACATACAGTGCTGCTTACATTATCAAAAACAACCAAATAAAAACAACAACTTTCTTCACTTTTACTATTTCCCTTACCTCACTTTCACTCATTCTTTCTCACACATTTAAATAAATTCTTCAAATGACCTAGGTAAATTTCCTAAAATTGGTCCGGCGTTATTGCACTTAAGTAAAATTGACTATTTTGAATCGACCTCCAAGGAGGCATGTCAAGCTATTAATCTCATGCACCGATGATATTCTACTGCCTACACTTCATTTCACATACAATCAAAGTGGCTGAACCTTGAGTGTGTTTGCCTCACGAAGTCAACAACAAACTAATCAGTCGCGTAAACAATCTTGTGTATTTTATAACGATTCCGTAACCTCAATATTAGAAATTGTGGCCTATCTTCATCTCAGCTTAGATATTAGTTTCTCGAACCATGCCTTGCCCAATAATTAACTAAATCAGAAAACATGTTTAGTATCCCTTCCTTGAGATAAAACTTACCGCAGGGGGTACATTAAAGTTTTAGTCAGGCACTAGCATGAGGTACGCCGAGGAAAAACTGAGAAACACTGAAATGAACTAATTTTTGTTAAGATAAGCTCCTTAAGTAAATACCCATATTGTATGGTAAAACATTTTTATATCGGGTTTTCCATTCTTCTCTCGCTCTGTGACACAAGCTCAGCGAACTAATAGTCTATCTCTACCATAATTCTCTACCAATCAAAGTTTCCCCCATTCTCTCGTGAAAGTACCTCAATCTCGTGTCACAATAATTTAATTTAATAATTTATTATTTTAATATCACTTTACCGCCACAATAGTCCCTTGCAGTTCCCCGCCAAGAGATATACTATCCCAGTATTATAATTATAGTTGTGTTATATACATATTGTATTTACCATATACAATATGTACACTCATGTCCAAAATTATTGTCTCATGTCTATAAATACGTTGTTATAGGAGTACAATTTGATAACGAATTCGCCCTATATGTCTTACAATGTTAGTATGTGTATAATCGGCAAAGACATGTATGTAGCAAATTTCATGTCAAAAGAGCAGTAAATAAGAACAATAGAACGAAAATAAAACTTTCTTGTCCATTTAGCAACATTTTGTTTTATTCATTCTAATTTTCATATTTATAATTCTTTTCCTATGAGATTTACCACAAATATATCTTTCCCGATTATATACATAGTATCATTATTAAGAGTACCCTGCATATTCATTATCAAATTATATTCTTACAAGAAGACAGTTATAGATATGCGACAATCACTTTGAACATGAGTGTACATGTGTATACAATATATACAATACGTTTACTTTTATTTATATATAATTATCTTATCTGTGATTTCTTTTGTCTTCATATTCTCTCAATTACTGTACACTAGCAAGCGATTGAGCACGCGGCGTCCAGTACTTCAACCTTCAACTTCGTTGCACGCTTTACACCCGCGAAATAACAACTCTACTCTTTGGGCCAACCGCTTGAATTTCAACGGAAACGACGTTACACATGTTACGGAGGACCGACATATGAGCACAATTGGCAAATCAAGCGTGCAGTCCTTCGGTACTGTGTTAATTATAACACGGAACGCCAACATTGTGACAACAAAATAGAACATCGTCCATCGATGCGTTGCCGAAACAACAATGCACCTACGTTGAACCACAGCTTTGTTTTCGCTTGTTGGCATCGATAGTTGAGGGATTGTCGAATTTTCTGTTGGCATTTTGATAGTGGCTTTGCCAGAGATGCCTACAAATAGACAACGGTTGGCTCAGCGTTTGACAAAGAAAATGTTACTTGGGATATTGCCGTGCAATCACACAAGCAATGGGCTCAGATCTTAACCCAGGCAGTTTTATTACATAATTACTCTATTAGAGACAATTTAGGAGTTTCTCCTGCAAGTATACATCTCATTTTTTTCTCGCCCCATTTATAAATATTTTGGTTTCCAGGTTTCGGAAGATTTTGACGACGAAGATGGTATTAATTGATAGAACAAACTTCTCATGGCAGATCACAGCAGAAAGTCCATTATTTAGAAAAACAACAAGCGTTGGAATCTAACCCAACAACAACGTTCTCTGGTAGCCCAAGGTATCTTTTTAATATTAGTAATTTGTTAAGAAAATAATTTTCGAAATTATTCGACATTTACCGAGGCTTGTTCTTTGCGTAAAATTCTTTGAAAACCTTGTTGTATAATTTATTGATACTTTCGGCGCCTGAAACCCTCAGAGTTTGGTTAACTTTGCCACAGAGATACCTTCCAGGATACCTTTTACGAGATTTGAATTTAGCATCATCTTACACTCCAAATAATGTAACCTCTATTACCTGGTGGGAAATTGCAATTATCAAAACCTGATGTGGAAACCAAAGAGAATAGCATGAATAATAACTCGAAAGGTGATTTCCAAGTAAACCAAGTTCGAGCCAAGAACTTAACATCCAGTCGATTGTTATATTTATCTTTAGGTGATCCTTTGTTGAAATATTATTTCAACACTTCTTACTGACAGTCTTCATTTGTCATCTTATCGTTCGAAATTTAAATAGAGGACCTCTATCGAGGAGAGGCCTGTTTTGAAAAATAGACAGATTCAACAGTCTTATTATTGAGTTTTTGTCTCACGAATTAACCAGATATGATAGAATATGTATAAGTAATTTTTAAATTTTACATTTACACTTATTTTACCGTAAAGTCATTTTGACTGAAAAACCCGTAAGTCATTTTTGAAAATATGGTGTAAATGTCTTTAATATGGTATTTTCTATATTTAAGTTCAACAAGAAATTTAGACTATCAAGTCTTAAGATGTTTTACGTTTAGACTTTATGTAGTTTTTCTCACTATATGAAACATAGGAAAACATATATCAATACTTACTATCTTATCTTTCGGTTCCGGTAGTTATCGTAACTAATCATTTCTGAAGTCAATCCTAACTGTTGGGGTTTCTCATTAACGTTTTTGGTTCTTTAGCATCTTCATGCGACCGATCCTTAGGGGAAGGTATTCTATTGTACATTAACACGATTATGTTTACATTTATTTTCCAAGCTGCATTCTAGGATATGCCGCGGTGAAAAATGAAATACTTGGACCACCCCAATAATAAACCCATCTTCGGTAATTGTTGGAAATATTTTCTCCCTTCTTTATGTACAATTGAAATTTCATTGTAACTTCTGAATTAATATCTTGTATTTTAAATATAAGTTTCTATGTATATTGAATATTACAATTTAAATATGTTCCATCGTGTTAATATTACATTGTATTTTATGTCCTTGTAAATATTTCAATATTTGTGACCTTTATGATATGTATTAATATGATTTCCGTATTTTAACCTGTTTCAATCGAAATGTGAAATATTTCTTTGTAACCAGTATTTTAATTTTTAGGAACGTTTTTGTGCCAACATTTTACTTCATGTATTTTAAGATGATGGTTGCATGCATTATAATATATTTTAAATAACGTGTTTGTATAAATATTCTAACTTGTTTATTTAGAGGAACAAGAACGAATCTACCTTTAATTATTTCCTACAATGGCCGTTAATATTCAATCATTTCCGTCGATGAGACGACCTTAAAATTTAGCAATGGGAAGTAATATTAATGTTAATAATGTTATCTTAGCTGGAAACCTTGTTGATAACCATTTATTTGTATTTACAACTGAAAAGATAAGAATCTCATTCAAAAGATATTACTGAATTCTTGATATTATTTTAGTACTCTTAACTCACGGCGATTTATTTTCACTGATAATGAATATTTCAGGAGCATTTATATCTTGTGTCTTCATTTTGCTTTTCTAAGGAATTACTTGTGATCCTACTTCTGTGTGTGACCATTGCAATGAACTGCTGATACGATTATCTTCTTAGGCATACGTTAAGTCGTGGACTGATACGGCGAATATGAGAAAGTTAATTAATACAGATTTTTCGGACATTATAGACGTGCAGATGAGCATCCTATACGCCAACCTAAGTGTTTGTCAACAACGGAATTTTGCTTCATAAGAGACGGTTGCATTTTTTAATATGCCTATACATTGTAGCCATTAAATGTTGATTTTTAAATAAATGAATTTTATTATCGTATCACGGGTATTATAAGTCAAACTTTAAGAACATTCTTAGAAGTATACAAGATTAGTATTCCTTGACATTCTTACCTTTCATTCTGAATATAGTGAATATTTTCCACGGACGTCTTGTACTGCATCTTACTGTCATATGAATACTAATGAATACAGAGATTGTTCATTCTACATTTGGCCAATTTCGACTTACCTAAAATTTTAGAAGAATCCGTGGCGCGAGGTCTGTGTGTTTCCCTTGGTTTCTAACACTAGCCCGATAGCGTCATTTCTACTAAAGAATTGGGAGGGGATTCTTGTCCCATTCCCTTTGCAGAGCTTTCCAATTTCCTTCCACAGTTGCCGCAAGCCGTTTTCCCCTAAGGCACATTAGCAATCTAAATCCACAATAGTCCATACGACTTGCATTTGGAAATTCAACAGGTACCTCATTGAAAGATATCACCTGTATGCCACTTGCCTCCTCCATCTTCATGTAGAATGCGAGGGAAGATCGTGATGTATGTGATGAGGCCTGGTCCGTGTGAATGCGCACCAGCTTCGCGTCATTTCCGTACGTTGTTTTAAACTCTTCGATCGGCCTCATGATCTCCTTCTGAAAATACTGTGAATTCTTGCACTCTTCGCCACCCTACGAATCTTCAGTTTAGCTGTAAGAGTAGCAGGTAACGACCGTGAACCCTTTGGGGAAGAATTCTTTACAGACACGAACCCAGTTTCTGAAGTTCTTGGTGTCTTTCTTTCGGTACATGATGTCTCGGTTTGCCGCAGTCAGAAAGTAAATCCATGCTTCATCGAGCGTTACGACGTACATCCACACTTGTTTTGCCAGATAACGTTCGTACAGCTTCCGGGCGCTATACTTTCGTCCCTTATGGTGAGCATCCGTGAGAATATCGCCGAGAGTTTTCATGATTTTTTTCAGCTTGAATTGCTAGTATAAGAGCCGGTTGACACTCCCCAAAGACACCTCAAGACGATTGGCCATACAGCTTTATGTTGGTTAATTTTCTTGCATTGCCATTTTGCGAAGTTTCCTCTGCATGGTGGACGTGGCCTTGGTGCATGCTCGCTTCCTAGGCAACTTCGATGGTGATCCAAATGTTAGAGCTTCGTTACCCTTGTACTTTTTAATAACACTTTTATTCCACTTAAACTGATGTTGCAACCATTCTTCTTGCACTGTTTTCTAATGACAGAAACGCTAAAGTGGACGTCATAAAGAGCCACAAGAAAGCCTTCTCAAAACCACCTTAGTTTGGGCGGCTCATGGTACCTGTATTAGCAGCTATTCTATCGAAACTCATGGCCACAATGTCATCCAGTACTTCCCAACAAACAAGAAATTTGTGATCGCTTTTGCTTGTGCTTCTCCTGATCCTAATGGTAAGTTAGCAACACTTCGGATTTTGTTAACGCCATAACGTGTCACAATTTCTATTCTGTTTGTTAGATCTATCATCACGTTACTATCTCAGTGTAAGACTAAGGGAAATTTTTGACTGTTACAAAATTCCTCGCACACATTTTCATCAATGGTTTCGATGAGATGCTCACATTCTCTTCACTGTAGAACGTGACAGTGTTCCATCGTCAACTTTTGGAAATCTGCTTTATCAATCACTACCACAAGTATATTAAATTTTAGTTCCGAAATGTTGATACGATCTAAGGCTGAAGCAACTTCTGAAGAGTTGACCATGGTTTGAAGGATGCATGATTTTTTAGGTTCATTATCGTCATTACTAAAGTCTAGCTCTCCAAATGCTCTTTAATTTTCCTGTAGCTGCTTTCTGTAATACGTAGGAATTTCAATCTCGTAATAGTTATCGTCGTAATCTTCATATTCTTTATTACTATAAATGTCGCTTAATCACAATTGACTTACTTGCTGCAGGTTTCAGTCTTTGTTCTCTTGTCGTGTAAGCTCTAATTCGCTTTCTTCCCTTTGTCTCGCTCGTTCTTCCCTCTATGTTAAATCAGCATCAATACGTGCCATCTTCATTTTCCGACAGCTTCTCTAATCTCTCAAGAATACCTTATCCTCCTCAATTCTTATCAGACGTACTGCATCTTTGTTGGCAATATCGAAGAGATATCTAAGTTTTTCGTGAATGCCTTTCCTTTAGTCTTCTGAGTTTGAGAATTTCGACCTTTGTTTTCCTTCAGGAACTTGTACTCTTCGAACAAAGACTTGATCTTGGATATAATATTCTGTTCGACAGCTGTTGAGATACTACCCTTGTTCCAAATACCAATTATTTCATTGGTGGTTGCCTTCAAACTCTTAGGAGCTGTCATTTTTGAAGTATTACGGTAATGATAGAAAGTTTTTAAAACATCACCTTTCGTAGAAAGAACTAATTCTGACAACTTTTGGTTAGGTTGACCGAATAACCACAAACGTTTTTTTCTGTCGAGTAGTCATTGTAGATAAGTCTAAGAAAAACACTTCAGACTATTTCACTGTTACTTGTACAACAAACGGACATCAAAATTAAATAGTACAGAATGTACTGGATGTCATACGAAGTTCATAAAAAGTATTTCCCTTTATCTCCATTCACAGCAACTATTATCACCTTAATTTAAAACCAATCGCCCGTGTCTTCACTAATCGAAGCCTAGACTAAAAGTGCACAAAATGACGTCAATACCACTGATCAAGTCAAAGTCAATTGAACACCTACTTGCAGAATAGGCTACCTTGCTTACCGTAAAAACTATTTTCAACTCTATTAGAAACAGTGTTCACCTCAACATCTCTTTCCAACAACTTAGTTTTAGTAACGATTATTAGAATTTTTGATAATTATGCAGCATTATTTTCATTCAAAGCAGATTTTGAATACACGTGTTCCTACAAAAATTTACGAGGCAAGTCAGGGAAGTAAGTGCCATTTGAAAGAAAACACTAAAACAGTTTTGTAAGTCAATTCCATTTTTATATGAAAGAGGTAAGTTAAATTAGGTTTCCACAACGTTTTCATTAATGTTCAAAAATCACCATAGTGATTGAAGACCTTGTCTAAATCTTTTTCAAAGAAATATTCCATCATAATTCCACAGCGTTTTTACGTTATCTACACTTTCTATTGAAGTACTGCCATGTTAGTGCTTCAGATGCTGGAACAAGTGGTAGTCAAATGATGCAATGTCGGGCTGTGATTGGTCAAATTGCTCCCAATTGAATTCTCGTTTTAAGTTTAGATGCATCAGCAGTATGCAGACGAGGGTTTTCATGTAGCTGTACAACTTCCTTACTGAGCGTTCCTCATTTTTCATTTTGATTTGGACTGCTAAGTTTCCTGAGATTCTCACAGTACCAGAAGCTATTTCAGGGAGATGGTTTCGCACTTGGGTACAACAAAATTCGTTACTTGTACCAAAACCTGGTGCAAATGCGTTTTTGAACTGATTTTGTCGTTTTGAAATTTTTATTTGTGGAATGACTCCAGTATATTTTACTTATATGTGAAATCGGTGTTTGTCACCAAGAGGTGAATATCTGAAGTGGCTCACGAATGATTGGCAATTTGGAAAAACATTCTGGCAATATCCTAGAATCACATATTTCTATACAGTGGCCTTGAGTTCAGTCACTGGAACGCACAGTGAAATGTGGAAATCAGTTTGAAGTTATTGAAAATCTGTGTGGTTCATCTGACAATATCCTAGATTTTAGGGGTGCTTAAGGTTCTCTTTGTATTTTACGAACAAGGGCTATGTTAGTACTTTCAATACTATTTGGTTCCATTCGTGTTATTTTGCAAGTCTTCAGAAGTAGTCTTATTTCTGGTGTTTTCGTTACCGTCGTTTGCTAAACATGGGCACTGTCATACTTACTTATTGTTAGTGTGTTATGAGTAAAATGTTACCATACATGCAAGTGTTTCCACTCAATTCTCTAGAATCTTCCAGACTAAATTGGAGAGTTACTAACTCACTCACATAAATTCTAATTATGCCACTTATTTATTTCGCCATTGCTCTACTACTAAATCAATATGCGATAGAGTTGACTATGTCCCGGTCCCTGTGCAAAGTTGTGAGTGAGGAATGAAGGTGGAATCGTTATGCTTTCCGTGAATAACAAATGGGAGTGTAAATTATGCAATGAGATTCCTACTAATTGTGAAATATTACGGGTGGATGTTAAAAACTTGCAAAGGGTAAACAAAAAATATTGGTTCCAATTGCACACCGCACAGAAACTCCCAAACTCCGTGCTTGTAGAGATTCTGTGATTGAAGCAATCAATGATATGGACATAGTTTTTTGGGATATTTTATTCTCTCATTAGATTTGACTGACTCCAGGTGAGGTGTAGGTGAACGAAATAGTGGTCTCTGGTATTTATATACGTGTATTCAATAGGATAGAGCCTTTTGCACTTTTGTTGGAAATTTAATGAGGGCTACTGCAGAAAAGGTGCCATTAGTGGCACCAACCTTACTGATTTTTTTTTTATTTTTTCCTACAACCTCTTACCCTGTCCCAACGGACCTATGGTTTTTAAGTGTTCATATAGGCAAAAAGCACAACACCTATAACAGAAAAGCAATTTGTGGTCGTTGATAAAGTTTTCTATATTACAATTATTTTATTAAAATAAAAACTTGTAGCAATGCCAGTAAATAATTTTAAAATGTTTATGAGTCAAAGTACAGACATATTACCTCAGTTGTTGGAACTAATGTCCTGAATTTTGTTTGGAATGCCACATCAACGATGATTATAGTCACATATAACACAATTTGTTATAGGCAACGTCGCTTGTTATGTACACCGACAGCAAATGCCATCTAGCTTCAGGCTACACAACTACGTGGTTGCTTACATTGGGCATCCTCGCAATTTCCGGCTCCGTCCAGAAGGCTCGCGCACCTCAAGTTCGCCTCGTTCGCTCCAGAACCTATGCCAACGTTTCTAGAATATTCTCGCTCGAAGTTCGCCGGTGGTATAAATATTGCGTACTATAGCAAACCAATTCAGCAGACCAGTTTATTGCAGCTTAAACTTTAATGATTCTAGTTCGCTACTGTTTCTGTTAAGACAAAGAGTTTGCGCATTGTACCTAAAGTTACAGTCTTCTTAGTGCGATAAAAATAAGAGATTTTGTATCCTTTTGTTTCCAAGTTCGGAAGCAATGGAAAGCAAGATGATGAAAAAGCCTCATAGCAGACCAACACGGGAAAGTGTGAAACGAGGCTTATTTGGTACTCCAAGTGAAATGAGTGAAGTGCAGTTATCCACGTCCGCTGACGTTATGCGACATTATCATTGATCTCGAAATGGTTTAAGTGGTGACGAAAGTGTAACTAAATTACCAGTGACTGACATATCCTAGTTGGAAAAGAGTTATACATATTTTGTGTAAAGCAAGCATTCCTGTGGTTTCAGAAAAGAGAGTTTTTGACATTTTGAAAATATTTTATAATAAATGTCGCACTAGCGAAAAACATTTCAGACGACAAGGACAAGAAACAACACTTCGTTCAGGTTTTGTTCCACACTCGGAAAAGTCTCTTTTTGATATTGCGTTTTGCAAATGTAGAATTGCCGAAGATTGCAAATGTGAGAGGACACGCAAGATTCCAAAACGAGAATAAAATTTTGCTTAAGTTAAGACTTCCTACGTATGTATCAGTCCAACAACAGAATGGAATTGCTTTCTAGCTGCTCCAGCATGAGAATGTGTAGCTTCAGATAGTGTGAACGCAAAGCAACAAGTTATACACAAAGTATTATTACACAAGTTAGTAACGTAAAAATTTAGAGCTCTCCCTCTGTTTACAACAAAGCTTCAATTTCATTCATTCTTTGAAAAAAGCCATTAGGTTTTGGTCATCGTCTTAGGTTTAGATATTTCTCTAATTTTGCTCACATTGCTGTGAACGCGGGGCAGGGCATGAAAGGTATATTTAGCAGTATGATGAGAAGTAATTTTATTGTTATTGTAAATTGGAAGAAAATAATAAAGTATCAACTATCTACGATATCTAAGTATCAAAAAGATTACTAAATAAAACTTGCATCTCAGTTACTTAGTCCGTAGATTTCTATATTTTGTCTAATCTGTTCTTTGTTCTAAAGAGGAAACAACGTTTAAATTAAAAGAAATGAACAGTCTACGAAACAAAAAGAAATAAGTTTAAATTTATAGCATTTCTATCGTGATCCCTTTTCATGCATCCTATGTTAAGGTATGACCAATTGTTAAAAATATGCCAGATAGTCTAAATTTCATAGTAATCCCGTAATACTTTAGGCCAGTTCTATTTGCTGCAGTATTATATGAGATGATTTGGTTATCGGTTGAAACATTGAAAACTATGAATATCTAAAGAGCGCAATAAATAAATTAGTATGAGAGAATTTGTCTATCGGCTGAAACATTCACATCCATCACGCATTCAAAGAGCGTATAAATCCTTCGGTAGGGCTTTAGATGTTTGTTGAAATTCTTATTTTGTAATATTCTATTAAATGATAGTTACATCTAAAACGTTATAAACAAAGTTAGATACGTCATTATCTGTCAAGATACATTTTATATGAACTTTCCTGCTGTTGATTCTGACATATATTGATGCGGCATTATTAAACTTTAAAACTTAAGAACTTTTCATTTAATTAAATAGGTACTACGCCTATATAGATACTAATATAAAAAATATGTAGATGTAGATACTAATATAGAAGAAGATCCTGTCCTGATATCTTATCCTGTATCTTATCCTGTATCCTGAAGAAGATCCTGTATCTTATATTCCTGTCCTGATTGTCCTTTTATAATATATTCTGATGTAGTGCGAATCCAGTAGCAAAGGTTCAAGTAAACTAGATAAGTAATTTCTAATTAGTTGTATTGATAACTCAGTTATCTTGTCTGTATCTGACTTTGACGAATATTGATAATATTTTGCCCTGTTGGAACATTTGAAACTAACAGTTGTAAACTTTGAATGATATATTTATGTCGAATTTGTAATCTTCCAGTTCAGGATTTCCCTTAGATGCTAACTTTGATAGTACGTGATTATTCATTGAACCCACTAAGTAATCAAAGTAAATTAATAAACCAGTGAACATTTTTAATTTTCTGTATATGGTGGATCTTTAGAGTGACGCCATTTGAAAAAAAAATAACAAGAACGTTTGTAACATTGTGGTTTGATAGTATTCTATGTATTGAAAGTAAAGAATGTCTTTCGATAATTGAATTTTGTCTTAAAAAGTTCTTTAGAACTAATGGTATAAACTTTAAAGCCTTGCCACAAAACAAACGGTTAAAGGATGCTGGAAGATTGACGGACAGACATGCAGAAGTCGATCGAATGCTAATAGGTGGGGACTTCAAATACGTTCTCTCAAATCAAATTCAATAAGTTTGTAGAGCCATGGAGTACTAAGCAAAAAATAAAAGAAATAATAATTGCTTGTTTTATTACTGTCCATGTGTAACAGTTAAGAATGTATGTTAACATAGTCATCATCTCACAAAAATACACCACAATAGATTCAAGGTGTCACTTAAATGTGTATTCTTAACATATATATCACACAAAAATAAACGGTCGATTCGGCAGAATATTAATCAGTCAATGTTAGAAATATATACTTAATTTTGATAAACATGTTATGTTTTCTGGAACTACAACTGAGCATTTACATTCAATAAAATATTTTGTTTTTTCTCAATTTCTTATTACTAAACGTATGCTAGAATACAAAGTATTTTGAAAATGTAATACTTAAACAATTACCAAATGTAAATAAATTTTAAGAAGTACGTGTAATACTAGACCAAATATCAATAGCTATATGGTATTTTATTTCCGTAATGATATTTTAATATCAATATTAAATGCAAACGTTATAAACTAATGGCTCTGTTTACTGTAGTCTAAGCATCAACTTGATAAAAGTGCTTTCCTGTTTAAGTTTAAGGGCAAATCATATAATAATTTGGCATCTGATATTTTTCGAATATATACAATTCACTAATGACAAAATTGCCGGGTGCCAGAAGAGACACCTCACGGAGCGGGGGGTGGAGAAAGCCGAAATTTCACTATATAACAGTAACAACTGGTGGTATAGCAGCCGAATTCATTTTATTTTCCATTTCTAATTCTCATTTACAATTTTTTGTTGCATTTTGAGCTACATAAAAGTTTTTTCTTGCTTTTTTCATTTGTACGCAGTATTGGTTGCGCTTCAAGTCAACTTTTTAGCCACAGATTCTTTATAAGATGGAATTCGGAAAAATGTTTCACCTAAACGTTTTTCGTCATTTTATGCTCTTTCAAAAAACATAAACTTACGGAATAAAGACGTGTTCAAATTATCAGACTCAACATTCAGTTTCTGAATATTTTACTCTTACAATATTACGCCAGAAAACGCGTTTTAACTCAGTTCAAATTGCTGTCCTGCAAGTCTGTTGTAATTTCTTCTGGTCATGGCACATGCTTTCCTATATCGATAAAAAAATGCGTACGCACATTCAAATATAAATACTATACACTGTTAATATCTAAATTGGAAATCATAAATGAAATGGAATATTTACAAAAAATTGATCTCTCACACAAAGATCAATATTTCGTATGAAATCTGTTATTCTTTATTAAGTCTTTTATTCTTTGTGGCATGTCATGTAGGAGTTTAGCACATTTTGACGTCAATTCAGCACCATGATACAACAAAGTGTTGATCCCCTCGACCAATTGATGTTTGGTTGTAATATGCTTCTTCTTTATCTTTTGCTTTATGAAACTCGAAGGGTTTTGAATCGAGTTCATATCCGTAGTATTGCCCGTCCACGGAAGAACACTAATTTCATTGTCCTCGAACAATTTTATCACAGTTTTGCCCCGGTGGCATGTTAATCTATTATGCATAACGATGGGAATATATTATGCATAAATATTATTCTGAGTCAACAAAAAAGATAGCAGTCGGGGAAGCACTTCTTCTAGAAGAACTTGTAAGTACTAGTAATGATTCATTGTTCCTTGTTATATATACAGTTTCCTAGGTCCGAAACCACATTACACCCTAGACCATTATTGAAGTAGGATGATTCACGATTTGTTGGAGGCATTCCCACTTAATTCCTCCCCAAGTCGACTTTGTCAACATTCATCATGGACGAAGACACTTGGTTAGACACTGAAACACTTATTCAGCAATCATGAGCAGTCCACTGTTCTAGGCTTCGTGTCAATTCAAAGAGCTTCTTTGCAATGATTGGAGTAATTTTCGCTTTCTTTCTTGGTCTGAGTACTTTTATTCCCTCAGCACAAAAAATACTTCGAAGATTTCCAGGCGAAATGTCTACACCATACCATTTTTATGCTTAAGACAGTAGAAGTTGCGTTTATGTTTCCAGAGCCAACTGTTTAGTTTTCTGGTACCCATTAGCGAAAGCTTTGGTTTTCGTCCTCACTTCCCAACTATATTTTCCTGATTCATTTTCTTCTTGCTCATTGCAACAGAGATTTATTCACATGTTTTGGCCGGAACCCAAGTCTACACAATTTGTCGTTGTGTATATTTTCGTTCCGTCAGAAATGTTTTGACAATTTCCGCTTTACGCAGAGAAAGGTCTCTGGCTTTTCAGACTATGCCGCTATTACACAACCTTAAATAATAACAGATTAATACGCAAAACACATCATGATCACTTTAAACTGGCTCACTCGAACTGTTGATCGCTTTGGATGTCGCAAATGCTTACGACTGCAACCACAATTAAATTGTAACAGCCTTTTGACAAGGGCTGTTCTTGCTACACTTCCTTCGACTTATGGACTACAGTGCTACTAAACAAACTAGAGCAAGAACCAAACTTTAAAGTTGCCCAAAAGAGAGAATCACTAATAAATTGACATCCAATTTTTTTGAAAATAAATTACCAAATTTGTTCCTTAATACCTAACGTAACGGTAAGAAAAGACGCATAAAATAAGGTATTTCTAACATATTTTATAAATTATCAGTTTCTAAACTGTTAAAACTTATTCACAGAAGAAGTACTTGCCTATTATTAAGATTGTGTACAGATGCTATAATACAATATATCTATAAAAAGAAACGTAATAACAGGTCTTTTAATTAACCTTGAGGAGCCTTGCAAACAGCAGTTCTGCAGATACAATAATCCTTGTCTATAAAGAAATCTGTGCTAGATACAATAAAAGATCATAGTATTGTAAGGTACCATTACAGTTGAGAGTAATGGCATTTTTTCTCACCCTGTACCTAGTGATTTTTTTCAATCGATTTCGGTTTATTACACGATGTATGTATCCTCTTTACTTCAAATTAATGTAATGAACCGAAAGGTCTCAATAGGAATCATGTTTTCACGGAATAAAATATTTATTTATATTTTGATTAATTGTAAATCCCGTTTTCGCATATACAAGTTGAATAGTTACAAGGTTTACCATTCTGACTTCATACCGAAACATAGTTCCGCCATTGCATATAAATTTTCTTAATTTCAGACCAATGTAGAATTTGACCAGGTAACTAAACTTTCCCTCACCCCCTCTCACTAGTCCATAGTCACTTTCAGATCCGGTTATATCTGGATTTCACCAATTTCTATTTGCTTTGTAATTTCCGCGGCTGAAAGATTTCTCCCTGATTGGAGGAATCCTCCTATTCCTGTCGTTTTCGGCGCAATATTATCATTCTAAGCAAGGACGCATCTGGACGCACAGCTCGTGACGTGTACTTTCATATTTCGACTGGACAGGACAGATATTTAATAGAATTAAGGTAACATCCAATTTAATTTAATAGTTAAACACTGGCAACGGCGTAGGAGCCCAAAATTCTACATTTTTATTAAAGGAACAGTTAATACTTCAACGGAAGATCAGAATTTCGGTTTGCAGGACATCATGTTGCTGCCAAGATAGAATGGACATAAAGGAGAGTGATTTCTGATCCTTTCACTTTCGGTTAGGGATTAGGGACAACACTACCTGTTTAGTGCATTTTGTTCGTGTACTCGGTAGATGTAATTTTTTTACTAATCAATAACTGCATGTACATAGTAGGTTCATAGCTGTAACATTAATCATCATGATGGCTGCCTAAGCTAACTAAAAGGGCTCTTATCCACTTTCCGAATTGAACCATTTCTAGCGGGGGATGGGTTAGTTATTGTTAGTTTTAGGGCCTTTTCCTCTCTCAGGGAAAAGGTCCCTCAATAAACCTTCTTAAGGTGACCCCAGGGCTTCAAACTTTAGTAAATATGTTTTGAATAATAGGCGGCCAGGTCAATTGAACCTAAGGTTAACCTTCTCGGTTTGTCCCCCTAAAGTTCAATAGGGCCAACTTTATATACCGACAAGGAATAATACGTTTGAAGGTACTTGCCTTTAATATGCATATAATAATGGTGCTTGTTTAGTTAAGAGTTTTATGTGTAGTACTTATAGTGTTGTATGTAGTTAGTAGTTCTGAGTGAGTGCATGATTTTACTGTAAGGACAGTGTTTAACATGCGTTAATTTAGTACAATTTGTCTAACTCGAAGTATACTAAACAAGAGTAAATATTAGAGTTCTGATTAATAAGTGTAAGGGTATATTTTAGTACACTGTAAAATTACTTCTCTACTGCAGCGCCATCGTGTCCGTTTTCGCTAATCAATTGTTTGTTGACATTACGTCATTGCATGAGTTAGTGATCTACATTGTTTGATTTTGGACCCTTATTCCTAAATTACATCCCATGGACATGTTTTTCGGTTTATATGAGTATATATTCATATGAAATAGCATGAGATCTTATTGTTCTGAAAATTACAGCTTACTATGTCTTTTAGAAACCGAAATATCCACTGAAATCTAGAATGCCTATTTTCTTAATAGAAGTAAGCCTACATGATGTTACTGTTTGTTTCGAAATGTAATATTAAATTCTCTTTTCCCGTTGCTGTAGAGATATTCCATTGTTGCTTCAGTTCTATCAGCAAATCAGAAATAAAATTATCGTTGACAATTTAACCTTCAGTGAAAGCACATATGAATTTTTTTCAAAAGTGCTAAGTAAATATAATTTGGTGTTTCGGAACAAAGAGTCCGTGGTTCGATGAATGTTATCGTGTAGCAGTTTAAGCGTGACGGATTGTCACAATTATAGATTTATTACTGCATAATGTAACATGTGTATGACCTGCGTTTAAATGTATGTAATAGGGTGTTTGTAAAATATTACTTCGCGTGGAAATGAGTGAATAATGGATAAATGTAACGATATAGTAATAATATTATTATAATATAAAATGAATGAGACGATAAGACACCTGTTCTTAAATGAATAGGCCCAGCGTATGTTATATTTTGAGAATATGAATATGTTTACTGAAAATCTCTCGCGTTTTGACTTCTACACCAATGCATTCATTTAACCGAGTTTCCTATTGGATAGTAATGTGTAGTTAGGAATCATATTTTACTTCACATTTAAGTACCTCATATTAACAGCTCTGATTCTTAAGCCTTTCATCAGATAGGGTAGCATCATGTAAGAATTACTTTTGAAGTTTACAGAAATGATAATTAAGAAAAATAACTGCTAAACCCTGTGATCAGCGGAAAGTACAGGTTTGGACATTTGTACCTTTAACATTTATTGACTCTACGAGATTATTTTTACGCTGCTTTCATTATTTACCGTATAGTGTTCATAAAGCTAATGTATCGGATGGGGCTTTTCAATTGAATCAACCGCTACTAAATTAATATCTAGGTCCATTGCCTACCCGAACTTCGACCCCTGACCCTCTTAAGTATTTTCGTTTCTTTTCTTAGTATAATTAGATGATGGAAATTAACGACGTCCCAGACTTTGGCATGTCTGCGCAGGGTAGCCATCGGTGATGTTTGGTCACTGAAATCACCGATTCAAAATTCAGTTAATTTAATTTCTTTTTTATTTTGGCAAATTACTCGTTAGGAATAACTAACTAACTAACTAACTCTATGGCCTATGGAACCCGGAGGTTCAGTGCCGCGTTCACAAAAGCTCTCCACTGACTTCTATCCTTAGCTAATTGCATCCAGTTTCTACTTTGTATTCCTATCTCTGCGAGATCCATCTTAATATTGTCCTCCCATCTGCGCCTAGGTCTTCCTAATGGTCGTTTTCCTATGGGTCTACCAGTCAAGACTTTGAAAGCGTTTCTACTTTCTTCCATTCTAGCTACATGACCTGCCCACCTAAGCCTCCTAGACTTGACGACCCTAACAATGTTGGGTAAACCGTATAAACTATGTAGTTCCTCGTTATGAAGCTTCCGCCATTCCCCATTCTCGTTCCTCTTGGGTCCGAATATTCTTCTCAGGATCCTGTTCTCAAATACTTTCAGTCTATGTTCTTCCCTCAGAGTAAGCGACCATGTTTCACAACCATACAGAACAACAGGCATGATTATCGTTTTATATATTTTAAGCTTCAAATTCCTCGACAGAATTCGCGACGACAAGAGATTTTGAACCGAATAGTAACACGAACTCGTTAGGAATATCTTAGCTATTACTCTAGTTTCATTACTAGTCTGGACTTTCTTAGTTTCTGAGAGGTCGGATGATTTTTTTGAAATTTCAAATTAAGATTTTGCACTAACCTTCCAGTTTTTCCGGGGTCTTCAATGGCGTTGACCCGATACGGTGAGTGGTGGGATTTCCCTAAAGCCTTTGTCTTTCCGAAAATCCCATTGAGGGCACAGACTCGTCTCGTTGTTGAAGATATTTGGTTTTCGGCTATTTATTTGGTAAGCCGAAGGCCTTCTTGCATAAAACAAAATATTTGGTTACAGTATGTTGTATACGTAAATTCTACCACTTATCTTTCGTAGTTGTAGTATTTTGTCTCTTTTCTTTTTACGTATTCTTTCTTCTACTTCTTTCTCTAAAGTTTTTTTAAAATTTTTCAACCTTCCCCCCCGGTTCTGAATCTCATGAAAATATACTATGTTCATGTCACTTATTTCGATCGTATGTACTAACTGAGACATCGAGGGATACAATTCGTGAAGGTATTTCCCGATATTCCAGAACAACTCCAGAACGTTTTTCACGATACTCAACCCACCATTGGGGGGACTGACGAGAGGGTACACTACGATTTCAGATTCCCAGAAGCTTGATTATTGTTCATCGATCGTACAAACTATACTCATTGATTACTGATTTCTGGTTTCTTTCTATTGATTGGTTATATGGTGTGTGTGTATTAGTAGTTTGGGCCCACTAATTTCAAATAATCTTATTTTTTATTTCTCTGTATATACGTTTATACATATGCTTACGTAGTTTGAAAGGTTACGTGCCTGTTCTATTTACTGTATTTCCACTTCTTGTGTCAACTTATTAAATAATATCAACCATTTCTTTATACGCTGATCTTAGTAAATTGAATCTTTGTAGGGGTCCCGGGTTCGATCCCAGGCCCGACCAAGTGAACTTTGTGGTGGACAAACACCGTGTGCGTGGGTTTTCTCGGGGTCCTCCCATTTCCTCCCACTTTCTTCATTCCACCATTTCATTCATCACTCATCATCACCGTCTCATTTAGCCTAACCGGCATAACCGTGGGACGTAAAACTCACAGATTTCATTTCATTTTCATTTTTTGAATCTTTGTCGATTGTCGGGTTTATGTACACATTTCAAGGTTGCAACCTTATTAAAAGAAAAAGAATTTTGTTAGTCAGGGTTTTTTGTTTTGTTTTGAGCCAAGAAAGTGTGAATACTTATTGAATATGAAAATGTTATGTGTCGAACGAATACTAAGATGGATATTAAAATAAAATTTATTATATTGAGTAATATGAATATATATATATATATATAAATATATATATATATATATATATATATATATATATATATATATATATATATATATATATATATATGAGCGAATATGTATATGTAGGGCTCGGTATTTATCCTGGTTGTTTTAGGTTGCCATAGATTTTGACACCCGATACTGACCAACTATTTGTGTTTGTAGAGTATTACCGCGTAACTTGTAATAAATAACACTTACTGATTTGTTAGTAATGTTCGTAACTATTAAATTTTTAATATTGCATATAAATAGAACAAGTAACAGGTCGTAAATATAACCCTTATCCGTATCTAAAGTTATTTTGTGAAACCACAGCGAAATTAGTGAATTATGAAACAGTGTGCCCCAAATCCTCCCACTATGACTAGACATAATTATTTGTTAGTCGCCAGTTCAGTGACTCGAATCTCTTGACTCCACGATATAAGACAGAAATAGAATTCAGTGATCTTGATTTGAACTGAAATGTGGTTAATAATTTAGTAGTGTGAACACAGGACCTAGGATAGATCTAGAGACGTAGCTCCATGGAAATATCATATAATATAAATATGTTCCCAATGCTTGGGGACCAGATTCACTATTTGAAATCTCAAGGAATTTGGAAATTTCATACCAAGTGCGTTAAGTTACTAAGTGGAAATATATATATAATGTGAAGCAAGTTTTTTTGTTTGTAGTTAAGAAAAATGACTAACTACTTTCATGGACCCCAATCGTATTGCATAAAGAGAGTTGATAAAGGAGTTATTATTGACGTGAGAAAAGGACTCATAAAATTGTCGAAATTTTCCCTCTTGGGATACACACTCAATAAAAAGCTACTAAAGTTTTTTTTTCAAATAATTAGCCAATTATATTTTTTCCTTTTCCTTTCTTCTTTCACATTGATATGTATTCTTTGTACTGAATCTTAAATATGTTCAATGTTGGCCTTTGATTTTTTCTTCGTCTTTCGTTCTGTCGATTTTTTTTTGTTTTTTAACATAGTCCAACAGTTAATGTATCTGCAAAGAGAAATGTGTTATTCGATATTGTTGAAAAGTAACAGATTTCTATGCATGTCTATAAATCATATTATTATTACTATTCTTATTTTCTTTTCATGTATCGAAATTTTTCCATGTTCTGTCAAAGTTCGTTTTCTTGGAATGTAATAAATGTCTATAGACATGTAGTTAGGTTAGTTTAATTCAACTAAATGCAACCTCAAGTATACATTGTCCTGTATGAATGTGTGTGTGAGTGAAATGTAGGTTTAGTATTAAGTGCACCAATTCTTTTGACATATATGTGTGACTTACCGTAATTAATGATAGTTGATAATTAAAGTCGTTGAAAAGTTAATACTAACTCAACTTAAGTTGGCTCTATAAAAAATGATAAAAGGACAGAAATAGCTTGAACGAATGATCATCATGGGAGAACTTTGAAAGTCAAAATCTTCGACAAATATGTGTATTACTTTGACTTTTTTCCTCTGTGGTCAATTCTAGCATGCCATTAACTTCATCATTTATACTTTAAACACTAGATACTACTTAAGAACTTTCGGAAATATTGAATAAACTGTTAAATTAAACTTTCTCATCTATCTCAGAGCTAGATTCGGATAATTCGGTAGTTGGGGTTAAATGGATCTAGGTCTGGGGGTATGGGTTAACATGTGTCTACCTTTGATCCCCTTAATACCAAATACTCACCCAATAGCTATTGGAAATAATCCCAATTCGATAATTATCCACTTTCCGTTACCATATTTCTCAAAAATATCCAGTAAGAGTTTCCCTATTTCCTCATCTTCTAACTTTTCTTTTTCTTTCTTTTCTTCTCCCTATCCCACCTTTCGCTTCTCTTCTTTACTTCTTCTTCTAATTTTAATAAAACTTAAAAGGGGGTCTGACTGGGAATTCTATATATATAATAAACACGGTCATGTATTTATTTTATTTTATTTTTCTTCGGAAGTCCGATATAAAATTCTCCTCATTTTGATTGAACGTTGTATGCTCAAAAGTAAGACATGGATTATATATTCCTATTAAATTAGATATAAGCTGATAGCTTCATGAATATTCCCCCACCAAAGGTGAAGGTTTCCCACTCACGACATACTCCATGCATCTCATTTGCACAATACAGGGTTTCCCCCTCTTTTGTTACGAGCTTTGTTTCTTTCCCTCTTTTTTCTTCTATCTCTTTCTTTTCTTTTTCTTTTCCCTTTTCAGTATTTTGAGGAAGTAGGTTATAAGTAGATAAACCATTGGTTGAGTTATCACCTTCAGAACTCTTTGTGGTTGGGTCTGGTAGTTTTAAAGATCAGAAGACAGGTTAAGTTAAACTTAGAGATTCATGTTCAAATTCTTGAAGGATAGCATAACGATGCAGAATCTATAATGATTCTTCATGCAGTGAATCGCAATTAAGAAAGATTTGTTGTAATGAGTAAATAAATCAATGTATTCTGCTATTGGTACATCATAATGAGAGAATTTTTGTAAAGAATTATACATGATACTGAGATTTCAGATACAAGAAATTTTATCCCAGTTCTCCATTTTTGCCACCAGTTATCTGAGAATGAGAAGAGAGGTGACGGCTTAAAATGATCCACTAGGATTCGGGATAACCTCATATCCAGTAGGAAGTTCAACCATCAAGAACTATCTACTTACTCAGTAAAGTGACATTTTACTTCACTTTGACAGATTGCTTTATGAGAAAGTGCTATTGATCCTGCAGAACTGATTTTCAATAAGCTCCTCACAGTTATCGGGAAGACCTGTGATGAACGTAGGCTCCTTCACTTAGGAAAATATAGCATTGAAAGATTACCTCCTACTAGTGATGCTTTGAAACAGTATGTCCAGAGGTCACGTTACCTAACAGCAATTAGAAAAACGCTTATAAGTGTGACATTGATCTACATAGCCCAGAAGACTCCTGATGATACTTGAGGTACCAAATTCTGAAGCCAGTTTTGAAAACACTGAAACATATTTCAAGAGCTCATTTTGATATTACCTTGTACTGCTGTCAGAAACGTCAGTGTGTAAGCTTTTAATGCCATTGTAATAATCGAGGTTTCTTCTGTACTCCAATGGGTAATTGTAAATGCGAGTATAAAAATTCAATGTCAGATCATGAACTGAGTGATGAAGACGACAGAATGATGCATCAAAGACATCACAATTTCCTTTATCTTTATCGAGGTATGAGAGTCGCACAATATTATTGATCACTAATTCTAGAAAACAAATAATTTTATCTCTTGTGCATAGATTTCTTAATCATATTGTTTCCTTCTATTACGTTCGTTATATAGAATTATTGTATTATAGCAACTGTACACAATCTTACTAATATGCAAGTACTTCTTCCGTAAATACGATTTAAGAGTTTAAACTCTGATCAGATATAAAAGATGTTAGGCATATCTTATTTTATGCGTTTCTTCTTAAACTCTTACTGCAAGTTACTGCAGTAAGAGTTACTGCAGTGGTAATATATATAAAAAGTGGAAGGAAATTATTGATCACTATCTGTTGAAGGCAATTTTAAACCTGATTTCTGCTCTCTTTCGTTCTGTACAATTGTAGTACATAACTCAATGAACTTGTGGCAAAAACATCCCTTGTCAAAATAAGATATTTCAGAATAATGAAGAGAAAGCTGCGTGCTGACCACGAATTTTCATATTTTAAATAAGAGAGTGATATTTGGAAAACTTCGAATATGGGTTTATTTTTAACTTTTTCAATATTCTTGGGTTAATGACACAAAACATCCGGGCTATATGTAATATTTGGAAATATGTTAGCTCTAATAACTTAGCCATAAATAAATCTAAGTGAAACATGGATTAATATTCAGGACACAAATATTCAATTATAATACCTAAACTTTCCAAAATAAGCAATATCTCTTTTCATTGTTAACATTTTTTAATTATTGTTAACATTTTGTAAATTGACATTTTCTCCATTTATTTTTCCTTATAGGTCAACAGCTAATAAAATTGCTTTGAGGATCACGGAGCAATATTGAACCTAATAATATCGATGCAAATTAAAATTGTTGTCCTTTAGCATAATCGTGACACATTATATTGACGTATAATGTGTTAAAATCAATGTTGGTAACTTGGATTATTGTAACAAAACATGTAAGATAATGTGTATAGTAAAGAAATAAAATATATAAAAGTAAATAATGAAATACTGATTATTTATTACCATTATTATTGTTTTAGGAAATTTTAAAATCATTTATGCCATTTGCATTGTTTATTTTGCTACTATTGTGATCTATATTTTAGTAATAATAAGAAATATAAGGAAATCTAAGGCGTGTTGGAATAAGAAGAATGTATTCTTAATGTGTTATTTATACACCACCCGTGTCATTTAACCCCTCTATATTTCCGCCACTAAATAACGACCATTATATACATGCAACCATTTTGCTAATATGTGTTGTAGGGAACAAACTGTTTTTGAACCAGTGCCAGGTATATGTTATTTTGTGACACTGGTATATCTAAGTGATAGAGCGTTCATTTTCGGGGCTTGGAGACCCTGGTTCGATCCCAGCTCTCGTTGTGTGGACTTTGAGGTAAACAAACACTGTGCTCGTGGGTTTTCTCGGGGTTTTCCCGTTTAATCACAATTTCTTCATTCCACCAATTCATTCATTTCTCGTAATCACCGTCTCCTTTAGCCTAACCTGCATAACTGTGGGACGTAAGACTCAAACT